>NC_058415.1:60308286-60450964 GCF_002201575.2 Neomonachus schauinslandi
TTCTTCTTCTTCTTCTTCTTCTTCTTCTTCTTCTTCTTCTTCTTCTTTTTGACATGTAATGTATTATTTGTTTCAGAGGTACAGATCTGTGATTCAACAGTCTTGCACAATTCACAGCGCTCACATAGCCCATAACCCTCCCCAGTGTCTATCACCCAGCCACCCCATCCCTCCCACCCCACCCCCCACTCCAGCAACCCTCAGTTTGTTTCCTGAGATTAAGAATTCCTCATATCAGTGAGGTCATATGATACATGTCTTTCTCTGATTGACTTATTTCGCTCAGCATAACACCCTCCAGTTCCATCCACGTCGTTGCAAATGGCAAGATTTCATTTTTTGATGGCTGCATAATATTCCATTGTGTATATATACCACATCTTCTTTATCCATTCATCTGCTGATGGACATCTTGGCTCTTTCCACAGTTTGGCTATTGTGGACATTGCTGCTATAAACATCGGGGTGCACGTATCCCTTCGGATCCCTACTTTTGTATCTTTGGGTAATAGACCTTTTATGAGTTATATTTTTGGTACCAGGAAATCCCCAGCAAGTCAACTGTTTCTTTAATACCTCCATAGATACTATACTATGGGGTTATGTGCCTTAAAGATGCTGCCTGTTCTGGTAAGCAAATATTTTATTCAAGCATGGCTTCCTTGTCATATCTTCCTTCCCCAGTGACCTTCTGCCCCCCAGTTACAGCAAAGCTCAGCTGACTGAATGGCAGTCTTCTCTCAACTCCCTAAATAAGCACCTTGGTAAGTGAGGTTTGTGGGATGCCACTCGGGTCTCTTCAGAACCCTGTTCATGTAGTAGCCAGTCATTTATGTGAGAGTCTATTATAAACTCAGGAGTGGGGCATGTCCCCCTGGAGGAGAGAGGGAATGCAGATGGAAGAGTGAGCTCTGAGGGTTCATATAGGATCTCCCCATACCTTGCCTGGTAGAGCCCTTTTCCTCCCTCCCACAGCTTCCTGGTCACTGCCCAGCTGGCAGCCATGCCAGCCACATACTCTGATCCCTGAACCTTGACCCCAGCAAGGAGCCAGAGGGATGGCTCTGATGAACTCCTGTGGGGACAGGTTGGGGGCCAGGTACTGGGCATAGGAGATGCCAAGCAGGTGGTCTTATAGTCAGAGAGACATGGGTTTGACCCCCAGCTCTGTGCTGTCCCAACTGTGTGACCTTGGGGAAGGCATGACTTCTCTTGGCCTCAAACTGCTCCTCAATAAAATAGGGATCCCAAGAGGAATAATAAAGGAGGCTCAGTCGATAAGTGTCTGCCTTTGGCTCGGGTCATGACCCCAGGGTCCTGGGATCAAGCCCCATGTCGACTCTCTGCCCAGCGGGGAGCCTGCTTCTGCCCCTCCCCTGCTTATGCTCTTGTTCTCTCTCTCAAATAAATAATTTTTTTTAAAAGAGTAGTTGCAACAGAGACTTTATGGCTGGCAAAGCTGGCAGTATCTACTATCTAGCCCTTTATAGAAAATGTTTGCCAAGCCTTGCTCTAGAAGATATAGGATATTTCCATCTCCTTTGAGGCTTACAGCAACCTGGTAAGGTCAGTAGTGTCATTGTCCCCCTGTGATAGAGAAGGACTCAGAGGCATAGAGAGGAGAGGTATCCTCTACGCCCATGGTCATACAGCTAATGAAGTCACACCTGCACTTGACCTGGGTACTTTGGTTAAGAGTATCCATCATTGCTCCCAGGGCTCTCAGGTTTAAAACTACAGAGGTATTATAATTATAATACCAAGGGTAAGAGCTCCAAGACCCTAAATAATAGCAATAACTGCCATTTACCAGGCACCTCCTGGGGACGGGTGCAGGGCTGGGCCCTGATACCCAGCAGGGTGATTGCCCCTTGGGTGTTTCCCATCCAGGGCAAAAGTCAGGCCATGCAGGATGTTACAGCAAAGAGCAGACAGGTGACCAGCATGTTTCTGGGGACAGAGCTTGGTTAAGGGTCATATGAGACCTTGCCAGGGAAGTGTTCATCCAGTCAAGAACTGCAAGGCAAGAGTTAGCCAAACCCAGGGATAAGGGGAGCTTTTCCGGCAGGGAGAATAGCATGTGAGGAGGCTCAGGGTCAAGACAGAGCTGGGGCCTTTGGGGAAAGGAGAACATGGTGGGGGAGGCTGGAAGATGCCGGGGGTGGGGGGGCCAGACTCTGCTGACCGTGTGGCCATGTGGGGGAGGCTGGGCTTTCTCCGGTGGGAGTGGGAACCCAGGGCAAAGTTCTGAGCTGGGAGTGAGGAGGTCAGAGTGGGAAGAGATCAGAGGGGTACAGGAGTGGAAGCACAGATCACAGTGACTTCATGGGATGGGTGGGGATGTGCTGGCCTAGGAAGCCGCCCTGGGGCTGGAGAAACCAGCTTCAGAGCTGCTCCTCGTCAGTTCCATTGCATATCTTCCACACACACTCCCCCACCCCCGCCCCCGTGTCCTCCATCTACCCAGCTTCCATCCACCCTGTCCTCTTCCTCAGCCCACATCCAAAAACGACTGCCGCAGAATCTTTGTGCTGTGTTTCAGTTTCTAGAACTGCCAGGGACATTAAACTTCAGCTGCTTGTCTCAGACACCAAGAGTCACACCGAGTTTATTAGAAAGTGGGAAACAGTAGACAGGGAGGAGAGAAAACCAATCAGCCAGCTTCTGAGTGTTCTGCTAGCCTATTCACTTCTTAAGGACCTAAGCACAGACGTAATCAGTAAACTCTCGTTAATTTGCACCCTTGTTATTGTTTTATGATTCGGTGCAACCATCTGGAATTCCATTAGTCTTGAAACGGAGTCAAGAATCAGGGTTAGAATAGATTCAGAACAGATAAAGGCAACTCCTCATTCAAGGCCCTTATCTTGGGGTGTTGGGGACTTTGTGAGGAAGGAGATCCCAGCCCCTGCTCAGAATCGGGACCATGGATCTCACCTCAGTTATCTTCGCTAAAGAGAGAAGCTGCCTCCCTTGCGTAGGGGAAACTCTTTCTAATCTCCTCTCTTCCTTCTGGAAGAGCAGCTGACATGTTTTCTTTCTGCCCACGGAGATACCTACCACATGGACTGCATGATGCGGATCCGCCTGCAGTACGAGAAGACGTGGCAGGAGTGCCTGGCCCACGTGCAGAAGTGCAAGGTGGGCGCCCCTCCTGGCCCGCCCCTGCCCCCCTCCAGCCTGGATCCCCTGCTTTCCTTCCTCACACGCCCCAGACCCCTCCTCCCCAGCCCTTCCCACCTGTCACTCAAGGTGGAGCCCAGCCCTTCCTTCTCCAGGAAGACTTCCCTGACCCCACGGATGAAGTGATACACTCTCTGATCACGTCAGGCTTCAGCCTTGACAGTCTGTACCCCTTATAGCACTTGACATTATTGATTCAGGGCAGCTTGGATCAAGGGGGTTATTTCCAGGGTTTCGCTTTTGTAAGATAGTGCGGCCACTGCTGTCACTCCCAGCCTTCCTGTCCACCCCGCCGGCCCCTGTCAGACGGTGAGACCGTAGGTCCCTCGCAAAGCACTTCAATGACAGTGCCTGCTTTTCTGGGGTACAAGGAGATATTTGGTCAAAATGCCCTCTCCCTGCCTCCCGGCTCCAACAAGTTCCTGCTCCTCCTCCCCTCATGAGTCTGTAGAGCTTTTGTTCTGCCGCCGAAACTGTGAGGTGAGCAGAATTCACGGGGAGCAGAGTGCTTCACGGTGCCGGGCAGGGTCCGGTGCTGCGTCCCTGGGGGCTGCGCCACCTGCTTGCACAGGCTCACCTTGAATCCACGAGGTCCTGCAGGGTGGGCGTCACCAGCCCCGTCTGATGATGAGAAGACCAAGTTTGCAAAAGGCCCAGGGGCTGCCCGTTTGCTCTGTGGCCTTCGGGCCAGCCACGTGCCTCTCCGTCAGCTTTTTCAGGGTGTCAAGCCTCAGAAGTAAAGCCTGGAGGGAGAGGAGGGAGGGAAGCTTTTGCCCGAGGAGAGCCTTCCCAGCACCATGCCCCTGACAGTTTCCTCCCCTCATCCAGGGGGGCAGCCTAAGACCTCCCAAGAGCCCAGGGGCCCTCAGTGCTGACCCTCATGCCCATTCTCACTTCCCTTTGTCAGGCACAGCAGGGGAATAAGTTAAAGTCAGCACACGCCCCAAGAGCGTCTTAGGCCTGACAGAGGAAGGGCGCTTGGTATTCCTATTCAGCAGCATTGGAAGTATACAACTATAGACACTTTTTTCTTTTTTAAAGATTTTATTTATTTATTTGATGGAGAGAGACACAGCGAGAGAGGGAACACAAGCAGGGGGAGTGGGAGAGGGAGAAGCAGGCCTCCCGTGGAGCAGGGAGCCCGATGTGGAGCTCGATCCCAGGACCCTGGGATCATGACCTGAGCTGAAGGCAGACGCTTAACGACTGAGCCACGCAGGCGCCCCTATAGACACTTTTTATTTGTGGGAGATATTAGAGTTTGTGCATAAACCAAGGCTTTATTAATACGAAGAGACTGCTTTCCAGTTGGCATAATAGGAATTCAGTTATAGGAAGTAGGAGCCCTGTCTGACTTGCAGCCACACTGAGGCCGTAGCATGGCTGATTATGTCTCTGGGGTCTGCAGGACGACAGTTCTGAGTTCGGATCCCAGCCCCCCACTTGCCAGATGTGTGGCCTCCAGCAAGTTCCTCCACTTCTCTGAGCCTTGGTTCCCTCATCTGTCAAACAGGGCTAATGAGAATGCCTTCAGGGGATTCAGTGAGACAGCAGGATAGGACACAGCGCCTGGACTCGGTGGGCGGACCGAAAAGGTGGACCATCCCCACCACTGTGAGGGTTTCCCCTGAGGCTGGGTGAGAGGCAGACCTCAGGGAGGCAGGGCCAGGCCCCGAGGTGAAGCCCTCCCCGGTCCTAAGCCAGGCTCTGCCCTGTTCCCCTCCAGAAGCAGCTGCTGGACTGGAAAGCCTTCACCGAGGAGGAGGCAGAGAGCCTGGTGAGCCCGTACTTCTTCCAGACGGTGGGAGTGCTGCAGAGTGAGGTGGAGGAGAAGCTGGAGCTCTGGGATGTGCGTAGCTGGGGACCCGCACAGCTGGTCGGGGGCGGGGCACCTGGAGTGCCAGGCTATGAGAAGACTGGAGTCTGGGGGCCCCCAGCTTTCTTGTCACCAGTGAGTCCGAGTCCATCTCCCTGGTCCTGGCCGCCCCCTGGGGCGGTTCTCCGCACCGAGTGCTCCCGGCTGCCCCGCGACCCCCCAGCTGCCCTCCTACGGCCGTGCCGCCCCGGGGCTGGGGTAGCAGTGCTCCTCGGAGCCCTTGCTGAGCCTGCGCATCCAAGGGCCACAAGGAGCAATAAGCCCCTGCCCAAGATGCTTAGAATCTGGAGCTGGGTGGAGAAACATTTTCTGCTAGGCGCCAGAGAGTAAATATTTCATTTCTCTGTGGGCTGTCAGGTCTCTGTAGTAACTTCTCACTCTGCTCTTGTCACACAAAAGCCACGGTGGGCAACGCCGGAACGGATGGGTGTGGCTGCGCTTCAAGACAATTTTATTTGTGAACACTGAAATTTGAATTTCATATAATTCAGTATCTTCGTGGATTTTTTTTTTTTTTTTTTTTTTTAGCCGTTAAAACATGTAAAATCTCTGCTTAGCTCTCAGGGCCACAAAAAACGGTAGAGGGCCAAATTTAGTTCCTAGGCTAAGTTTGTTGACCCCTGGCACCAATGAGAGCATAAAATACATCCATAAAATGGGGAGAGGTGAGGATTTAACAGCAGAGTGTGATGTTTGGCTCAGATGCTAAGAATCAGGGAGCTCCACAGGTCATGATCCTGGAGTCCCGGGATCGAGTCCCGCATCGGGCTCCCTGCTCAGCAGGGAACCTGCTTCTCCCTCTGACCCTCCCCCCTCTCATGTGCTCTCTCTCTCTCATTCTCTCTCTCAAGTAAATAAATAAAATCTTTAAAAAAAAAAAAAAAAAAGAATCAGGGAGCTCCAAAGAAGGAAAGCTGCCCAGGCTGGTGTCTGGGCGGCTCCTGCTTTCTTTGAGGCCCCGCACTTCTCCTTCTTCCCACAAGTGACTTCAGTGGATATGGGACAGGTCTAGAGATGGGACTTCGGGGTCAGCCAGACTGAGGGCATGGCTTTGGGCACACCAGAAGCTGTCCCAGAGGAGGGAGGGCCGTGAGCCAAAGTGTGACCCAGGAAGATGACCCCGAGGGATGGTGCCCAGGCAGCGACGGCCAGTCCTTAGAGAGGTGGGGCCTCTACTGGCTGGCGAGGGAGCCCTGTGAGGGGGGGCCTTCTCCTCACCCTGGGCCAGTTGGCCTTCAAGTCTCCTTCTCTGGGTTCTGCCGCTGCAGAAATCCTTTGAGGGCCTGGCAAAGCAGACAGAATGGCAGAGCTCGAGTCTCTTCAGCTACTTCCAGGAGGCCGTGCAGCTGTGGGAGGCACATGAGAGCGTGCTGTCGGCGCAGGGTCTGGAGCTGGAGAAGAGGATGGAGCAACAGCAGCACAAGCACAGCCTGGAGGAGCAGGTGTGGCTCCGAGTGCCCCGGGGAGCCCCGGCGGGGACAGAAGAGAGGGCCACACCCAGACGGTCGTCTGCTCTGCTTGGTGGCCTATAGCCTCAGCCGGCATTCAGATTAAGAAAAAAAAAATCCCACCATATTTATGGTATCATAAATAAAAATTAACCCCAAACTTATCTGAGACTGAAATGTAAAACCTCCAGCTATAAAACTTACACAGATGTAGAAATCAAGGCTCACCTTGGTCATGGGCTGGATGGGAGTGGAAGAAATATGCCTGCCAGGTCTGGGCTAGTGATGGGTCCTTGGACTCAAATGTGTCTGTAAGAGAGTGTGCATGAGAGACAGACCAGGTGGGGGGGGCGTGTGCAGAGCATCTACCTATGGCAGTCAAGCCGTGCCCACAGGAAATGAGCTGGGCCCCCACCCCACCTGCCTTCACACAGTCTAGGGAGTGGAGAGGCACACCCAGCATGTGATTTTAAATACAATTGGTGTCGAGGAGAGCATGGGACAGGCGCCTTGGGAAGGTGTAGCTGGGGCCTGCCCAGGTGGGGTGGGTATAAGGGACATGTCCCTGAGGAGTCCCATCTGAGCTGGGTCTCCAGGGATGTAAAATAGAGAAGAACATTATCGACAGAGAGAAGAGCCCAGGGCACTGAGGGTAAGTGTGGTGGCACATTTGGTGCCCCCTTTTGTAGGAAAAAGTCCTGCATTTGCTCTGAGGTTCCTGCCCCTCCGTTCTGGTGGTAGGGTCTCTGCATGTCACTCACAGGCACTCTGCGAGTTTTGAGTTTGGTAACTCACATCTGCTTCCTCCTACTTTGGGTGTGGCTGCCAGGCCCAGGAGGCCCACCTTGATAAGCTCTTGGACCAACTGAGGCAGCAAAGCCACGAGGAAACACTGAAGATTCACCTGGAAAAGGCCAAAGATTTCCTGAAGAATATGAAATACAGGTAGGCAGACCAGAATCCAAAAGACAGAAGGGAATGGCCTGAAATTCATATTCAATATCAGAGGTTGCCTGCTTAGGAGCCCAGGGTGTGCTCAGCAAGCTCAAGATTAAAATGTTGCCTCTAGCTTTGGAGAATTCCTAGTGGTCCTTTGCAGCTCTGCTCTCAGCCAACACAGAAGCTTCCAGAAGAACTTTGATCTAAAAAGTTTATGGAGGGAGATTTCAAGGCCTTGTGGTTTAAAGGTCAAGAGCATGGGCCCTCCCACTACCTTTTCAGATTTTAAAACATAGGTGCTCTTTGTTAAAGAAAAAAAAGTTAACTAATCCAAACATGTAGAAATTTCCTCCTCATTCCTGTCCACCTCTTCCTTTTCATGGGCATATACCTTTATTTATGTGGATATAAACACATATACAGTGTTTTTTAAATAAAGGTTGGATTATGCAATGCAATGCAAATAGATCTCTAACTGCAGATAGATGTCCATTTTCTAATGACCATGCAGAATTCATCAATATGGGTGCTTCATAATGGTCTAACCATCTCCCAGTTGTTTAGCTTTTTAAGATTGGTTCCAATTTCTCAATGTTAAAAACAGTACTCTGTGAACTGTCTTGTATCTTTGTGCCATTGTACAACTAATTTTATAGGGACCATTCATAGAAATGAAATTGCGCTGCCAAATGATTCAATACTTAGCTTCAGTACTTAGTTTTCAGAAGTGTATCTTGAGGCAATATCTCCTTCCCCTACCCCCCCAGGCTTGTCTCCTTACCTGGGAAAGAGATAAAGGCCTGATCCCTTGGGCACTGGAGTGTTTGGTGTGATGATGTAGGTAAAGTTCAAGGACAGGGTTAGGACTGTGGACAGGAAATGGGAACCCATGTCCCAACAGAGAACTCTCCTGGTGTGTGTTTTCCAAATGTTCTACGAAGAGTGCGTATTCCTTGTAGGATCAGAAAAAGAGCAAAACAAACCAAGGATTGCCAGAGTGAAAGGAAACACAGACGGTGGCTCTGTGTGGAGCGAACTGCGGCCCCCAGCCCATCTCCGAGCGGCCTGGGGCGGGGCTCTTGGTCAGGGTCTCCCACACTTGGTGGAGCGGCCCCCGCTTAGACAGTGGTCTCGCCTACCCCCCTCCCAGGTATGAGTGTTTCCACAAGCTCCTGACAAAGGAGGTGATGGAGTACCCCGTGATCATACTGAAAGAACTGAACTCCTATAGCTCCACCCTCAGCCGACACTTCTACGTTCGCGAGATCTTTGAACAGGTATGGAAAGCGGTGCAAACACCCAGGCACTCCCCGGGAAGCAAAGTGGAAAGGATATCTTCTAGCTCTGATCTGCCTTCACTTTGTAAGCCTTCATGAACCCCTGCTGAGTTAGACGCTGAGAACAGCAAGGGGTAAGAAGCTGAAGGCGTTTCTAAAAGAGACCATCTCCTCCTTAGATTAAAAGAGGTTGAAGGGCTCCGAATTCAGGCCTCAGGCTTGTATGGAATTATGATGAAAAGACTATTTTCTAGGACTCTGAGTTCCATTCATCCTCCCCACCACTGCCACATAACCCTCCTAAAATATCACTCAGACCTGCCCTCTCTCCGGCTCAGAAGTACCCCCCGCCCCCAGCCACTTCCCCGCCAACTCTGCCGCCTCTGCCAAACCCAACTCACAGTCCTAGATGACCACAGAGGCCCCCACGTCTGGTTCCCACCTTGCCCCTGGCTCTCCTCAGCCTGCTCCTCTGCTGGCAGCCTTCTGTCTCCACACCTCCCAGAGCCTGCCAGCCTTCCACTGCCAGGGACAAGTGTCCCAGCCACTCACGTTCCTCACCCCCTGTCCACTCTCCTCTCTCTGGGTGTGCTTGTATGTTGGTTGCCGGCAAAGACGGGAGTGCAGAACATCCAGAGTAGGTGTTTCCTGAAGGACAGGTATGTCTCACTAATTTTGATTCGGCTTCACTTACCCTTCACACAGTGTCTTGCACGTGATTCCGACACAGTGAATGCTCCCTGGGTAAATGCACGACTACCTGGAATGTCCTGGTCTGACCCTCCTAGAGTTTGTCTCTTTCCCACACAGCCAGCCAGAGTCCTGTGTGGCCAGACCTGACACTGCTTGTGGTTATCACTGAACCTAGCTGAGGCTTTCTCATGTATATGGGGGTCCCCAGCTCCTCAGAGAATCCCCCCAGAGAGGAGGGATCTCTGTTTCATTGTTGATAAATGTTTCCTCTGGCACCTAGGTTGAGGTGGCACTCAAGCTATAGGAGGGGGAGCTCACCATCTGCACTTTGAGATCGTCTGGTTACCTGGGTTCAAGTTGAGGTGCTATTATGATCTCCATGGCACAAGGGAGGACATTGAGCCCCATAGGGCTTAAGGAGCTTGGCCAAGGTCATGCAGCTTGAAAGGAGCTGGGATTCAAATCCAGACCTGCAAACTCTACAGCCCACACTATTATCCATGGCACAGTATATTCATGACTACATCTAGAGTCTGTGAAATGGAATTTGTAGGCTTAATGAAGGGGCTCCCAGATCACATAAATCATGTTCATTCTGTATGTTCACATTCAGCACTGGGAGCAGCAGATTTCTGCCCCTTGTCTGCATCCTTCAATTTATACTTTCTTGCTCTTTGCCCTGGATCACTACAAAAATGTGAGAATGAGAGTTTATTTACTCATGCCTATTATGTGATAGAAAGATTTGCTAGCCTGCCTGGGATTAAGGCAAACTGATTCCCTGGTTTGGGAACACTCTGATTACCCCAGGAAAATAAGTAGTCAAGGCCCACATCAGATGCTGAAGGGGAGGGGTGGGTGCTTCTACTTAAATGAGAAGAGATGCCCTTAGACGTGGCACTCCGGAGAAAAGCGGTGCTGCTCACTCAGTGCCCTGTGGTTTTTCTTTGTAGACCTTGGATGGGGAAGTCATTTTCAAACTCAGGGAACCAGGTAACACTATTATAATTCAAGTCTAATCCTCTCTGACTTCACTCTTGTACATTTGTGGGCTGGGTGGGCCCAATCCAGGCTACCTTGGTAACCTGTTTTTCCTTGTGCTTTTGGGGTTGGTCATCAACAGAAGCACACGAAAAACACTTCCAGGAGAGTATGAGAAAATGGAGAAGCAAGCAGAGGGCTAAAGTGGAAATGAGC
Source organism: Neomonachus schauinslandi (assembly GCF_002201575.2). Classification (NCBI taxonomy): domain Eukaryota; kingdom Metazoa; phylum Chordata; class Mammalia; order Carnivora; family Phocidae; genus Neomonachus; species Neomonachus schauinslandi. Next base: position 60,318,900 of record NC_058415.1, read on the forward strand.
AAAAGTGAGGAAGGTGAAAGTAGCGGGACAAGTCCCTCCAGGCCAGCAGAAGAGACAGAAGAAGATGACCAAGGATTTGAGTCTTCCTTAACTGAAGAGATGGCAGTGAGCCAGCAGGAACAGTCTGTACTGAGTGACAAGATGGATGAGTCCAGTGAGGAATCTGATCAGGAATCAGAAAAAATGCAAGTTGAAAGAGACAGCTCCTTAAAATCATCCCTGAACCAGGAAAATGTGATGGTTCAAGAAGAGGAGATGGAGGAGGAGAAAAGGAAGGAGGAGGAAGAGAAGGCAAAGGTGGAGGAGAGGGAGAAGGAGAAGAGGAAGAAGAAAAAGAAGAAGAAGGAGGAGGAGAAAGAGGAAGAACATGAGAGTTTATTTATGGATGAGGTAGGCCAGCAATGGATCCATTCTTGGGTATGGGGAAAGCGTGCTAGGCTCACTCTGCATATCCCTAATACAAGCTGGGGTCCCCAGTGATGCAGTCTCCATTGGGATTTATAAATGTATGCACATCTTTTATTTTGTCAACAGGAATCCAATTCTTATCTCACAACAGTGCTTTTTAAAATTCACTTTTTTCTCCTAACATCTTATACTGCAACTTACTCTGAAGTCACCCCTTAACTGTATGGCTTTCCTTGTTCTTCCCTGGTCATCTCTTTCCCAGCTCTTCTTTCCTGTATAGACCAACCTAGTCTCTCCATTCCCTCTCTCTTCCTATTCTCTTGTGAAGCAGAAAAGACCCATATCCAAGTTGGCAGACAGAGCTCTCCTTGGAGTGCAGGGAATTTACTCTCATATTAATAAATTTGTCCTCAAAACACATTCCAATTCATAGACCAGTAACTTGAATTCCATAATCATGAAATTGCAAGACTCTCTTCCTACATTGCTGTAGAAGAATTGGCTTAGGAGACTTGTTTTTGAGCAGGGATCCCAAATTCAAATGCCCACAGCCATGTAATAGAAAAGAGGTCTGGAGACCAACTGTAAAATAGTGACAAGTGGTGAAGACAATTGTCTTAGTCTGTTGGGACTGCTATAACAGAATACCATAGACTGGGCAGCTTATAAACAACAGAAATTTATTTCTCACTGTTCTGGAGACTGGGAAGCCCAAGATCAGGGTGCCGGCAGATTTGGTGTGTGGTGAGGTCCCACTTCCTGGTTCGTAGACAGCCATATTCTCACTGTGTCTTCATATGGTGGAAAGAGCCAACTCTTTTATAAGGGCACTAACCCCATTCATGAGGGCTTTTCCCTCCTGACCTAATCACCTCCTAAAAGCCCACCTCCAAATAGCAACACACTGGGGATATGAATTTCGGAGAGCACCTACCATTTAGTCTAAGGCACCTGTGCACTCATTACTCAGCTGCAGCCAATAATGCCATGTGGGAATGGAGACTCAGAATTGCCAGATTTTCTGATTTTTAAGAGAAATCCGAAATGCAAATTCTTTAGAATTTCCTGATTTTGAAAGCACTATGTTGGGCAAAAAATATACAGGCACGATTCAGCCCACAGGTTTACAACCTTGATATCAAGGATCCTGTGGTTGGATCCCCAGGTCTGTCTGATGACGTCAAGTCTAAAGTCTCCTCTTCTGCATAGGCTGAAGCCCAGGAAGAGAATCTGGGGAAGATCTCCGATGAGGACATGGAATCCTTCACAACCTCCAGCGGACACACTTATTTTGTCTTCCTAACCCTGGAACAAAAAGAAGAGAGTTGCAAGAAGCCCCATTCCAACCTTTCTACCATTCTCATCAATGACATTTCCAGTGCCAACTTCCTAGAACAAGTGATCATTCCATCCAGACTAGTTTTACAAATTAAGAAACAGTGAGTAGAAACCCATTTTATTCTCATTCTCCTGTCCTAAGTTTATTAACAAGGTGAGGTATTATAATAAAAGATTAGACTAGTTTCAGTTGGAAAAAGAAAATATGTAGGCAACTGAGGGTTGAGGTGAGAAACAATAAAAAAAAAAATAGTAAATTTCCAGGAATTATTTGTAGTCACAGATATCTTCTGTGAGAGTAACCCGCTCCGCCTGTCCCAGGATGCCTTGCTGGCCTGAGCCTTGTACATAAGAAATAGTGTTTTCCCTGCAAGATTTTAGAACCCCTGGCACATGTGGAATCTTACGGTTTCCCTTTCTTCCTTCCTTCCCTTTTTTTTTTTTTTAAATAATTATGTAGCTATAGACCCTAGGTATGAGTTTATATCAGCATAGTGTTTGGCTCTGGTTATATGACACATTAATTGCCGAAAATTAGAAAATTGAAAAAAGTACAATGAAGAATATAAAAATGACCCATGATTCTACCACTGAGAATTTATCTCCCCTAAATCCCAAGTTTCTGGGCCTCTGTGTTTGAATTTGGACCCAATGTGGGAATTTGCAGTTGGCTTTAGGATAGCGTTTCCATTGCACTCCTGACTCTACAATGTCATAGCTAGGACTAACCAGCTAGAGATCACCTGATTAGTCTACCTCCTATGTGTAGACATGGGCAGGGAGTAGAAGGAGTTAAGTCAGGCTTTTGGACTCTTCTCTTTCACCTCAGCATCATCTCACCTTGAAAATGTCTCTTGACTTGAAACTCATCCTTTCTCCTTCTCTGTCACAAGCCATTGTCTGTCTTCTCCTTAAAGAAGAAAAGCAAGGACCACCACAAGAGCTAATATTTATTGAGAGAATTTAATACTCTCAATAACTATGAAAGAGGTGCTATCATTAGCCTATGTTACAAAGAAACTGAAGCTCAGGGAGTTAGTAATTTGGATAAGATCTCTGAGCTAAGAAGTAGTTGGATCTAGGATATGAATCTAGACCATGTGATTCCAGAGTCTTGAACCAAACACTATGCCATCTGGCCTTGGAATTAACCAGAAAAAGTTCTGTGTCAAACTAATTGGATTTGCATGTTGAAGGATACAGTACTGAAAAGTATGGAAATCATGCATTAATGAATCATCCAAAGGGAACACACCTGGTAACCAGTACCCCCTCCCCCAAACAGAACATGACCAACTCTCCAGGAGACCCTTCATGTATTCATCTCTAGGCACCGCCCTCTCTTCCTTAAGGATAGCAAATATTCTAACTTCTTTTGCTTGTTTTTGAACTTTATTTAAATAGAATCATAGAAAATGTACTCTTTTATGTTGGAATTCTTTCATTATATTTGTGAGATTCGTATGTATTTTTGAATGTGGGTTCAGCTCATTTTTATTTCTGTATGGTATTCCATTATAAAAATACATAACCCATTTTCTTTATCCATTCTACTACTGAGGCACGTTTGGATTGTTTTTTATTGGGGAATGGAACAATGCCACCCTGAACATTCTTCTTCTTTTTTTTTTTAAGTTCAATCAGCCAACGTATAGTACGTCATTAGTTTCTGATGTAGTGTTCAGTGATTCATAAGTTGCGTGTTACACCCAGTGCTCATCACATCATGTGCCCTCCTTAATACCCATCACTTGGTTACCCCATTCCCCCAACCCCCTTCCCTTCTGCAACCCTCAGTTGTTTCCCGGAGTCTAGAGTCTCCCATGGTTTGTCTCCCTCACTGATTTCTTCCCATTCAGTTTTCCCTCCCTTCCCCTATAGTCCTCTGTGCTATTCCTTATATTCCACATATAAGTGAAACCATATGATAAATGTCTTTCTCTGCTTGACTTATTTCACTTAGCATAATACCCTCCAGTTCCATCCATGTCGATGCAAATGATAGGTATTCATCCTTTCTGATGGCTGAGTAATATTCCATTGTATATATGAACCACATCTTCTTTATCCATTCATCAGATGAAGCACATGTTGGCTCCTTCCAGTTTGGCTATTGTGAATATTGCTGCTATGAACATTGGATGCATGTGCCCCTTCTTTTCACTACATCTGTATCTTTGGGGTAAATACCCAGTAGTGCAATTACTGGGTCATAGGGTAGCTCTATTTTTAATGTCTTGAGGAACCTCTATACTGTTTTCCAGAGTGGCTGTACCAGTTTGCATTCCCACCAACAGTGTAAGAGAGTTCCCCTTTCTCCACATCCTCGCCAACATTGCTGTTCCCTGTCTTGTTAATTTTAGCCATTCTAACTGGTGTAAGGTGGTATTTCATTGTGGTTTTGATTTGTATTTCCCTGATGGCTAGTAATGTGGAGCATTTTTTCATGCGTCTGTTAGCCATTTTTATGTTGTCTTTGGAGAAGGTGTCTGTTCATGTCTTCTGCCCATTTCTTGGCTGGATTATTTGTTTTTTGGGTGTTGAGTTTGATGAGTTCTTTATAGATCTTGGATACCAGCCCTTTATTTGATATGTCATTTGCAAATATCTTCTCCCATTCCATGGGTTAAATATTCTTGTACAAGTCTTTTGGTGAACATATGTCTCCATTTCTGTTAGGTATATAACTGAGAGTGGAATTGTTGGGACATAGGGTTATATGTATGTCCCTCTTGAGAAGATACAACCAAAAGATACTACCAAAGAGTTTTCAAAAGTGATTTTGTTTTAACAGTTTTCAACAGTGTGTGAGAGTTCCATTTGTTCCACATCTTCATCAACACTTGGTATTGCCAACAGTTTTTGTTTTAGCCATTCCAGTGTACATGTAGTGGTGTTTCATTGTGGTTTTAATTTGCATTTTCCTGAAGAGTAATGATGTGTACCTTTTCATATACTTGTTGACCATTTGGTTATCTTTTCTGAAATGCCTAGTCAAATCTTTTGCCCATTTTTTCCTGGTGGATTGTCAATCTTTTTTCTTATTAATTTATGTGAGTAAATTACCTATCCTAGATATGAGGTTGTTGTTAGGTAAATAAGTGGCAAATGTTTATCCCTCTCTGTGCTTGCCTTTTTTTTTTTTTTTTTTACTCACCTAAAGGCATCTTTTGATGAAAAGAAATTCTTATTTGTAATAAGGTCCTATTCATCAACATTTTTTCATTAGGGTTAGTGTACTTTCTATCTTATCCAAGAAATCTTTGCTTGCCCTAAGGTCGTGAAAGTATCCTCCTATGGTATTTACTACAAATGTTATTGTTTTAAATTTCCGCATATAGATGTAAAATCCACCTGGAATTAATTTTGTTTATGTGTGAGATAGGAGTCAGATTTCTTTCTAAATGGATAACCACTTGACCCCAGAAGACTCTCCTCTCCCCACTGTTCTGCCGCACTTCCTTTCTGTTTCTCTGTGTATCTATGCTTGCATTACTGCCTCACCCTGCCTGATTACTGTAGCTTTATAGTAAGTCTTAATAACTGGTAGTGTAAGTTCTCCAACTTTGGGCTTCTCTTCAACTATCCTTGGCCGTTTGCATTTCTGCATAAACCTGAGATCAGCTTATCAGTTTCTGGAAGAAGACATCTGCTGAGCTTTTTATTTTTATTTAGTTTTTTAAAAAAGATTTACTCATTTATTTTAGACTGTGTGTGCACGCAAGGTGGGGAGGGGCAGAGAGAGAGAATTTTCAAGTAGAGTCCCCACTGAGCTTGGAGCCTGACGTGGGGTTTGATCTCATGACCCATGAGATCATGACCTGAGCCGAAACCAAGAGTCAGATGCTTAACCAACTGAGCCACCCAGGTGTCCTGATTGCATTGAATCTATAGATAAATTTTATTGAATTGAATCTATCGATAAATTTGGGGGAAAACCAACACTTTAACAATACATAGCCATCTTAACAATTCATAAATTTTGATAAGGAAGAAGTGATGAGTTGGGAAAAATATTTATAGCTCACATCACAATCAAATGACCTCATGTTCCCAATATATAAGGAGTGCCCATATAAAGAAATTGATAAGAAAAACAGCATCTACACAATGGAGAAATGGGCAAAAGATATTAATGGATAGTATGTAGAAAAAGAAATTAAATAGGCTTAAACACAGGCCAGTATGCTCAGTTTTGGTCAAACCATGATGAAATTGACAAATTCAAAAGCTTGGCAATCTGCTCTGAGGCTGTGGAGAAATGGGAACTGTTATTGCAGATGGCAGTTCCGGCTGCCTTGCCATGAAAGCAGGTCAGTCATATCTTCAAGAACCACACATGTATTCTAGCCTTTGATTCAACAATTCCAGTTCAGGGAATGTATCCTATAGAAATTTTACACTTGACGTTGCAGCCTTTTTTGAAGAACAGATGGTTGGAAACCATCCAGTGTCCTCCAGCAGGAGTCTGGTTAAATTCATGGTGGTCCATCCAGACAAAGGAATATAACATAGTTGGGAAATAAAATAAGGAAGAAGTGAAAGGGGGAAGAACTTTCTGTATCGATATGAAAAGCTCTCTCCAGCTGGCAAAGCTGACCCTCACTGGTCTCTCCCTCAGACTTCGAGCTGGCTTTTTCGACCACCTAGAGAAGTGGTTTGACCAATGTGTCCTCAAAACCCGGGTCATGGTGACCACCAAGATCAATGAGCTGGAATCAGAATTGGAGCTGCGTCAGCATCTGCATGAGCCAAGAGCCAAGCGCATTGAAAAGGACATCCATAATGTCAGGGCAGGTAGAGACCCCGCCTGGGAAGGCTGCCCTGTGCCACACACCTGGAGTCTGTGCCACCGCAGTTCTACATTCATTAGGTGCCCCTGTGTGAGGGTTCCACCCCTCAGGCTGGCAGACAAGGCAGTACTCAGAACCCACATTTGAAATTAAAAAAAAAATTTTTTTTAAACAGGACTTTAGATACTAGAATGAAGAGTACTGTCCTGTTCTAGCTGTGTGAATACCAGATCTGCTCACACACCTATCGGATACATACCTGCATAGCAGGTGCTCTAGAGGCAAGCTTGTAGCTCAGGAATCAGAGCTATTAGGATCGGCCTCTCTAGCTGTGTGACTCTGGACATGTTACCTGACCTCTCTGATCCCTCCCTTACTTGCAGAAGGGGATATTGTTTGGTGGTAATTAACTCTTTCTGAAAGGGTACAGTGAGGAATCATGAGCAAGTGGTACCCATTAATTTAAGCTCACAATTTATAACTGAAAAAGAGGTGCCATTTCTCTCTTAGGCAGAGGGCTCCATTAGAGGGTGGCATACTTTTAGTTGGATCCTCGATGACCCTGTTGGGTTTTCAGTTGGGTCACACTTCAAACTTTTTCATAGACCCTTTGAGCTCCCAGAGTGACCCCACATGGTCCCAACCAAATCCCTCCTGCCTGGAACAGTGACAGAGTTATGGAATCAGACAGCCTGGCCTGGAGTCCCTGTGCTTGTGGCCTGGGGAGCCCTGCTTGGTTTTGGAACCTCATTGTGTTCATCTGGAAAATGTGTGCATTAAATATAAATATAAATTGAGATGCTCTATGAAGGCTGATTTCCTGCCCCTTCCCTGGCTCCCTGCCCCAGTGCACAATGGGGAGATTGAAGTCAGAGAAACAAGGTCCCTGCACTCATTTTTGGCAGAGCTGGGATGACCGCACTTTCACCTGCAGGCAGTAGGAAGATAGGGTGGCTGACCTGGGGCTATTTGCCAGCTCTAAAGGCCTCTGATAGAGCCCTTGAAGCCAAATCCTCGTTCCATTTACTCCACCCTAGAAGTCCTTTGGAATTCAAGCTCCCTGGAAAGAGCAGCCACTGATAGACAGGAACAAACTCTGACCACCTTGCCCAGTGTCTGTGCTGGCTGTTTTCTCCAGACTCTCTCACCACAATCCCCACCTTTCCCAACACCCTCCACCCAACCCACCTGCTCCTGGGTGTCTTCACATGCAGGGACCCCCCCCTGCTCACAGCCTGGACAGCCTCCTCTCCAGTTAGAGACCCTGGGGCAGTCTCAGATTGGCCTCTCTCAGATCTGCACCCATTCCCAAGCCAACAGCGGTCACCATCCAGGAGAGGAACGTCCTGAGGTGACCTGAGATCCCAGAGGGCCTCAGCTCCCCCTCATCCTTTTTCAGCTGAGCTCTTGCTTCATCAAGAGCGGCTGGACAGCCACTGTGCTGGGGTGACTGAGACGCTAAGGAAGGAGAGGCTGATGTTCTGCCAGTTCCAAGAAGAGCAAAACATAAAGAGCAAAAACTTCCGCCGCAAGATTTACGACATGGAGCACATCTTCTTGAATGCCACAAAGAGCCAGAGGTGAGGTTCCTGGAATCCCAGACACGAGATGTCAGCCTTTGGCTGCTCTATCCTGGTGGATACGAGTCAGTTGTCCAGGCCCCACAGCAACCTTCTCTTTTCAGCTCACCTCTTCACACAAGTCAGAGTCTTAACTGTGTGAACCGTCTGGTGGGGAGCTGGGGGCTGGGTGAACAGCCAGGGAGAGAAAAAAGGTCACACATGGTCAGGATGCAGGGATACTACTAACCTGCCCTGAAATGTCCATGTGGGGAAAGCCCACTTCCATCAAGGGGGATCAGGAAGAGCTTCCTGCAGGAGGCCGCCCACTCCCCCCAGCCTGGGATGGAGGAAGGTGAAGAGGAGACAGAATTTTCCCCTCAGGAAGGAGCACTGGCCCAGCTTGAGGTGAGGATGTGCTCACGGCAGAGTGAGGGGTTCCAAGGAGGCCATTCAGGGATTTGAGATGGAGCCTTCATTCAGGTAACAGGTGAGGAGCCCTCACAGGTGTCCGGTACACAAGAGGCTGCTGGTTAGGGTGGACTTAAAGGTAAAGAGAAAACTTGCAGGGTGCTCCTTCGGGAGAGCACCAGCCCCAGGAGCCACATTGCTGGGGGTTAGAGAAAGACAGATCACTGCAGGGAGGCTGAAGATCCAGTGGGACCTGGGGATTCCTTTAGTAATTTGGTGGCAAGGGCTAGAGAGAGGAGAGGGATGTCCTCTGCTACAGCACATGGAGAGTTCCACACTGTGTCCTGCACACACTGGCATTTTGAATTTCCTTTTAGCCTCTTTTTCTACCCAGAGGAACATGGCCGTGGTTCTGTGGCTCCACAGCTGCGCACAGCAGTGGAGCTCAGGCAGCCCCGAGGCTGCCCTTCCACACCCAGGTCACCCCCCTGCCCTCCTGTGTCCCACAGGCTGGTTAGTCTCAGCAGCACGCTGCACCGGGAGCTGCTTAGCTATGTTGATGTCATCCAGGTGTCCCTGCGCAGCTTCCGCCAGTACTTGGAGGAGAGCATGGGCAAGCTTCGCTTAACCAACATTGAGTTCATCAAGCACTGCAGGTGGGAGCCCGCATCTGGGGCCCCTGTGGGCACTGGGCTTTCTCTCTTGAGAAGTGGTCTTGTTTTCCTTACTTTTTTATTGTGACAAAATATATGACTAAAACTGTGCATTTTAACCATTTTTCAGGTGGACAGTTAGTTCAGTAGCATTAAGTACATTCACGTTGTTGTGCACTATCCCTCTCCAAAATTTTTCATCTTCATAAACTGAAACTCTGAATGCATTAAACACTAACTCCCACTCTCCTCCCCCAGCCCCTGGTAGTCATAATTCCATTTTTTGTCTCTGTGAATTTGACTATTGTAGGTGCCTCATATAAGTGAAATCATACAGTGTTTGTCCTTTTGTGTGTCTGGCTTATTTCACTTAACATAACATCTTCAAGAGTCCATATAGCATATGTCAGAATGTCATTCCTCCTTAAGGCTGCGTACTACTCCATTGTGTGTAAACACCACATGTTGTTTCTCTGTTCCTCCCTTGAAGGACATTTGGGTTATTTCACTGCTTCTATCTTTGAATCACCTGTATTCATTTTTCTGTGATCCTATAGTTTCTAAAGCTTTGTCAACCACAGGTTTTGGGATGGGTGGGAAGTTTCAGGTCTGATCAGTGGTTTGTATTTCTCTCAAACTATTTTCAGATTGTTTTCTGAGGGAGGCAACTTTTCTTCTGAAGAAATTGACTTACTGTGTCATCGACTGGAGAAGGAAGCTTCCCGAATAGAGTTTGTTGAAAGTTTAATCATGATCAACATGGAGAAGATGGAGAGTGAATACCTGGACCAGGTGAGGGAGTCCTGCCCCTGACCTCCAGCCAGGCTCCCAGGTCACCCTTGCTCATTGCCTGATGGGTCTGCCAAGCCCCCTTTTTCAAAAAATTGAGCCCGTCCCCCTCTGGTTCCAAAGTCTGTAAGTTCCAAATTAAACCCCCCTCCTTTACTTTTTATATATCTTTACAGGCCAATGATGTCATCAACAAGTTTGAAAGCAAATTCCATAATCTGGCTGTGGACCTTATTTTCATAGAGAAAATCCAGCGGTTGCTGACAAATCTGCAAGTGAACATCAAGTGTGAGGTAGGACTGATTCATTCTTCACCTGCATGCTAGACACTGTCCCAAGTGCTGGGGATACGACTGTGGGCTCTGCCCCATGGGACTTGAACTCTAGCCAGGGAGACAGATATTAAATCATAATAGCCTCTAGGATTCATTGCGTTATTATGCACCATATATCCTGCTAACTGACTTATTTTGATCAGCTGTGTTAGTCCTCCAAAGAACTTGTTTTTTTCCCCTATTTTAGAGACAAAGAAACTGAGGCAGAGAGTAATTAAGTGACTTAGACAAGAGCACAGAACTCTTGAATGTGAAACCAAAATGTGAACTGAAGTCAATGATCTTAAATAAACAAACTAACTGTACACCTCAAGGAACTAGGAAAAAAAAAATTAAACCCAAAGTTAGCAGAATGAAGGAAATCACAAAGATCAGATCAGAAATAAATGAAACAGAGACCAGAAAAACAATAGAAAGGATCAGTGAAACTAGAGATGGTTTTCAACAATAAACAAAATCAACTAACCTTTAGCTAGACTAAGAAAAAAGAGACGAGACTCAAATAAAATCAGAAATGAAAGAGAAGACAGTGCAACTGATACTGCAGAAATACAAGAATCTTAAGACTACTATGACTAACTATATGCCAACAAATTGGATAACCTAGAAGAAATGGAAAAAGTTCTAGAAACAAAGCTACCAAGACTGAATTATGAACAAATAGGAAATCTGAAGAGACCAATAATGAGTAAGGAGATTGAATCAGTAATCAAAAACCTCCCAAAAAAGAAAACTTAGGACCTTATGATTTCATGGGTGAATTCTACCAAACATTTAAAGAAACCTTAGCACCAATTCTTCTCAAACTCTTCCCAAAAAATAGTACAGGAGGGAATACTCCCAAATTCATTTTACAAAGTCAGCATTACCCTGATACCAAAGACAGATAAGAACACGATAAGAAAACTACAGACCAATATCCCTGATGGATATAGATGCAAAAATCCTCAACAAAATATTAGCACACCAAATTCAACAGCACGTTATATATTATGATCAAGTGTCATTTATCTCTGGGTTGCAAGGATGGTTCTATATATACAAATCAATCAATGTGACACCATATTAATAGAATAAAAGACAAAAATCATTTAATCATCACAATAGATGCAAAAAAAAGCATTTGACGATGTACAACATCTTTTCTTAATAAATTTGTTAAATAAATTAGATAAAGGAGGAACATACCTAAGTATAATAAAGGCCATATGTGACAAGCCCACAGCTAATATCATACTCAACAATGAATGGTTGGAAGTGTTTTATCTAAGATCAGGAACAAGACAAGGGTGCCCCCTTTCACCACACCTATTCAACATAGTAGTGGAAATCCTAGCCCGAATGATCAGGCAAGAAAAAGAAATAAAAAGCATTCAAAAGAAAAGGAATAAGTAAGATCATCTCTGTTTACAGAACATATGATCTTATATATAGAAAATCCACCAAAAAACTGTTAGAACTGATCAACAAATTCAGCAAAGTTGTAGGATACAAAATCAATATCAAGAAATCAGTTGTATTTGCATATACTAACAGCAAAACATCTAAAAAAAGAAAGAAAACAATCTCATTCACATTAGCATCAGAAACAATAAAACACTTAGGAATAAATTTAACAAAGGGGATGAAAGTTCTATACACTGAAAACTACATGAGAATCTGATAAAAGAAATTGAAGAAGACAAACAAATGGAAAGATATCCCATGTTAATGGATCAGAAGAATTAATATTGTTAAAATGTCCATACTACCCAAGCCTATCTATAGATTCAGTGCAATCCCTATCAAAATCCCATTGGAATTTTTCACAGGAATAGGAAAATCCATCCTAAAACTTCTCTGGAACTGCAATAGATTATGAATAGCCAAAGCAATCCTGAAAACGAAGAGCAAAGCATCACAATTCCTTATTTCAAACTATACTACAAAGCTATAATAACCAAAATAGTATGGTACAGGTATAAAAATAGACCTCTAGATCAATGAAACAAAATCAAAAGTTCAGAAATGAACTCTCACATATACAGTCAACTAATATTTGACAAGGAAGTTAAGAGTAGTCAATGGGGGAAAGGATAGTCTCTTGAATAAATGGTGTTGGGAAAACTGCATCACCACATGCAGAAGAATGAAACTGAACCCCCATCCTACACCACACACAAAAATTAACTCAAAATGGATTAAAGTCCTAAACGTAAGACCCCAAACCATAAAACTCTGGGAAGAAAACATGGGGAAAAACTCTTTGATGTTAATTAGTCTTGGCAATGATTATGTGGATGTGACACCAAAAGCACAAGCAACAAAAGCAAAAATTAACTAGTGGGGCTGCATCACATTGAATAGCTTCTGCACAGCAAAAGAAAGAACAAAATAGGGGCGCCTGGGTGGCTCTTTCGTTCAGCATCTGCCTTCAGCTCAGGTCATGATCCCAGGGTCCTCGGATCGAGCCCCGCATCGGGCTCCCTGCTCGGCAGGAAGCCTGCTTTTCCCTCTCCCACTCCCCCTGCTTGTGTTCCTGCTCTCGCTATCTCTCTCTCTGTCAAATAAATAAATAAAATCTTTAAAAAAAAAAAAAGAGCAAAATGAAAAGATAACCTATGGAATAGGAGAAAATATTTGCAAATAATATATCTGATAAGAGGTTAATATACAAAATATATAAAGAACTCATATAACTCAATAGCAAAAGAAGCAAACAATATGATTTAAAAATGGGCAGAGGAACTGAATAGACATTTTCCCAAAAAAGACATACAAATGGCCAACAGGTAAGTGAAAAGGTGCTCAAAATCACTCATCATCAGGGAAAGACAAATCACAATGACAATGAGGTATCAACTCACACTTGTTAGAATGGCTGTCATCAAAAAGACAAGAGATAATAACTGATGGCAAGGGTGTGGAGAAAAAAGAACCCTTGTGCAGTGTTTGGGGGAATGCAAACTGGTGAAGCCACTGTGGAAAACAGTATGGAGTTTCCTCAAAAAACTAAAGGTGGAACCACCATCAATCCCATTTTGGGGGGTATATATCCAAAGGAAAGGAAAATATGGTCTTGAAGAGATATCTGCACTCCCATGTTCAATGCAGCATTATTCACAATAGCTGAGGTGTGGAAACAGATGTGGAAACAGGCAGAGTGTCTGTCAACCAACAAATGGATAAAGAAGGTGTATATATATATACAACGGAACATTATTTGACCATGAAAAGGAAGGAAATCCTACCATTTGTGATAACATGTATGGACCCTGAGGGCATTATGCATAGTGAAATAAGTCAGAGAGAGAAAGACAAATACCGTACAATCTCACTTTTTTGTGGAATCTAAAAAAGCCAAACTCATAGAAACAGAGAGTAGAATGGTGACTGAGGGGTATGGGAAATGCGGACTGAGGGGTATGGGAAATGCGGAGATGAGGGTCAGTGGGTAAAAACTCAGTTATAAGACAAATAGGTTCTGGGGATCTAATGTGCAGCATGGTATTATAGTTAATAATACTATGTTGTATACTTGAAATTTGCAAAGAGAGTAGATCTTAAATGTTTTCATCACAAAAAAGAAATGGTAATTATTTGATGTGGTGGAGGTATCAGTTAACATTATGGTGATAATTATTTTGCAATATATAAGTGTATCAAATCAACACATTTGTATACCTTAAACTTACATAATGTTATATGTCAATAATATCTCAATCAAGCCAGGAATGGCTTTGACTTATTTTTAAGCTTTTTTCTGTATGGAAAGGTTTCATATATATTATATATGTGTACATATATAATGTATAATACATATATGTATATATGCACAAAGAACAAAACTGCCTCTTGCTACTTATACAATTTTTTAAGCTATAAAATCTTTAAAGATTCTTTCAAAAACACTACTGTGATTGCTTCCCTCTCCTGAATGTGTTGCCATTTTTACTTAGCCATTCCTTTTTGGAGGAAAATTTGGTGGATTTCACTTATTATTATACCAAACACCCTTGCACAGGAAACTCTGATTATGTCCATAGGGTATCTCCCAGAGCTGAAATTACAAGGGCAGAGCATGAATGTTTTAAGGCTCCTCATGTTTTCCAGGTGGCTTATGCAGACAACCCTCACCAGTGGGACAATGTCCTCAACCACTACTGTGGGTTGTTGATTTTATTTTTAAACCTTATCTGTTTGAGAGTAAAAAACAAAACAAAACAAAAAATGCTTTTACATTTGCATTGATCTAGTTTCTGATAACATTGTGCATTCCCCCTCATTTCATTTTTTCAATATTGACTTCATCTCTCAGATAATATATTTTGCTGAACATTTTCCTGATCAAAATAGGAACTAGAGACAAATCATGGAACCTCTGGTTTTTCTAGGTCGCAAAATCCAATTTGCAAACAGATGGATTAAATTCTTCTCTGGAACAGCTCCAAAGGAAAGTAGAAATGTGTCAAAACTCAAAGGGAGGTAAAAAAGTAAGTATTCGGTATTTGCTAAGCTATGAATAGTAAAGATGCATTACACAAGAATTATAAACTGGAAGTAAACTTACATCTCTCATCAAGATTTCTCCAGCTCCAGAGGGGCCTCTGAGCCTTCCCACTTAACCCCTGCTTTATTCAGTGGAATTAAGGAAGAAAAGAAAACACAGACACCTCCTCCAGCCCCCAGCCCCTCCCAGGCAGGCTTGTAGAGTCCAGTGAGTGTGGGGCTTCTGTCTGACCTCATTCCCCTTCTGATGTCACCAGGCATCCCTCCCTGTGATTGGAACTCAGCCCTAGATGAAAAATAGAAGTAGGACTCTACCCTCTGAACAACCACTTTTTTGTTTGATTTTTCATTTGCTTGGTTTTTTGATCATTGCACATACACTGGTGTCTTCTGTTTTTTACGTATAAGCTGTGAAGAGTCCAAATGAGAGCAATATAGATCAGCATAGCAGGTCTCTGCATGTTTATGTTGTTTACTTGCTTGTTCTCCCCCATGAGCACACATCTCTGTGTCCTGTTCAACATTCGTCCTGGCCTCCCTGAGCAGTGTTTTCTCAGCACTCAACCAGGCACTTGAGAACCAGATGTCTCAGCTGGAGGTTTCTTGAGTGGGATGCTCCTTTCTCAACAAGCTCTGTCTTTTCTCTTCCATTTCAGTGACTGAGTTGAGGTGTTTTTTTTGTCAACACTGAGAGGACATTTAGTTTCTATCTTTATTGCTTTTTCTTGCATAGCAACACGTGCTTCTTGAAGAAAGTTCAAACATCCACAAAGCACAGAGTGAATACATGTCCCTCATCTTATTCTCATTTTTTGCAGGGCCCCCAGTGACCTCTGTATTTTCATGCAGTAATTTCAGCACATCCCTGGGGAATACAGGGAAAGTAGGTTAATCTGAAGTGACCCCTTCAACAGACCCTCTAGGGACAGCTCTGCCTCTTCCAGAGCAGAAACATTTGCTCTTCCACATTTCCTCACCTCCCCAACCCCCTCACTGTCCCCTCCTGGTGGTGTAAGGTGTTGGACAGGGTGCCTGGGGCTTGCAGAGCCTCCTGGCCAGGGCAGGGGAATGTGAACTTGGCTGGGCAGGCAATTGTGTGTTGATGGAGGAGACTGGTTGGCTATTTCTGCAAAGCAGTGATCAGGAGACGGGAACAATGGGATTCGTGGTGAAGGCAGTGGGGACCAGGGATGGATGTGGCCGGGGTCACGTGCTCCGTGCCACACGTGAAGAGGGCCTCCTGGCTGCTGTGTGCGGAAAGGCAGGGAAGGAGGGAGGAGGGAGGCAGGGTGTCGTGACTGAGGCAGAGAGAATAGTGGCCTGGACAGGTTGCCAGCAGAGACATCTGATTCCAGAGTTGAGTGGCAGGGGAATGGTTAGGACTCAGAGTGCACTGGAAGTGAAGGAAGCAGAAGAGGCCAAGGCACCTCCTGGCCTGGGTTGTCTGCATAGGTCAGTGAACGATTCAGGGGAACAAGTGTGAGGACTGCCAAGTGATGTGTGGGATACACGGTGAAACTGAACATCACCTTCCAGAAAGGCTGTGGTCATTTCACTCCTACACAACCTGGCCATCTCGGGCCAAACATTTCCTTCTAAGAGTGTCAGAGCTAGAAGAGATCCCAGGGAACATTCTGGGTCCCCACCATATAGATGAGGAAACCAAATTGAGCAAATTTAAATCATTTGCCCAGAATGAACCCATAAAACCAGGACTAGAATTCCTGATGCCCCAACATTGAAGGATTTGCTGCCCCAGTGCAACTGCCCAGAAGAGCTGGCCAGCATCTCCCACTCTCTCGGAGCCCTCCCTGAAAGTGAGGGGCCTCCATAGCACCAAGAGGTCTGCAGTTCAGATGGAGGCAACTGGCCGTCCTTCAGCCTACTTCCTGTGGCTTTCTTCCCCTAGATGGTGACCTCGGAAGACCTCCTTGGCTTTGTCCAGACTTGGAAAGAAAAACTGGGCCAGAGGATTCAGTACCTCAATTGCAGGCTGGACACAGTGTCCATGACTCGAGTGGTCTTTACCGTAAGGAACGGACAGTAAAGGAAGGGACTGAGCAATGGGGGAGGGTGGGGGAGCCATCAGGTCTAGGCTCCTAGGAGACCCACAGGGCTCAGCAGAGCCTAAGGGAATAGGAGGCTCCCAGGCTCCTATTGGACACCAAGCCTACTAGGATGCCTTGGAAAGACTATAGGCTATGCAGTCAGATCTGGGTTCAAATCCCAGATAGGCCACTTCCCCGCCTTGGTCTCTTTAGAAGACCCCTCACTTCTTGACACCACCTCCTCATCTCCACCAGGACCTTCAGCTTACCCCACCAGCTGGCTCTCAGGCAACCTTACCTTTCAGCCTCTTCTCCTACCCACACCCATGAGCAACCACTGGCTTCTCCCCACCCCACCCTCACCCCCTTTACTTGCCCACCTATGGTCCCTTTCCCTCTCACTGCCCCTCATGCTCTACTCCCTGAGCTGCAGCCAGACCGAACATTGGAGAAGGTCAGTCTGACTATGTCACTCTTCTGCCTTCAGGGTGAAATCCAGACCCTTGGACTGGGCCTTCACAGCAGCCTCCTCGGTCCGCCCTCCATGGCCTCTTCCTTTCTCGCCCTCACTCCCACCCCAAAGACATGGCTTACCCCGAGCCTTCTCTCACAGGCCCCAGAGTGAGGTCTCCATTGTAAGGCCTGTCTCTCTGGATTGTGTGCCCCAAAAGGGCAGAGCTGTGTCACCCTCACCCCATACTCAGCCTCTCACACCAGGCTTTGAATGCCTGAGGCACTCAACCAACTTCCACGGGGGGAGTGTCATAGACCCAGTGTGGGCATAAGTGGACCCCCCACAAGTTCTGTTCTGGCCACCTTACTGCCACCAGTGCTTCCTTCTACGGGGAGTCTCTTCACCACCAATACTAAGCCTCCGTCACACCGCCGGCACTGTGCCCGTCCAGACGGAACCCAGGAGTCCAGCTGGGGTCCTGCCCTCTTACAGCCCCCTGCTGAGACGAGACTCGATAAGACAGGAACCAGCCTAACTAAGCACTCACTGTGGGCCACTGCTCCTACCCTTTCTCTAAGATCCAACTTGTGGGGCGTGTTGGCCACTCACTTGTGGACACTTTCATTCACTCCTCCCTTTTGAGAACAGTGCCTGGGCATATCTACAGGCTGGCCTTGTAAGTCCATGACTCTGGAACTTCTTCACAGCACTGGTCCCAGTCTTGACCAAACATTTATTCGTAGAAGCACATATTAAATGTTTGTCTCTGACCAGACTGTACACCCCGTAAAGACAGCGGTCACATGTTACCTCTCTACACTGTGTCCCAGTGCCTTGCTGAATGCAGGTACTCAGGAAACATTTTGAAAGCCAACATGCACACTAAAATGCATGCATGCATGCATGCATGAATGACACTCTGAAGGAGATATGACCATTACCATTTTTTAGAAGGAAAATCGAGGCTCAGAGAATCAGGCAGCTGGCCTCCAGCAGCAGGCCCTGGGAACATGAACCCAGGCCGCCTGCATCCCTGGCACTGAGGCTGGGCCCACCAACTCAGGTCCTTCTCTTGGGCCTGTAGGACAATGTCATGACTGACCTAGAGGTGGAGAGTGACATCATGATGTCTTCAGAAGCCCTTGAAGAGGAGGCCAAGATAGACTTGGTCACCCCCGAGTCCTTCGCCCAGCCGAGCCGCATGGGGAAGCCCATGATTGAAGACCCAGCTGTAGAAGTGGTCAAGAAGATCCTGAAGTGAGTGGCCATGGGGTGTACAACAGGGCCCTGCCACCATAGCTTATGGCCCTGAGCCTTCAGGGACCATCTGTGGGGTCCCACACATGAGGTTCCCACCCCTGACAGCCTGTGACTTTGTATAGGGGCTTTTCTTCTTGAGCCTCAGTTTCCTCCTCTGAAATGGGGCTCATAATAGGACTGATACATATGGTATTGTGGGCTAACTGGGATGAGTGCCTGGCCTGAGCTGTCCTCGTGGTCACGGGGGAAAAGCTCATCTCCTTTCCTTTGGTTTCAGACTTCCCGACGAAAAATGCTCAACCCAGCAGTGTGACAAAGACCGCTCCCAGACAGGTAGGGACACACAGGCCTGTGGGTCTCAGGACACTGGCAGTGGGGGGGCCGGTGTTACCCCTTGGCCCATCCTCACCTCGGATTCTCTGTTCTTGTCCTGGGCACTCATCACCCAAAGGCCTGAAGCGACACCAGAACCGGGGGGAACACTTCGTGAGGAAAGCCTTCTCCAGTGCCAGTGCAGCTTCGACAGGAAGGTGGGGAGGCCGGGCTGCCCAGGAGCTCCCCTTCCCAGATGCCTCCCCTCACCCCCCAGACATAGGCCAGGGACCACGCTGTTGCTTCACCAGACTGTCCTCGGAATGTACCACCTGTGCTCACAGCTCTGAGACCCCAAGGGACCCACTGAGAGGTTGGGTCTAAAGCTGGCTCTAGTCAGGTCTGTGCACTTTCCTGCTGAGTGATGTGGCTCATACGGGCCTCCCACCTTGAGAACCCATCTGGATGTTCTGTGGCTTTCCATGGTGACAACTGCTGGATCCCAGCCCTCCGCCCATACCCATCATCCTGGTAAAAAAAGAGGGACATTGGAGATGGCTTCCCTTGCAGGAGGAATCCTAGACCTCTGCATCCTGGCCATGCACTCTGCCCACCATGCTCCCATTGGGGTCATTAGACTCATGGCTCAGTGAGTGTGGGCCCCCCTGTCCCCCGACACTGATTTTATAGGAGGCGGGTAACAGAGCCAGCGGCTGAACTGACTTCTGGATTCTCTGCGAGCCGTCATTTATATGGTTTAATTCCTGGTTCTGAGGAAGTGGTAATGAGGAAATTCCTGCTTTGCATACCTCTGAGAGGTCCTTTTGAACATGAACGCCATCTGCAACATAGAAATAAACCTAAGACCAACCAAATGAGAAAAGCAAAGCCTATTTATTCGGAGCGTGGTACAGCAAGGGGGTCAGCCATCATCACTTAGGTTTTAGCAGAGACTCAAAGTCAGGCAAGGGAGTGAAGAGGCTGTATGGTGGAGAAGGGGAGGGCTTTAGGTGTGCCTTTACGGAGGCTGTTGACATGGGGAAGCTGGAGGCAGACCAGCTAGCAGCAGGCATTCCATGTCATCACTTAGGGCTGCGTATTTGGCTTTCTCTGGTTGGTCCTAAGTTGGAAGCAGGGATAAAATTTAGGGAAGCTGTCAGTTAGTAATCAAGTCCTAGCCTTTTGGAGCTGGAGTTATTGTTACAGGAGTTATTGTTTAGCATTTTGGATTGCCGCAAGAGGTGACAATACTTCCTGCAAGTCTGACCTGTATCAGGCTGGCTTCCTGAGTTGTTTACGGTAGACGAGGGGTTGGTTTCCTGGGCAGGTTGCTGCAGGGTCTGGGTCAGAGTTCTGTATTTATGTAGAGTCCAGCTATTGTCCATTTGTATAGTCAGTCTCTCAGTGGTTACAAAATGTAGTCCATGTTGCTTAGGGTTGTCTGATGTTGCATGGGACATACTTACACTAAACATTATTCACTGCTTTGATGAAATTCAAGTTTAACTGGGCATAGTGTCCTTTTATTTGAAAAGCATCTCAACCTGTTTTTCTTTGGGTCCTCACCACAAGGAAGCAAGGATGCACAGTTTCTGGCCCTTCCCTCCCTCTCAGGGTCCTGGGGTGGGTTTTAGCGATAAGGACTTCACCCCCACAATAAGGTTGTCTCCATAGCAGGTGGGGAGTAGGGAAGTGTCTTGAAGGATTCCGCCCCAGACACGGGAGTCACGGTGTCCCACAGGCGGGCCTGGAGGCTCCAGCCACAGAAGAGCTGTGCGCCTACCCCAGCCTCCAGAGCGCTGACTTACCTGTGTCTCACAGCATCACACGATACTCCAAGCCCAACCGAATGGACAGAAAGTACCAGGTGCTCGGGGAGAAGCCACCACCTCCAGCTGAGTAAGTGGTACCTTATCCTTTAACTCTATTTTAACCCATTGTCTCAGTCAGCAGGTGGCTAAACCAGACACAGCTGGGGGGGGAAATAAGGAGAGGTGGGTGAAGGGAATAGGTAAGGGTCAAGGTCAATGTGTCTCATCCCAGTTCACCTAAATTCATTGCAAGTCATTTTCACCAAAATTTCTCATTTTCCAAGCTAAGCTTTTTGGGGTAGTCAGGCAGCATACCCCTTTTAGGTTTGGGGTTTTTTTTGTGGGTGTTGGTTTTTTTTTTCAATTTTTTAATGCTTCACCTCCCCCATTCCGCTTTCCCTTTATTTTAATTTCATTGATTAAAACAAACTCTGTTCCACTTAATATGGCTACATTTCAAGCAAACAAGCAAGATTTCAACTTCAGAAAATTGGGGGCCCTCAGAGAAAGTAAAAGTCTACAATGGATGCACACACACACACACCCTTAATCAGGGAACTCACCATCACAGCACCCCTACTTATCAGTCTTTTTTGCCCCACTGGTCTTATCTCTGGGGTTTTGTGAACTTTGCAAAAAAAAGGGTGGCTTTCACTTCAGGTAGCCTAGAAGTTGGGTCTAAGTCAGCAGCTAGATGCTCCCTTGTCCCCCCCCCCCACAAAAAGACATTCCTTATCATTAAAACCTTGACTGTCTCTTTCATTTTGTATAGTTCTGTCATTTTATCACATGTGTATATTCACATAACCATCACCCTAATCAAGAAACAGAACTGTGCCATCACCACCTACCGTTCAGTCACTCATGCTATCCTTTCATAGCCATACCTACCCGCCTCCCTCACCACCCCTAACCCTGAGCAGCCACTAATCCATTTTCTATGCCTATCATTTTGTCACTTCAAGAATTTCATATAAATGGTCTTATACAGTGTATGACCTTTTCAGAATGGCTTTTTGCACTCAACATAATGCCCTTGAGATCCACCCCAGTTGTTGCACATATCAATAGTTCATCCCTTTATATTGCTAAATAGTTAGCCACCGTATGGATGCCCCATGGTATTTTTGTGGTGAAAAAAAAAAATCACAGGCTAAACAGAAAAAATAATGAATAGATCAAGCATTTATGAAATCTCTCAAAGGGGAGAGACTTTCCTGGCCTAGCTCAGTGGTGAATTGGTCAGAAAATGGAATCAGCCTGATGATGTTTTGCCCCCCACAATGGGACTCTGGCTAAGTGACTTCTCCTCAAGCCTTCATCTTCTCTGTGCACTGTGGGTAGAAGAGGATCCTCTTCTTGGAGCTGTGGGGAGGAGCCAGCAAGTCACCCACAGGCCTCTCTTGAGTATACAGGATCGTCACCCCAAGAAACACTAGATGAAATCACAAGGAAAAAGATGGAAAATTTTGGCAAATAAAATTTTAAAACCCTCTGAGGTAAACTGCAATTAAAAGTTAGTAACAACCAGCAAAGACACAATAGTGGTAAATAAGGCCAACAAAGCAAAAATTGGCTCCTCTCCCTGCCCACCTTCCCCCAGCAAATTGTTAAGGAACTTTCCAGCACTTAGTAGGCTAAGGGGAGAATTGGAAGAGACCACACGCAAGGAGGAAATAAAATTAGGAACAAACATTTGGAGAAAACACGAATTCTCACTAGAATGCAAACAAATGAAAGGGGAAGAAATCCATGGCATATTTTGCCTGAGATTAACCAATATGTAAATAGATTTTAGAGGAAGTTCCCAGTTTACCATGGGAGGGTGCAGATGGTCCCTCCCAGCACTGCCAGTGTGAGGTGTTAAGGGGAAAATTATTCTGATCCTTGTTAAAACAGTGAGGAAGACTTCATGCAGGACCATTGCAATAGGTGTCAAGACTGTTCCAGTAGGGGAGAGATGGGGCTCAACTCAGAATACATTCAGGACAAGAGAAGATCTATAGCTAATGTGCAGAGTGAGGGAGTCAGTGGATGGAAAATTCAAGGGTAGTGAGATTCTTGCTAAACCTACTTAGCAGGATTTTTGCTGCAGGCAGGCCATGGTGATCGGATAGTGAAGGTGATCCGACATGACAGTGGAAGGTTGTGTCTAAACTGAATTAACAGTATCTTGCTCACATAGGACCCAGCAGGCCAAAGACCGTGCCCAAGGATAAGGCCCAGTCAAGAAGTAGGCTCAGAAGAGCCTCTCTAAAGTTTGGTCAAACAGAGAGTCATAGTCAGTCCCTCCTCTTATTCAAGGAAAGAAGAGACATTCTTCTTTCCTTTGACCAGTATAAGTTCATTTCTCGTTCAGTCAGCTTTTGTTCCTTGAAGACCAGCTGAACCATCTGTTGAGACTCAGTAGTAAGGTAGCTGGTCAAGCTCTCTAGATGTTGGGCCTGAAGCATCCTAAGTGGCCCACACAGGAGCAGCTCCAGGCATTATGGTGGCCCCTCGTCTAGCATCAGCTTGCTGGACTTCATTAGATTTTGGAGGGAAAGCCAGCTATAAGCAACAGAAAGTCCCAATAAGGATCCAGGCAGCCAGGCTTAGTTCTCAGTGGCTTCAAGTCAGCAGGGTGGGAGAGAATTTGGAAACATCAACTGGAGGAGTTGTAGCCAGATATTGAAGGAAACTAGAAGAACTGAGAGTTTGGTAAGGACTGACAAACTGTGCAAGATGGCAAGATCCCAGTCCAGTTTACAGGTAGGTAATGAAATCTCAAAGACAGTGAATAGGACTAGAATCTTCTAACCCGCAAGAGTGTGCTGTAGTTTTCCATTGAGGCATAAAACTTCTATCACCCCTCTTTCTGATGCTTGCCTACAAAACAAGCCTGATCTCTTTAGATTTGACCTGATTCTTTATGTAGGTGCAGTAAGAATGGTAATTGATCGCATAGATCTCTTTAAGTTTGTGTTGCTGGAACTCCTCATAAAGAATTTCAGATTAGACTTTCAAAAGCCCCTTGAGGCTAGGAAGCCAGGCCAGAGTTCACCTGCAATCCCTCTAGATTTAGGTGAAACCCTCTCTTCTTGAGGCCCCCACAGTATCCTAGGCTCCTGGGCTTGCCAGAAAGGGGTCTTCCTTCCTCACCTGTAAGGCTGGGAACCCTGTAAGCCAGGTACAGGCTGCTTTTCCCAAGAGGGCTTTGTAAAAAGCATTGACTCCATGCAGTTGACCTTAGTTCCTTAAAATTGTCTGGTTGTATCTGATTCTATATGTCCTTCTCCATATGATATTCCAGTCAGAGCCTTGCTTATATAGCGGTACTTCCAGTTATGTCGCATTATAAGGAAGATGGATTCTTACTGAACTGTGAATAGTTGTATTGCCATGAAAACAGGTATACTCGATAAGAGTTTTCGAATTCTGAGGTGTATATGAGTGGCTAAAATGCTCAACCTATTTCCAACTAGCCCTTTTTCCTTTTCAGTCTCAGGCATTTGTTTTTAGGGTTCCCGTTCCCCTGAGAGCCCCGAGAGGGATGGGAGGCCTAGAGTTCAAGGGATTGTGGGAGCTGAGGGTGGGAATGGGAAGAGAAATGTCTTGCAGGGTGGTCGGAGGTGGGGCTTTGCAGGGGGGTGTGTCTAAGGGTACCAGGAAATTGACGAGGAGATGGAGGTGGTGAGAGGAGGAAGTCAAGGAGCAGAGGTGAGGGGAAGGCAGAGGGCTTAGATGGGCCAGTCTGGGGAGACGTGAAGTTTCCCAGAGAAGCCAGTGAGGTTCCACATTATGCTTAGTCAAATCATGCCAGTGGTATGAATCACACAGCGGACTGTTTAGGAAGGGATAGTGAAAACATACAAAGGAGTCTGTCTAATGCTGGCCAAAAAGAGTTTTTGTCTTGGCCAACAGCAAAAGATCTTTCCAGAAAGCAGTTTGGGAAGGTAGTAAAGGGCATAAAATTATGCCTGTTGTGCACCGCCTTGGGTGTTTCTCGCGAGGAAACCATCCTATCAAGAAGAGAGAACTCGCACAAAGCTACACCATGCAATACTTTTTATCCTGGTTCAAAATGGGAAAACCTAACATTCCAAAAATAAGAGATTGCAAACCATGGTGCTTCCATACTCAGTGGTGTTACACAGCCATTTAAAAAGATATCTTAATGTGGGGGAACACTTAACAAGTGAACAGAATGTAAAATATACATGAACCTAATTCCAAACTGATTTTAAAAGCAGCAGAAGGAAATATCATAAAATGTTGGCCTTCATTTTTTTCCTTTGCTTTTCACTCTATTTCTAATTTTCTTTAATTATGATGAGTGAATTTTCAAATGAAACATCAAGTGACCGATATGCATATATTTTAGAAATTGGCCAACAACATGTGTGTACAGCAGTCACTGAATCACTTAACAGAAATTGTGAAAAATTAAGTGTCCCACAGCTATGTGCAGTTCTAAGACACCTGTCCCTTATTTCACTCCTACTATAGAGAAGGTTGACCTAGCTGGACAGGAATATCCAGTGCATCTGTGCAGATTTGTTTAATAGAGCCCTGGTATGCACACAGTCAGCCTACTGGCCAGAGGTGCCAGAAGGAGGATGTTTGGTCCTACAGGAAGTCTTCTTGCTCATTTGATTAACATTTATAAGAAATTGTTCTTTCTTCTTTCAACTGATCCCGAGGCACTGACATAGGCATTACTGCAGTGGGACTGGTGGTTCCATGGTAAGCAAAAATAGATACAACAGTCAGTGTCCAGGTGTGCCCATTTTTTCTGGGAGAGATAGAGGTTAATCAGCCAGTCACACAAGTCAATCCCAAATCCTCCCTGTGGGGAGTGTTGTAGGGCTGAGAACCACTCTGAGAGCATGGGAATAGGATGGTCGAGAATTGCCACCAAGCTGGGATCTGAGGAAGAGTAGTAGCAAATGTGACCAACAGGAAAGTTAGCAGTATTCTCAGGGGGAGGAATCAGTGTGTGCAAAGGTCCTGGGGCAGGAGCAAGTAGCTACAAGGAGTGATGAGGCCAAGAGAGAATAGACTCTTGGAAGGGGCCAAACACCCAGACTGTCACATAGGAGAGGCATTAAACTAGACAAATAGAAATATCGGATGAGAATACACCTGGGCATCACATGAACTGTCCAATTCTGGCTGGGCCACTGTGCACTCAGAATGTTCTGTCCATTTGGTCTTGTCCACACCATTTCATGTGATTAGATAAGGCCCCTCAGAGATCTGTCTTTTGTGTATTGCAGGGATTTTAAAGGGATCATCCTGACCCTCCTCTGGGAGAGCAATGAGCATCTGTTGAACGTTGTAGAGGTGAGGGCCGCTAGCCACAGTCCTCCGCCTGTCCCTTGACTGGCTGCTGGCCCCACATCGGCAGCTGCCTCTGCCTCTGCCTCTTCTGTTCTGCTGATAATGGCCTTATGGGTAAAATTGAGGAAAGGGGATTCCAGCTCCCATGGCCACGGCTACCCAGCTTCTGTCACCTCATGTGGTGTTTTCCTAAAAATTAAACCTTATTCATTCATATATCCATTTATCCACACATTTCTTGGACACTGTGGGTCAGATACTGGGTAGGCCAAGAGCAACAAGCCCAGTCTCTGTCCCTGGGAGGCCAGCGTCCTGCAGACGGGTGACAGACATGGTGGCCCCACAGGGAGCTGGGTGAGGCTGCTGGAGCAGGCACCTGGGGGGCCTCCAATGGGAGCTACCCAGTGCCCAGTTCCAGCACACCCCACACAGGGCTGTCTGTGCATGTTCCTGTCAGCCTCCCACTGGGCTGCAAATCCTTCAGAACAGGGGCTCTAAATCTTCCATATTTGTGGCCCTTGGCCTAGTATCCGGCTTGGCACTTCATAGAAAGCATCGTAGAAAGTTCTCAACCCAGTCATTGAAATAAGATTCCATTTGGGTCTTGAAGGACCAATAGAGTTTTGCCATTCGGTCATGTCTGCCTTGTGATGGGGATAATGACAGTGGTGAAAAGGGCAGTTGGGTAGGAAGAGTGTGGCTGGCAGAGGTGCCATCAGGAGAAAGGGCTAGGCAGCGTGCAGAACAGGGTGGAGGTTGTAGGAGCATGGTGATGCTCCAGAGCCCCGTGGTGATGGTCAGCCTCTCCTGCAGGAGTTCTACCGCAGAGAGAAGCGCTCCATCATCAGGCCTGACTGCACGTACGAAAACTTTGACCAGTGCGCCGAGAACATCTGCAAGAAGATCCTGGACTACCACATGCAGACAGACGAGTACCATAACTCCTGCCTCATAGGTAGGTGCGGGCGGCAGGCGGGCGGGCAGGTCAGGGGCGTGGCACGTGCCACCGACTGAGCAGAGCCTGGAGCTCAAAGCCCAGAGGACGCCTTCCTGACCTGGAGGTCACCAGGGGAGGCACAGGAGCCTCCCTGTGAAAAGCCGACATCTTAGCATGAGGTAAAAGCGTTGATCGGATTTAATTGGGAGAAACAACAATGCTGAAGATCACTTTTCTTGAGAAATCTGGTGATGTGCATCGCTAAGAATGTTTTGTTCATTGCCCAGATGATTTTGAGAGCTTTATTGAGACACTCACATGCCATACTATTCGCCCATGTAAAGTGTACAATTCAATGGATTTTAGCTTACTCACGGACCTGGGCAATAATCACCACTGTCAGGTGTGGAACCCCTGTCCCCCTGTCACTGCCCCAGCCCTCAGCACCACTCAGCTACTTTCTCCCTCTATAGATTTTCCTGTTCCGGGCTTGCATATGAATGGAACCATGTACCGTGTCGTCTTTTGTGACTGGCTTCTTTCATTTTGCATAATGTTTTCACGGTTCATCCACGCTGTATCAGGTGGCACCTATTTTATTCCTCTTTATGGCCGATTCTCATTCCACTGTGTGCACGTACCACAGTTTGTCTATCCATTCATTTGGTGGTTTCCACCTTTGGCTGCTGTGAATAATGCTGCTACACACATTCACACACGAGTTTTGTTGTGGGTGTACATTTTCATTTCTCTTGGATGTATATAACTAGGAGTGGAATCACTGGGTCATGTGGTAACTCTGTATTTGACCGTTTGAAGAAAACTTTCCATGGGTATTTGTTAAGTGCCTACTGTATGCCTGGCCTGTGCTGGGCTCTGATGACCCCGAACAGAACAGCCTCCTGGAAAGTAGGGACACGAAAACAGGCAGGTAGGATACGTCGTGCCATTCACATTTATTGTAATGACCTTAAAGAAGCTGTGAAAACACACCCAGCTCCCACCTTTGCCCATCTCTCCACATTCCTCCGCATCTTTGTTTATAGCCATGCATGTTGTATGCAGTTGTAAGTCCTAATTATTCCTGCTTCTAAGGCAGGACACCTGAGGGCCCATCACCGTCCTGCCTGTTGGTTGAGGGGCAGCATGGGTAGAAGAGAGAGAGGATCAGGGGACACCCAGACCTAGGGTCAAGACCCAGCACTGCCATCTCCCCGCCTTATGACCTTGACCAAGTCACCTCATTTCTGTGAGCCTCAGTTTCCTTGTGTGTACACTGGAGATTAAGACAACACTCACCATATAAGCCTTTTCTGAGGATTAAGCCAGTCACAGAGACCTGCCACATCCAGGGAAAATCACCCACAGTGGGTCTCACTGCGACTGTGGGTCTTACAGTAGAGCGGCTGGACTTCAAACTGTTTCTCTAGCTCAGAATTTCCCCACACGAACTCTGGGATCCCATCCTCTATGACCTTCCTCAAAAGAAATGTTCTGTGGTCAAATGGGTTTGGGAAATGCTGCAGATTATGTTCTTCTCTGTAAGAGTCAGTTCCCATGACATGGAGACTTCCATTTCCTACAGCGTGGGAGTCCAGTATCCTGACCAACCTTCCCACTGAAAACATTTAAAAGTATCAGATACAATATTTTTGTGATAAAGTCTTTTAAATGTATTGATGAGCTAGCTGTAAAGTAAGAAACACACAAAGCCCCCAAATTGGGTGAAAATGGGAACCCCAAGAGAGAAACTGAACAGTAACACATTGCCTGAAGGCCTTTGCTGACTCCCAGGTAAGCCTTTGTTTTCATGGCCTCCAGGGCCTCGGGAACAGGAGACAAAGCCCCAGACCACCCAAGGTAGAAAGTCTGGAAGGACACAGCCACAGAAAACTGGGACCCCACAGGGCTCCAGCTGCAGAGTAGGACGAATGAGACAGAAACCAGGTCCCCCTTCCCGCTCCTGCACCACTACCACCACCAGCAACTAGAAGGAAATGGGCTTATTAAAAACCCTGCTACTAGGTAAAGCGGAAGGAAAACTCCAATAAGAATCCATAACTGTTGGGACACCTGGGTGGCTCAGTTGGTTAAAGAGCTGCCTCTGGCTCAGGTCGTGATCCCAGGGTCCTGGGATTGAGTCCCGGGTCAGGCTCCCTGCTTAGCAACCTTCCTGTATAGCAGGGAGTCTGCTTCTCCCTCTCCCTCTGTTCCTCCTCCTGCTTGTGCACTCTCTCTCTCTCTGACAAATAAATACATAAAATTTATCTTAAAAAAATAAAAGAGTCCATAACTATAAAACAGGCTTTGTGCTTGAATTTGACTTTGTTTTTGAGGATCATCCAAAAGACTTCCAGCTGATAATTTAGCCTCAAATGATCTTGAGTTAATGGTGCCCAGATGCTTATCGATAGAGACACTACAAATCCTCTCTACAAAAAACCCGCCTTCAGTTCAGACCTCTAAGGATTCTCACAAATCAAATGCCCCAGAATAAAAGCTCACAGTAAAAAACGGACAAACAACACACACATACACACAAACACAAGGGAAATGGGCCCCTTAAGCGTGGGGCAGCAGAATGAGATCAGTAAAGACTTTGGATATTGAACATATCAGACACAGAATATAAAATCATGTATTTATTAGAATTAATTAGAAAAGGATACTGGAAACATGAGTAAGGAGTGAGAGGTTATTAAAATGACCAAGTAGATAGGCAAGAGAACCACATAGAACTTCTAAATTGGAAAAATAAATAGTTGAAGATTTAAAATTATGAATGGCTTTACTATCAAGAAAATATCCAAAATACAAAGCAGAAAAACAGAGCGATGACAATCTGGGAGAGAGGTAAAGGGATATGGATGAGAAGGTAAGTAACATAGAGCTACTTAGGGGTCTGGAGGGACAGAAGGGGATTAGAGTCAAGGCAGTCTTTGAAGGGATAACGGATGAGACAGACTCAGACTCACTGCACTTTTCATGAGCTGGGAAGTCCTGCAGAGTGTTGAAGAGAAGTCTTTTGAATTTGCTTAATCCAGTATTTTCTATACTGCTCTGACTGCCTGACCCCTTCTGATGAGATAGCTATTGCCACGTTGTAGACCAGGTCTTTCTCTTTGGGACACTACTTTGGGACATTTTGGGAGCAATCACTTCAGCACCTTGGCTTTGTTCTGTCCCCTCCCCTGGTTCCCCCACCTCCAATTCCTATAGAATTACGGGCCCAGATGAGGAGATTTGAGGAGCTGCTGCCCCAGGTGTGCTGGCTGGTGATGGAGAACTTCAAAGACAACCACTGGAAAAGATTCTGCGCCTCTGCCGAAGAGATCCGGGGACAGTTCTGGAATTATCAGGAGAAGCTGGGGAAAAGGAAGGTGGGGGCCCCAAGACCAGCCCTTCCTCTCCAGGACCAAGGGCCCTGGGAGCTCAGAAATGGAGGCAGGGCATAGGCAGAACTGGCCAGGCTGGGACTGTTAGATAGGGTCCGAGGGGCATGGGGCATTGGAGAAATACCTTCTTTTTTTTTTTTTTTTTTTTTTTTTTTTAAAGGATTTTATTTATTTATTTGAGAGAGAGAGAATGAGAGACAGAAAGCACGAGAGGGAAGAGGGTCAGAGGGAGAAGCAGACTCCCCGCTGAGCAGGGAGCCCGATGTGGGACTCGATCCCGGGACTCCAGGATCATGACCTGAGCCGAAGGCAGTCGCTTAACCAACTGAGCCACCCAGGCACCCCGAGAAATACCTTCTTCATAGAAGGTGTTCAATAAACTTCTTTTTGGATTTACTTGGTGGGTTTGCTGTTTCTGTGGGAGTGTGGTCATTGACATCAACAATGATGGTCTACCTGGTCCTTGGAGGCATGGGACATGGATGCCATCGATTTTATTGGACTAAGGCCCTGGTTGTGCTGAGGCAGCTGCTCGGCTCTCCCATTCCCTAGCTCTCAGCGTCAGCTCCAGCCATGCCCCTATCTTGTCTTCTCTGCCTCTCCTCTGCCCATCCATGGCCCTTCACACACCTGGGTCAGAGCACACATCATTCTGGCCATGGCCTTTATTAGCAGAGGACGTGGGCCAATTGCATTTTGGTCCTGACCTAGAGACCAGGTCAAAACCCCCACTGATTTCTGGATTGTTTGATTGAAGGATGAAAATGCCCAGAAGCTCCATCCAAATCTCGGACATCCCTCACATTTCCAAGAAATGGAGTCTCTGTGTCAAGTGGAAGAGAAAAGGCAGGACGATTTAGACACTATGATTGTGGCAACCAAAGAGAAGCTTGAGGTCAGTGGTGCCATGGACTCCCAGGTCTGGGTGCTGAGAGCTGCAGTGCCCCCAGAGAGACCTCTCCTTCCCCCCCACCCCCGACTGACAGTCCAGCAACAGTGCTGAGCATGGCCCCTACCTGGCACCCTGGCCAAAGGGGGGCATGAAAGTCGGCAGGTGTTATAGGGCTGGTTCATCATTATTGGCTGGTTTAATGTGCATCTTTTGATTTCTAAATGAATTAACTCTAAAATTACTAATGAGAACTTCTTTTTTCGAGATCCATGTCTGTTTATTTCTCTTTAGTGAATTGTTTGTGGGTATCCCTTTGCCACTTCTGAATCATTTCCTATCTTCAAGCCTAGTCAGCTCTTGGGAGAGGCCTCTTGGCTGAGGACCAGATGCCACTTACTTTGGACATACATAGCCGACACATGACTTTGGTCTCATCTCACCTGCTAGCTCCCCAAGTCCTCCCTCAGCCTGCCTTTGGAGGCAGACTCCTCTCCCTGCAACACCAGGCTGCCCATGTTTCCCCCAGGAATTCACCAGGAAGTACGGCCGGTCTTTCATAGCCAGCTTGGCCACCTTCACTGAGAAGTTCCTGCTGCAGTTGGATGAAGTGGTCACCATCGACGATGTCCAGGTTGCAAGTAAGTCGTACCACCGGCCTTCTGCCTGGGCCCCAGGGGGTCGGTGAGGTGGAGGGTGATGGGCCAGGGGCATCTGCTTTTCCCCCAGTTCCACCAGAATGAAAACAGATTCTCCACTGACAGGACTGATGGATTTTTGTTTTCATTAAAAATAAGGTGGTTTTTTTTTTAATTAAAAAAGCAAATCCCCAAATGGGTCAAAAATTATATGTAAAAAAATAAAACCCTAATAGTAAATATTTTAATAATCTTGGTAAAGGCAGCTTTCCTAAGTATGAGATGAGAGCCAGAAGCCATTAAGGAAATGGCTGACACTCCTCTGTGGCCAAAATAAAAACAAAGAAAAATGTCGAAAAATTGAAAGACAAACCACAAACTGGACAGATATTCCTAACAAGCTACTATATAAAGATGTGAACCATATATTAAATGTTATCAATTTATCACTAACTTAGTGAGTAATTAAAATATTTTTATTTTAAAAAGCTTTTATTACAAGGACACTACATTTTTTATAGTAAAATTAAAAACTCAATATCCGTTACAAAGGAAGTAAAGAACACAGTCTTTCCACCCAGAATAGAGTGCCCTTACTATTTGCTGTTCATCCTTCCAGTCCTTTCCTTTTGGGCACAGGCCTGAGTGTGTGTGTGTGTATGTGTGGGGGGGTGTTATAGGGTGTGTGCTCTTTTATAACTTAATTCACCCTCAGGTGAATGTTGGCCAAGATGGTCAGTCATCTTCAGCATTTTCTCTTGCTGTATGTCATACTTTATTAATTAGTCTCCTGCTGTTGAACGTTGGGCCATTTCCAGTTTTTCACTCCTGTGCTTGTGCTGAAGGAAGCATCTGCGTCCTTATATCTCTATTCTGGGGCGATAAGTTCCTAGAAGTGGACTTTTTGGGTCAACATGTATATGAATGTTGAGGCACTGGTTATTTTCCCATACTGGAGGTCTCTCTCGCCAGTGCAAGCCTTGTTTGGGAAGCGGGGCTAGAGATTAGGGAGAATGGGCAGAGCAGCCAGCAGGGAAGGTACTCTTGGTACCTTGGAAGGAAACGTGGAGCTGGGGAGACCCGCTGTATCAGCCCCAGGGAGGCCTTTCCTGCCGGAGCCAAGTGGCCTGGCCCTGCCCTCCCTGGCAGATCAGGGCTGCCGTTCCCTTCTGGCTTTCACTCCACAGGAAAGCACATCAAAGGACAGGTCAGCGAGCCAGACATCAGAGGGACTTTGAATGTGTTTGCCCTAGGGGTAGTTCTTCGTTTAGAACCCATTTCAGCTAGTATAAACCAAAGGTTATCTGGAGGCTCATGGAAGCTGTGTGAAGGTCAGAGCATCATGCCCTGGGCTTTGGAGCTGGGAAGAACACCTAAACCATACCTCCCATCACTCAGCCAGGCCCCCTGCCCGCCGCCACTAGCCGCCCCCCCCCCCCCCCCCCCCCCCCCCCCCCACCCCAGGCCTACAGATCTGGTGCTTTCAGCTTCTCTGTGGGACCGGTTCCGTGTCCCTCTGGAGACTCCCAAGTGGGGAGGAGGGGAGCAAGCCCTCATCCCTCCAAACGTAAGGTCAGGGGGAAATCCCCTCGATCTTAGACTGTGCGTGAGGCCGTGGTCATAACCTGTCTTTTGCCTGTCAGGGATGGAGTCCCCCAAACAGAAAACATCAATCCTCATACGGAGGAAACTCGCTAGGCTTTCCCTGAAGGAAGAAAGTGAGAAGCCCCTGATTGAACGGGGGAGCAGGTAAGAGCCGAGAACATTGAGGAGTGTCACCCATAGCCATGTTTGCTGGAGCACTGGGCAGTGGAATGGTTAGGGGCACCTGGAAGCCTTGGAAAGGCATTATGCTTTTTTTTTTTTTTAAGATTTTATTTATTTATTTATTTGACAGAAAGACAGTGAGAGAGGGAACAAAAGCAGGGGGAGTGGGAGAGGGAGAAGCAGGCCTCCCACAGGGCAGGGAGCCCGATGCGGGGCTCGATCCCAGGACCCTGGGATCATGACCTGAGCCGAAGGCAGACACTTAATGACTGAGCCACCCAGGTGTCCCGGAAAGGCATTATGTTCTAAGCCTCAGTTTCCTCACCTGTGAAATGGGCATGGCAGCCCACCTTCCATGGTATTATAAAGAGAAAGTTTAACGAGATCTTCCTTAGAGTGCCCCTGGCACATAATAAGAGCTCAGCAGCTATTAGTTCCCTTGCTAAGGACCCACAAAGGGGGGCCTGCATAGAAAGGGAGGCCCATCCCAGTATGGGGCACATTCTCAAGTTGCCAGTGGCACCGTGAACCACTGCATGTGAGCTGTCAAAGTGCTTGTTCCGTGGGCTCCAAGAATGTGGCTCTGGAAGAAGTAAGGCAGTGATTTGCCCAGCCCAGTAGGTAAAATGGGCTGGGAATGGGTGCCTGCCTCCTGGCCAGCCCCCTGCTGAGGAAACAGGCCTGGCAAAGGGAGACAACCAGAGTGTGGCATTCCTCCCCCCCATGCAGAACCCAAGACCGTCTATGCGCACGGATTTAAACAGCGTGAAAGTACGAAAAAGAACTTGAAGAAGCTGAATGTTAAATGCTCAGTAGGGTTTTCCTTTTAATGAAGATGTTTCAGACATGATCTTTTTTTTTTTTAAAAAAAAGATCTGTTAAACTCTTCCACCAGGATTGGAAGGTGCACTGTGAACTATGATGATGACAAGCCTGTCCGCCTTTGACATGCATGTTTATTTGTAGGAAGTGGCCAGGAATCAAACCCACCGAAGTCACCATCCAAAATAAGATTCTCCTCCGGAAAACATCATCCATCACCACCACCAAAACGACCCTGGGTCACCTGGCAGCCGTGGAAGCCCGAGATGCCGTCTACCTGGTGAGTGGAGAGACCAGGTGGGACTGGGCAGACCCCAGTGAACACAGGGCAGCTGTTTGGCTGCCTTGGGAAGAAGGGAGCTTCCCATCACAGGGAGTCGCGGGGTTTGGCCCATGGAGCAGATGACCCACGCCAGGGTGCCCCGGAGGATGGTGTCAACGCTCAAGACAGTTAATATTCTCAGGCCCAAGGACGAGATCTGCGGGTCATGTCCAGTCCCAGTGAGAGCGTGGGTCTGATGGCATGAGCCCCAGTGCTGAGGGACACCCCACCCAGACTGGGGGATGAAGGAGGACCTTCCAGAGGAATGGTTGAGTTAGAGTGAGGTGCCAGACTAGTCAGAGGCACAGAGGCCCCGGTAGCAGTAGGTGGCAGTGGGTGGACATGGACAAGACAGGCTGATCCCCATACTGGGAGAGCCCAGGCCCTTCCCTGGCCACCATGCCAAGCTCCAGGGAGAGGGGACCACTCTGCTGAGTTCAGTAAGTGCTCAAGGCCTGGAGGGATCAGCCTTCCAAGGAAGCCGAGAGCCCTGAGCTCCAAGGAGGCCACCACACTGGATGGCAGTTAGGAACGAGTGCAGAGTCCAGAGTCAGGGAGACGGGTCCTAGTCCCTGCTCAGCTTCTTTCTAGCTGGGTGACCCTAGGCAAGGTTTTGAGCCTCAGTTTCCCTATCTATAAAATGAGGGAAACAACTGGACCTGCCTGATGGGTATTTGGGCAGATTACATGCGGGATGATTTGTGGAGCTCTTGCCAGTGCCTGGAGTAAGTTAAAAGCTACCTGCCAGTGGGTTACAGCATTCCGTTAGGGCCCAGAGTCCAGAAGTCCCTCCTCATCTGGCCTCCCCCTGCTGCTCTGCTCCCAGAAATATCTAGCACTATTTGAAGAGGAGTTGAAGAAGATCCAGGATGACAACGTGGTGCAGGTGAAGGAGGCTCAGAGCTGGAAGGACAGCTGGAAGCGCTCCGTGCATACCATCCAGGGCCTCTACTTTTAACACCCTCACCCCACCCCACATAAAGGCTCATTTTTAATGGACACCCTTCTCTCTCCATCTGTCCATCTGTCCACCCATCCATCCCCGCTCTATACCCAGCACTGTAGCCTCATCAGTGACCAGGACATGGTGTGGTCTCTGCCCGTGTGGAGATCACTTCCAATGAGGAGCGCGGAGGTGAAAAGGGGAGTTCCATGTGGTTAGCAGCGATGGTGGGTCACAGGAGTGGGCCACTTAAAATAAAGACCAGTACTTCAGAGGACATGATTCCAATAGGCACGCTTGGCCCTTCATCTTGGAAAACAAAATGATTAAAATGTATGGGCATGAATACATTTTACGTTTAACAGTGTAAAATAATTGCAACCATGCGACCAACAGGGAATTAGTCCAGTCTTGATTGGGTATTTGTCCGGCAATTTACCTGACCAAATTAGAGCATTTTGAGGAATATCTTCCAGGCCTCCTTAATTTTCCTGCGGGCCTCTTTAATCTTGTGAGACTCAGATCCTTCTCTCTGGGAAGCCTCCATTGTGCCATCTTCCTTTTGAGTTTATCGTCCTGGATTGGGTGGCCTAACCATGCCAAGTCTCATTGGCCAGTAGCTTTCTGTGGCACTTGGACAGCCTGTGTACCTTCCTTCCTTGACTTCATCAACTCCTGTTTCTTTTACCTGGTTTGCATTTTGATTTTGCATCAGTTTGGGTTTTCCCATGCTTTAACCTCTTTTAATGACTTGATGAGGTAGGATTTTGTCCCTGTTTTACAGGTGTGGAAGCTCAAGTCCAAAAGGCTTAGACAACCTGGACAAGGACTTGGGGACAAGTCATTTGTTTTGGAGATGATCCCAAGAAGCACGAGTGAGGTCCTGGGGAAGGGGAGCCTGGAGGGCTGGATCCCTGGAGGGATCCTTGGCCTTGCTCCCAGCTCCTTCCACCCCCCACACCAGGCACATCCTGTCCTCCTCGCCTGTCCTCCACCCTGCATCGCCTGTCCCCTGGTCTGCTGCTGACCTGTCTCCTGACCTGTTCTTCTGTAGCCACTGTCCACACTAGGGGCTGTGGGCTCATTGTGGTTCCAGGTTCCCACAGAGGTGGACTGCAAAACCCCAGTCCTGTCCCCTCAAAGCTACCCTTGGGACCTTAGGTGTTCCCCTATTGAGCAGGTCGTTAGGAAAATGGATGCCCCTGCCCCATGACAGAGCTGCCTCCAACCTCTTTCTAACTCTCCCTCTTGTAAGTTCCCCTGTGTCTGCCCTTTCTTGACCACACCTCCATGGTCCCCACCTGAGAAGTCAATGTGAGTGAGTGTGTCTGTGCACATGTGAGGATGTGGAGAAGAAAATGACCCTATATGGAAAGGGGATAGACAGGGGTCCCCCTAGGATCTTAGAGGCTCTTAACATCAAGTAAACCCCTTCGGGAGGTGTTGAGCCCTGGCCTAAAGCTCTTCCTTTTCCTTTAGACTCTGCCCACCTCCTGAGCCCCAGACCAGTCCCTGACTCACCCTAGGCCTCAGTTTCCTAATTGTGCAATGAGAGGCCGGATACAGAGGCACATACGTGGATGCTCAGTGAGGTCAGGCTCCATCAAAGCAGGTTGGGGTGTGAAGGTGGAGTAGCATGGGTACAGAAAGGAGCCCAGTACACGGCAGCCAGGCTTTGTGTCCATAGCCAGGCGCACACAAGGGCCCTGGGGAAGACCCGAGAAGAGTGCTTACGCGCGAGCCTTCAAATTGATGTGTACCCCTGGGCATTGCAACAGTGGATCCACACGTGAGGTTGGTCTCCTTCAGCCAGCTCTGTGCACCCCACAGCTGCTGGGGCCTGGGTCATGTGTTCTCCACTGGACCCAGGGAGGGGTGTCAGCCTCACTTAACCAGGACGGAGGGTGGGGAAGGGGCAGTTCCCCAAAGAAATACTGATGTACTGTTCCCAACAGAAGAGGACATGGGGGTCAGCCAGGCAAAAGCACCCCAAGTCTCAGGATCACGCAAGCTGCCTCCGACCTGTCTCTGCCACTACAAGGGGCTGTCCCCAGAGAAGGGACCTGTCTTGTCCAAGATCACACAGTGATTCAGTGGCAAAGCTCATATTTTGGTTAGGTTTGGATTTGCCTATATATAGTAGAAAACCCAAAATAATGTGGCATAAACAAGAAAGAGATTTATGTCCTTCTCATATAAAAGAACTCTTTTTCTGTTGTGGGACAACTCCAGTGACTCCCCACCCCTGGCAAATGGACAATGGCACTGACTTATTTGTAACTTACTGACAATAACCAGAGAACATGGCTTATGTTCAGGGAGATGGGCTGTCCTCGCCAACCTGCCCTTTTCTGTATTCATAAAACTTGCCCACATTCCCTGTGGTGGAGGACATTTGCTAACAAAACAAAAACCAAAACAAGTCTCCCAAGCCCCCCAAAAACTCTAGAGGCAGGCAGTCCTTACTGATCCTGGACTGCTCGACATGGAGGACCCCAGCTCATCTGTCCTTCTCCAGCATCTTAGCATGTGGTTTCCATCATCAAGTCTGTCCCTGGTCCAGGGTGGCTGCTGGAGCTCCAGCCTGGACCAGCCACCCCATCTGCACTTGAGACAGCAGGCAAGAGGAAGGAGGAGGGCAAAAGAGGCCCTCCCAGCTGTGTCTGTGCCATCTGGCCAGCCTCCTCCAAGTCCCACACCACACTCTGATCATATGTCATTGGCCTGGACTTCGTCTGGTCACTCTTAGCTGCCACAGAGGTTAAGCACTTTAGTCTTTTCATTTGTTGAATTGCTGCCTAAATTAAAACTGTCTGTTTTTAAGCAAAGGAGGAATGAAAACTGTGGAAACTACCAGTGCTCTTTGCTACCCAGAACTCCAAGATGAAGAGGAGGAGAGGGGGTTATTTTCAGGTGCGTAGGGCATCCGCAGCCTCTCCTTCCTTGATGTTCACTCGTTCACAGAGAGAACAGAGTCTTGGTTCTAAACCATGGTGTGTGAGAGGGACCTCTGCTTTGGGCTTCCAGCAGAATGATGGGAACCACTGTGTTGGCGTTCATCTGCTTGTCCCTTACAAGTAGATCTGAGAAAAACCTTTTCTATTTCATAAATGGGGTGGGTAGAGGTGGGGTGGTGAAGTCTTTTAAGCAAGAAACATGTAGCTAAAAAGCTGAGTCAAAATATATCTCTGTAAATCAAAGAATAGAATCTGTTGAGCCCACCATGTTTGACCCTCATGGTGAATATACTAGTAAAAATAATACACACAGAATAAAACTAATAGTGGTTTAAAACTCCTCATGGTGAAGATTATCACTGACTAAAAATTAATGGAAGAAAAAATATATTTAAAAAACATTTTGATATGCGTAATTTCACCCCAGAAAAATGACTTGGTAAAAATAATAATCCCTAAAATTTATAATAGCAGAATCTATAGTCAGTAAATTATGATCTGGGCCAAAAACCAATATACATAAAAAAAAATAATCGATCCTGATATAAAGAGTTGCAGTGAAGTAATGATAAAAGTAGATAAAGCTACAATTGACTTTCTGTACTATATGTTTTTTCTCAAATGTTGTCTCACTTTTTAATATTTAATAGACCTCATATTTTAGAGCAGTTTTAGGTTTATTGAAAAATTGAGCAAGTAGCACCAAATACTGTATATCTCACCCTCTTCTCCCACAGTTTACTCTATTTTTAACATCTTGTGATAGTGTGGTTCATTTGTTAAAGTTTATGGACCGATACTGGTACATTATTAACAACTAAAGTCCATAGTTTACAGTAGGTCTCACTTTTTCTGTTATACAATTTATGAGTATTGACAAATGCAGAGTGCCATGTATCCACCATTATAGTATCATGCAGAATAGTTGTACAAGGCTCAGATCCCATGTTCCACCTCTTTTCCTCTCTTCCTCCCCCAAACACTGACAACTACTGATCTTTTTGCCCTCTCTATAGTTTTGCCCTTTCCAAAATGTCAAAGAGTTGGAATCAAAAATATGTAGCCTTTTCAGACTGGCTTCTTTCATTTAGCAATATGTATTTAGAGTTCCTCCATATCTTTTTGCGGCTGGATAGCACATTTCTTTATATTGCTGAATAATACCATCATCTGTATGTACCACAGTTTATCCATTTACGTATTGAAGGACCTCTCAGTTGCTTCCAGTTTGGGGCAGTTATTAGTAATTGTTAAATATTTGTGTGCGGGTTTTTGTGTAGACATGTTTTCAGCTCTTGTTGGGTAAGTATCTAGGAGCGTGATTGCTGGATCATATGGTAGGACTATGTTTAGTTTTTTAAGAAACTGCCAAATTGTCTTCCCAAGTGGTTGTACTATTTTGCATTCCCTCCAGGAATGTTGTTCCACACCATTGTCAGCATTTGATATGATCGGGGTGTTTTGTATTTAGCCCTTCTAATGGGTGGTAGTATCTCATTGTGGCTTTTATTTGCAGCTCCCTAATGATATATGATGTTGAACATCTTTCCATATGCTTATTGCCATCTGCTTAAATTCTTTGATGAGATATCTGTTCAGATCTATTGCCCATACTTTTTTTTATTGCCCATTTTTTTTTAATGGTTTGTTTGAGGTATTTTTTCTTGAGTTAATGAGTTTGTTTGTTTCTGAGATTTTGTTTACAAGTTGAGATATTGTTGAGTTTTAGAAGTTCCTTGTGTATTTTGGACATGCTTATTTGCCATCTTTATATCTTCTTTGCTGAGGTGTCTGTTCAGATCTTTTGCCCATTTTTAAATTAGATAATTGTTTGTTTTCTTCCTGTTGAGTTTGAAAAGTTCTTTATGCATTTTGGATATCAGTCCTTTATCAGATAATGTGTCTTATAAATATTTTCTCCTGGTCTGTGGCCTGTCTTTTCATTCTCTTAGCAGTGTCTTTTGCAGAGTAGAAGTTTTAATTTCAATGAAGGTCAGCTTATCAATGTTTTGTTTCATGGATCAAACTTTTGGTATTTTATCTAAAAAGTTATTGACAAATCCAAGGTCACCTGGATTTTCTCCTATGTTGTCTTCTAGGAGTTTTATAGTTTTACAATCTACATCAGAACATTCTGAGTTAATTTTTGTGACAGTTCTTTATCAAGGTTCATTTTTTTGCATGTGGATGTCCAGTTGTTCCAAAACCATTTGTTGTAAAAACTATCATTTCTCCTTTGAATTGCTTTTCATCCCTTGTTAAAGACCAGTTGACTATATTTGTGTGGGTCTATTTCTGGGTTCTTTTTTTATTTTTAAAGATTTTATTTATTTATTTGACAGAGACACAGCGAGAGAGGGAACACAAGCAGGGGGAGTGGGAGAGGGAGAAGCAGGCTCCCCGCGGAGCAGGGAGCCCGATGCGGGGCTCAATCCCAGGACCCTGGGATCATGACCTGAGCCGAAGGCAGACGCTTAACGACTGAGCCACCCAGGCGCCCCTATTTCTGCGTTCTTTATTCTGTTCCACTAATCTATTTTTTCATCCATACCACACTATTTTTTTTAAAGATTTATTTATTTAATTTAGAGAGAGAGAGTGCATGTGTGAGCAGTGGTGAGGGGAGGAGGGAGAGGGAGAGGGGAAGCAGACTCCCCACTGAGCAGGGAGGCAGATGCAGATGCTTAATCTCAACACCATGAGTTATTGACCTGAGCCGAACTTAGTTGGACACTTAACCAACTGAACCACCCAGACACCCCTTTACCACACTATCTTGATTATTATAGCTTTATTTTATAATAAGTCTTGAAGTCTGGTAATGCCAGTCCTCCAATTTTGTTCTTTTCTTTCAATACTGTGTTAGCTGTCCTATTTTTTTTTTAACCTTTCCATGTAAATTGTAGAATCAATTTGTCAATGTCCATAAAATGACTTGCTGGGATTTTGATTGGGATTACATTGTCTCTATAGATCAAGTTGGGAAAAACTGACATCTTGACAATATTGGGTCTTCCTATCCATGAACATGGACTATCTCTCCACTTAGCAATTCTTTGGTCCCTTTCATTAGAGTTATAGTTTTCCTGTAAAGATCTTATACATATCTCTAAGCATGGCAATGCTTTGTTGTAGTCATCAAGAAGATGCAAAATATGGTTGTATTTATTTAGATAATCATCCAAATGAAAAGGCAAATATTTTACATTCTTATTGAGAACTCTCCAGACCCCCAAGAATAAGTCCAAGGACACAAGTTTACACAACATTGGCCTAGACTCCACTTCTATCTTGTCAGCACCACAGTCCTAAATAGGTTGCTGATGATGTTGCAAACATTGCACATAAGTTATAAAATCAGCTTTCCAGCAATAGGGTTTATGCAACATGTCATAATCCCTAGCCACAAGTCTTGGAATTTCAAACAAAGACCACTTGACCCTCCCAGACAAATTACAAGATCACAATTGAGACTTGGAATCATCCAGAGCAATGTTTTTCTCAACTTTAGCAGTATAGACTCCAAATACCCCAAGGAAAAATTCTGACCAAACAGTTACAAATTCTGCTATTGAGAACATCTGGTCATTATCTGAGTTATAAATACCTTCTAAATGGGTCTTGTTTATTTGCAAGGAAATGACCAACTGGAATTTAGGACTCTGTTCTGGTACCACTTTCAAGAAATTGGATTAAGTAAAGCTTGCTTAGAGGAGATAAGTGTGACATTTAACCAAGAGAAGACATTAGGAAGGTTCTGACAGCCTTCTCCAAATATCAAACAAGCTCCCCTCTGTAGGGAGGATTCCATTCTTTCTCTTTGGCCAATAGGTAACACTAAAGCTCATGAGTGGACACTCTAGAGAGAGAGTTTTTAGATTAAAATGGCACTTTGACCTCCAGAGCCGCCTGCCCAATAAAGACAGGGCTCATACAAAAGGGGAAGTTCCCCACTGATACAGAAGTGGTCCATGCAGAGGAACAATGTTTTGAAATAGTTCATTAGGGCAGTCTGTCTAGTTGACAGTCATGTTGATGTCAACAAGCATCTGGAGAAGTATCAGGTTACACTCCTCCAGCCTGTTCTCCACTTTGCCATCCAGGATCCACCAGGCTTGGAGGTGAACAGGGTGCCTTCCCAGGAAGGAAAAGGGTGTAGAGAAGAAAATCGGAAGAAATGATTGGAACCATTTGGAGACATGAAAAGAAAAATTACATGGATATAGAATGGCAAAGTAAGGATCAAGTCTCTTTCTGAACAATTGTCAGCCCATAAATTGATACCTGGATTTGGTGCAAGCTATTTGTTAACCTCTATTATACAGGTCTGTGGCTTTCCTTAGAGATTTTGTTAATGGAAAAAAAGTTTACTTTGTCCCTATACTTTTTTTTTTTTTTTAAAA
The DNA here is from genome assembly GCF_002201575.2 of Neomonachus schauinslandi. NCBI lineage: Eukaryota > Metazoa > Chordata > Mammalia > Carnivora > Phocidae > Neomonachus > Neomonachus schauinslandi. The sequence continues at coordinate 60,361,954 of NC_058415.1, forward strand.
ACCTGACCTCGTTTTTTTTTTTTTTTTAAAGATTTTATTTATTTATTTGAGACAGAGAGAATGAGAGAGAGAGAGCACATGAGAGGGGGGAGGGTCAGAGGCAGAAGCAGGCTCCCTGCTGAGCAGGGAGCCCGATGCGGGACTCGATCCCGGGACTCCAGGATCATGACCTGAGCCGAAGGCATTCGCTTAACCAACTGAGCCACCCAGGCACCCTGTCCTTATACTTTTTATGCATTTTCCTTTGCTTACTTCTTCAGTCCCTTATTTCATTCATCAGGTACACATAGAGGCAGCATAGCATTGTAGAAAGAGGATGGACTTAAATCCTTCCCTATTTATTCATACACTGAATAAATATTCATTGTAAACCTGTATGTGCCAAGCACTAGAACACTGCAATCACCATGATTAGGGAATATATCTATCTATCTATCTATCATCAACCTTCAAACCCCTTTTTGGGAACATGTACTGCACAAAAGGAGGTTGAAATGTTATGTCAGTACTGACAAACTGTGTTGCTCTCAGATTAAGAACCACTTACCTAGAGAAAAATCTCCTTTAGTGGCTTACTCTGGCCAACAGCCTGCTAGCTCCTTTCTTAGCCAATAGCTAGCCTCTAGGTGTTATAATTTTCTAGTTGCAAATATAAAACACCCTGTTATAAGGAAGTTGCTGCTGAGAGCAGGGGCTCCAGTTTTAAATGGAAAAGATTAAGTGCAAAGGGATGAAGAGAGAATTGGAAGACCATCTCTTCTACTTATGGGCTAAATGAACTCCAGGAAGTACCCTCAAAACAGTGGTTTTAATCTCCTCAGCTGGTTGTGAGTGCTAGGGAGAATCAGGTAATTTGGGAGTGGGGTGATGCAGAATTCTAATAAAGCTAAATAGATGCATTCATCCGTAAGTCTGGTGGAGTAAACAAGAATATCTTGTTCAGCTTCTCTTTGGGTAGGACTGGCTGTTGGGGGATTTCTAGAAGCAGCACTCAATCCCTATCTGACCCAGTACCCTCTTCTATAATGAATATTTTGTAATCCCTCCTTTTACTCTCCTGAAATGAAATCCACGGATAAAATAACCTCTAAAATTCATTGTATAGTAAAACTATGAAAAAGTTATTTGTGTTTATAAATAAAGCAGAGGTTTTTCATCTACATGAATGACTGGCAAGACATTCAGATGTTGGTTGGGACAAAGGGAACTTCCCGGATATGGGGGAGCTCTTCCCTATGCAGCAGGACAACAAGTATCCAGCCTAGACTGCTAAATCCCAGGAGGTGCCCCCCATCGTCGGAACAACCTAAAATAACCTCGTGAATGTCCAAAGTGCCCCTGGGGAGGCAGGGGGGAGATGTTGCTCCCATGGAGAACCACTGATGAATGGGAATTGACCAAACAGCCCCTCGTGAAGGCTCCTTTGCTACTTACTGGGTTAACATTGCCACTTACGCAAATCTGAGGCTAGAATGAGCCAAAGGGCTCCTAATCCAACAAAAGACTTTGATTTGTTTAAGGTCAAACATTTAAGTGGGCCAGTGATGTTCCCAGAATAGTACACTTTGAATCTGAAACCACATTTTTTTTAAGGATTTTTTTTTTTTTATGTAATCTCTCCCCCCAGCATGGGGCTCTAACTCATGACCCTAAGATCAAGAGGCACATGTTCTACTGACTGAGTCAGTTGGTTGCCCCTGAACCCACATTTTTTAATACCGTCCGCACCTTTGATTTCAGAGTCAGCTAACCAATACTGAGCGTCTTCTATATACTTACATGGTTCCTTCTCATTGCCTCCTCCCTTCCTCACCCCTAGCATCTACTGCAGCATAATTTTTGTACCAGTCTGTTTTTTGACTGTTACAGAATCCATAATACTGTAGTTACTGGCCTTGTTTAGAGTATTAGTTACCCCACCTCCATGCCCTACCCCACATGTGGGCCCTTAACAGGCTGCCAACTTAACATCTGCATCCTTGGAGTCTTCCTTCTCCCTGGGCCATGTCCAAGGCTGGGCTGTGTGAATGAGCCACAGCTCCAGAGGGACAGAAGCCATCTCTTAGACAGCCAAGACCCTCCCCCATGGGTCCTATGACCTTGCTCCACACAATATGGCTTTAAGCTCTTGTTATCCCCTGTTTTCCAGTATTCGGTGGCTGTGTGGCCTCTACAGCTTTAGGGATCAGTCCCTTCTGGGGATTAGCCCCTTTCAGCTGACTCACCTTGGAGGCCTTTGTGGGCAGATTAGGGAGTTTCGCTTGATCAGCACATCCTGAGGTTTACCAGGGCCCCAGCAATCTCTCCCTTCAGTGTTTTGTTTTGTTTCTCCTTACTCAGTTAAAACAAATGCAATTGTCTAGAAATTCCTCTGCACTTGTTTGTGAGGCAATAGCTGACCGGAGAGGATGCAATCATGATGTTAATGATTCATCAAAATAACATAGATCTGTCCAAAGATTCCTTTGGTTATGAATCTATTTTTCCTGACCTTATGTAAGCAAAAAATACCAGTGAGGCTGGGCTTAATCTACATATATAACTTTGAACATGTTGTTGTTTAGCTTTAAGAAGGACTTAAAATTATTATTGCTAAAATTATTTGCAATTTAATCACTCAGAGGAAAAAAAAAGATGAATACAATCTAAAGTCTTTTCGAGTTGTTCATAAGGGAGATGAGACATAGTGAGACATAGAACATCCTCCCCTACTGAAACATTTTTGCGGGACAAATAAGGTGCTCTAGGAGCTCAACCAATGGAGCAGTTACCTTCAGGTGGGGCTACAAGGAAGATTTCCCAGGAGAGGAATTAACCGTACAGCTCATTTGGTTGTATGCAAGGTGATAGACATGAGAGTTTTGGTTTGGGTTTTCTCTTTGGAGACAATATAGAGAAGAAACAGATGAGCTCAGATGGGAAGTAAGATGAGAATAACTAGAGGTCTCTAAAATTGCAACTCTAAATTTTGGAGAGTGGAAGAGCTCAGCTGCCTAAGGCAGAGTAAAGTCAGAGAGACTCAGAAGAGGGTTGCGAGGGTCTCTTCCTCAGACTGTATCGCACACACCACACACTCCATCAGGTGAGATAAAAACGAAGTGAGCCATAGACATGGTCTTGGAGCACAGCTGCTGTCTCCCCTTCTTTCTACATGGTGGCTTGCAGGACTGAGAGAAGGGAAGGAGGGAAGGACAGAGATGCGCCTCAACCAATGGCTCTGGTCTTGTCTGCCTTGTGCAGGTGCTTCAGTGTTTGTGTCCAATGTGGCTCTCTCCAAACAAGCAGGCTTCCCAGGTGTAGACAAAAATGCATGAAGAGCTTTAGGTGGACATTTCACACTTAAAATATTCCCACCTTTCTCAGCCTAGGAAAAGGTGGCCACAAATCCATCTTCCTTCCTTACACCTGGGCCTTGATTTGCACTCTGTTTCCATGACAACCTCTCTCTCTCTCTCTCTCTCTCTCTCTCTCTGTGAGGCACTTGGATGGGCACAGATTACCTGCCAGGCTGCTGCCCACTGGCCTGCTGCTCCCGATCTCCCTCCTATCCACCTTGCCTATATCTAAATGCCACCTGAGCAGATCACAACCCCTCAACAGCCCTTGGGGATGGGAAGTGTGCCTGACTCTCCTGAAGGAGAACCACAGATGCTCCTGGCCCCCACTCCTGTCATCCAAAGATGAGCTTAGGCTTTTGCTGAGAGAGAATACCTTCCACCTCAGTCTCGTTGATTCTGAAAACTCTGCTCTTTGGCCTCAGGATATATGCCTCATATAAGGCAGTTTTTAACACAGGTTCCTAGTGGGACTTCAGGTGCCCCCAAACTGTTTTTGAGATCATATGCCAAATTTTGTATCCATGTGTTGCTTTCACATATTCAGACCTCCTTCTCCCACAAAAGGTAAGAGCCATTGTGTCTGAAGAACAACCAGTTTGTGTCATCTCTGATTCCCCTGAAATCCAATTACATCCAGAGCATGGGAGTTAATTCTTGAACTCCCTGAGCCTTGGACCATTTCCAAAGAAAGTAAACAAACTTCCTAACCTTTCCTTGCTATGTTAGCTATCCATGGACTTCTGAGAACCTCCTGATATGTCTTAGCCAAAAATCTGCCTGCGGAATGGACACTATCCAGGAACATATATGAAGGGTCAATGAACACATGAAAAGATGCTCAATATCATTAGTCATGGGGAAATGCAAATTAAAAACCTCAGTGTGATATCTGTATATATCCACTGAAATGGCTAAACTTAAAGTGACTGACAATTCCAAGGACCGGAAAGATTTGGAGCAACCGGAACTCTCATACATTGCTGGCAGGTGGGAGGAAAGGAGAACAAAATGATGCAGCCACTTTAGAAAACAATTTGTCAGTTTCTTATAGAGTTAGACATACACATTTTCTACCACCAGCAATTCGACTCCGAAGTCTTTATGCAAGAAAAATGTGTGACCACACAAAGACCTGTGTGTGATTGTTTACAGCAGTTTGGTCATAATAGTCCCAAACTGGAAATAACACAAATGTGTATCAAATGTGAATGGATAAACAAATCGTGACATATCCATACCTGTGATGGTGCTACTATGCAATGAGAAGGAGCAGACTGCTGATATATGTGACAACGTGGGTGACTCTCAAAAACATTATGCTGAGTGAAGGAAGCCAGACACAAAAGACTACATACTGTCTACATACTGTATGATTCCATTTACTGTAAGGAGCAGACTGCTGATATATGTGACAACGTGGGTGACTCTCAAAAACATTATGCTGAGTGAAGGAAGCCAGACACAAAAGACTACATACTGTCTACATACTGTATGATTCCATTTATTATATATATATATATATAAGGCAAAGGTAGAGTGACAGAAAGCAGATCAATGCCTGCCTGGGGCTGGAGATAGTGGGAAGAAATTAACTATAAAGAGGCACAGGGGAACTTTTTTTTTAAAGATTTACTTATTTGAGAGAGAGAGTGCTAGCAGGGGGAGGGACAAAGGGAGAGGGAGGGAGAGAGAGAGAAGCAGACTCCCCGCTAAGCACAGAGCCTGCCGCAGGGCTCCATCCCACAACTCTGAGATCATGGCCTGAGCTGAAATCAAGAGTCAGACCCACTGAGTCACCCAGACACCCCAAGAGGCACAGGGGATCTTTTTGGAATGATGAACTAGTTCTACATCTTGACGGTGGGGGTGGACACGTGATTGAATACATTTGTCAAAATTCATTAAACTGTACATTTAAAATATTATATGTAAAATATTCATTGAAAAAGCCGATTTAAAAAAAAAAACTAGCATCATTTTTCTTTAGATATAGGACAGTCCAAACAGAGAATTCCTTTGCAAAGATAAATAATCTCAGACTTGAGGTCAAATTACATTGCTTTTATGATTTACCCTGTATATTGGACTCTGGAGTTTTTCCTAGTTTTCTATTCCAACTGGCACTCTTTCAATGGGGAGATGCTTTTTACATCTTTCCCATATTAAAGGTAGAGCCAAAGGAGTTATTAGCACTGCAGAGTCCAAATTGGGTCTGGCTATATTTTAGGTCTGTTAAATCCACTGCAGCGTTTGGAGCAGATTAGAAGGGAGAGAGATCCTAAACAGACTGAAATACAGCAGCAGGGATGGAGAGAAGCGCCAAGGAGAGACATTTGGGCAGATCTAGTTAGAGACTAGATGTGGGAGTATCAAAGAGAACAGCATCCAAAGGAGATTTTGAATAGTTCCCCACCGCCTCTGGGGAGAAGCCCAAACTCCCATGCGTGGGCTCTCAGGCCTTCCGTGGTCTACTTCCAGTCTACCTTTTCATTGCCTGCTATCTCTTTTCACTGAACCAAAAGCCCCTCAAGGGGCACCTGGCCGGCTCAGTTGGTAGAGCACATGACTCTTGATCTTGGGGTCATAAGTTTGAGCCCCACGTTGGATGTAGAGTTAACTTAAAAAAACTAAAAATTAAAAAAAAAGCTCCTCAAGTGTAGGCTTATGCCTTAATATAGTAGGCACTCCATGAAAGTTACATAATAGTGGGTGTTCAATATGTACTAGTTGATTTTCCATTCACCTAGAGATAGACATTTGTGTTGTTTCTATTTTTGGCTATTATAAACAAGGCTGCTATGAATATTCCCATCCAGGTCTTTGTGTGGACATTGCTCTCATTTCTCTTGGGTAAATCCTGGGAATGGAATTGCTGGATCATATGGTCGGTTTATTATATCCATACACTGGGATACTACTCAGCAATAAAAATATATGAGCTTTTGGTACACACAACAACATGGATGAATCTCAACATATTTATGTTGAGTGAAAAAAGCTGGTCACCCCCGCAACACACACCAAAAGACAACATATACTGTATGATTCTATTTATAGAAAACTCTAGAAGAAGCAAACCAGGGGCACTGGGGTGGCTCAGTTGGTTCGGTATCTGACTCTTGGTTTCAGTTCAGGTTGTGATCTCAGGGTCCTGGGATCAAGTCCCCCCTTGGGCTCTGTGCTCAACATGTGGAGTCTGCTTCAGGATTCTCTCTTCCTCTCCCTCTGCCCCTCCCCCCCACTCACGCTCGTTCTCTCTCTAAAAATAAATATAGATAAATAAAATCCTTGGGAAAAAAAGCAAACTATAGTGACAGAAAGCAGATCAGCAGTTGAGGGGGCAAGGGACAGAGAGGCACAAGAAGTGAGGATTATAAAAGTGACTTGAGGAAACTCTTTGGGGGTGATGGATGTGTTCGTTATTTTTATGGCAGTGATAGTTCCACAGCTGTAGACATACGTGAAAATATCAAAGTATACATTCTAAATGCGCAGTTTACAGTATGCCAATTACACTCAATAAAACTGTAAAAAAATACTGCTTGAAAAAACAGCAGACCCCAGTAAATGCATGTAAAATAAATGCAGGGAAGTGTTCACTGTTGGTTTAAGGAATACAAACCAAGGGCGCCTGGGTGGCTCAGTTGGTTAAGGAATACAAACCAATATGCCCAATATATGTTGGCTGAATTAATGTGTAGAAGGAATAAGTGAATGAATATTAGGTGTTCAAATTTTATAATGAATGAAGGAATTAATTTGACAAAATTTATGTCACCCTTATGTGCCAGGCACAATCCTAGGCTCTGGGAATAGACTGGAGAGCATGACAAAGATCCCTATGCTCATAGAACTTTAATTTGAGGACATCAGACAATGAAAAAGATTTGTAAAATACATATAGTGTGCCCAATAGGTGCTAAGAGAGAGAAAGCTGAGGAGAGAAAATATCGGGGACTGACATTTTTGAAAGTGGCACCCTCCTTGAAAAGGTGACGGTTGCGAAAAAACCTAAGGGAAACAGCGGACCAGGTGGATGTCTGGGAGAGCGAAAAGTAACTGCCCCGCAATTGTCGAAAGGAACGAGCAAGAGTTGAATGAAACGTCTGAAGACTGAATGAAGGCGGCTATAGGAGCGCACAAGTGCTGGCGAGGTCTTGCTGGGTCCAGCTGGGTCCCGGGCCCTCGCAGCCCGCCCGTACTTGCGTTGTCCACGAGGAGGCGCGCCTGAGCCCGCCCCGCAGTCGTCTTCCGCCGTCGGCCCGTGCGTGGGCACGCGCAGAAACCGCTAGGCGGCGTCGGTTTCCCTTCCCACGCGCGGACGCCGGCGTGGGCCGACGCGGCCGGGGAGCCCGCGCGTGCGCAGAGCCGAGGCCGGGCTGCCCTCGGGGCGGGGCGGAGCGGGGCGGGGCGGAGCGGGGCGGGGCGGGGGCTTGAGGTGATTCCCGAGCCGCCGCGGCGGCTCCGGCCGTGCGGGGAAACCGAAAGTGGGCGGCGGCCGCGGTTGTGGCCCTGGCTGAGACGGCGACGGGAGCTGGGCCCAGAGGCGCGGGGACGGGCCGTGGGCCCCCGGGACGAGGTGAGCGCAGGTCTTGCCGCTGCGGGCGCGACAGGTGCGGGGCGACGTCGGACGAGGTTTCGGGCGGGCGCGGCGCACCTGGGTCACTAGCGGGACAGTGGCCCGGGCGGGACTCGAACGGGCCTGGGGCCTCTTCCCTGCAGTCGCAGGGGATGCCCCGGGGGGAGTTGGAGTTCCAGAGCGTTGTGTTTTAAATCTCTGATGGGACCCCTCCCCCGGCCGCTGGGTGACAGGCTGGGCGTCCGCCTGGAGCCTGACAGACCCTCCCGCCGCCGGGACACTCAGTGCAACAGGGGAAATGCAGCAGTGGGGGTGTGGACGAGGGGCGGGAGAGGCTGACCAGGAAGTGGTTCCACAGCCGCTCGCCCGGAGCAGGGCATATCAGAGCCCCCGGCTGTCTGAGCTCGGTATTTTACACCGTGAGCTTTCAGTCCCTCAAAGACACGGGCCTCTGTGGACCAGCCCATGCAGGCCGCTCAGGTAATGCAGGGCACAAATACTATACATGGCTCTCGAACCGTGAGCCCCAGGCCGGTATACAGCTAGGAAGGAAACATGAATTCATGAATGAGTTGTCTCTTAACTTTGATCACGATCCAACAGGGTCAGGTGCTCAGCCTCAAGTTAATGGGAGGGGGCTTGGAGCCCGCACAACTTTTCTGCTCCGTTACGCTTGCGGGGTATAATGTATTTCCGGTTATAACCAAACAGTACCAGTCCCAAATAGTTTCAGAGAGCAAGAAAGGGAAATACCTGTATTAGAAAAAGTACTGGCCCAAAAGGATTCTGATAACCGCCCTACAAAACAAAACAAACTGCTGATCTGGGTGAACACCCCCACCCCCCCCATCGTGCAGGTGGAAAATTTGCAGTAAAGCGTTCTGCCTAGTGATATGCAACAACCTAATGACAGAAGCGAAACTTAGACCCAAATTTCTAAGTCATCCTCAGCTGCCTTGATGTGTGGGTGTTGCATACTGCAAATAGTGTGGGCTTTGCAGACCTGGATTGGAAATCTGGGCTTCTCCTCTTACTAATTGTGGATCGTGAATAAATTACTTTTTTTGAGCCTGGTTTTCTGTGTATCATGTAGAAATGTTTAACATAATTCCACACAGCTTTTGTGAGGTAACTATTGTAAATCTTTTGGTTTATAATAATGGTCAAGAAATGTTAACTCTTTTCCTTTCCCCAAGCTTCCCATATTTTACATAATTGGATTTCCGTTTCTTGGAGTCCTCTAATATAACATTAAGTGGCACGTGGTGGGGATTTTGCCATTTCCACTTAATTGACATTTCAGAGCATCGGTTACACGCAAAGTACTGTGCTGGGTACAGAATTGCTCCTGGGTCAGCTGCATTAGAATCCACATCTCCTGTGCCCCAGCCTAGGGCCCTTTGGTGGCACACAGATTTCCTCTTTGCTAGTTAAACACAGTGAGACTGTGAGGCAGCGGTTGGCAGTGCCTTGGGACTTCAGTCCCTGTACACTGGAGATGGAACATAATCCCCGCTAATGCCCTTTTAAGTGTATTGGTTTATTGGTTGAACGTGGCTGAATGAACTACTGTGTTTTGTACCAAGAGATTTAAACTTCTTGAAGGACTTCTCTTTAAATTCTCTGTGCAAGGTAATCTAGTTGGAGACTTAATATGAATTTAAAGGAAAATACTTTATAATCCAACTCTAAGTGCCTATTCTGTGTTCAAGTGCTGTTTTCAAGAACCGAGATTTGACAGAGTGCTTTGCATCTGGGCACTTTCAGGATCAGCAGATGAATACAGTTAAGGACCCAAGTTCCTTGGTACTTGCGTGAAATGTAATTTCATACTTATGTAAATTGGTTTTTCTTTCTCTATGCAAAACTTATTTTCTCTGCCCTCTACTCCTGTCTTTGTACTTTTGAAAGATTCATTTTTTGGCCAAATGTATTTTAAAAAATTTTTCATTCAAACTATTTAAAAGGAATCAATTTTGTCATTTTTAGCTGTGATGTGTATATATGCCAGTTAGAACTGCTGGTCAGCACAAGATAGCTAATGACTCTAAAGCAAACTCAATATTATAGCTGTGCAGCTTTGTCAGGAGGAAGCCAACCTGTGGTTTCCATTAGATCTTTGGATCCCACTTCAGAACTTGAAGGACTCCAAGGAAAGTTTAGAATCACAGATCTTTTCCATCCTCCTATCTTCCATATGAAAAAAAGAGACCTGAAGTGACTCACTCAAAGGGTCACAGCTAATTAGTAGCAAAACTAGGATTAAGATCCCAAATCCTAACTAAGCCACTTTATTATCTCAAGAGTTTTTTCTCTAATATGCAGATTTATGGGAAGCCCTTACTTATTCATAATATGTAGTTAGTAATGCATGTACAGTTTAGAGCTTGAAATTACAATAATAATAATAACAACAACAACAACAATAAATGCTCCCTGAAGATACCCTGTGGAAATATATCATCACCTGAAGGTGTTAATTACTATCTTTCTTTTTATGAGTATTTTTTTTATAAAGACTTTATTTACTTATTTGAGAAAGAGAGACAGAGAGAGAGAGGGAATACAAGCAGGGGGAGTGGGAGAGGGAGAAGCAGGCTTCCCGCTGAGCAGGGAGCCCGATGCAGGGCTCGATCCCAGGACCCTGGGATCATAACCTGAGCTGAAGGCAGCCGCTTAACCACTGAGCCACCCAGGCGCCCCGCTATCTTTCTTTTTAAAAAGATTTGGTAAAGGAGTAATTCAGGTGGTAACAAGTAGACTATACTGTAATTGGAAAGAAAACATGTTAAACTGTTGCAAGATGAGAAATCATCCTGGAAGGGTCTTAGACCAAAATCTTCCCTCTCTTAGGCTCAGTTTATTGATTTGTAAAATGAGGGGTTTGGGATAAACTAGATAATATCTAAAATCTTTTTGGCACAGACATTCTGAACTTTGAGGGCCTGGCTTGTTGCTAAAATAGTGTCTTCAAGTGAAAGGGCAGCCAATTACCACAAGTATTTGCCCTAAGGAGGTACTAAAAATTGTGTAGCTGACTAAAGAAGGTAAGAGAGATTACTCGGTGATTTCAATTTACCCTAATAATTCTTCAGATTTATTCTGGGGTTTAGTGCCACTCTGCAACTCAAATTTATGACATTGAGGAAGATGAGCCAAATAGTACAGCTGGAAATAGGTGAGAAAAGAGAAACGTAGAGAAGAGAAAGCACAGGTGAGAGCTGGACCAGCTGGGCTAATGGATAGTGAGGAATCTCAGGCTCTGGGAAGCACGGAACATGTAAATGACTGAGTCAGGGAGGCTTAGTCAGTGGTAAAGACTGTACCACATTCTTCAGAATAAGACTTTTTCAAGATGTTTATCAGGTATATTAAGGAGAAAAGCTGTGAATTTCCAAAATACAGTTTTGAGTGTGAGAATTATGTTAGGCTATTTAAATCATTTAAATATCTTAAATGATTTAAATCTTTCTTAAAAGTTATTACTTTCCCCTACTCCTTGCCCCACTTCTTGTACATTATTAGCACTTTGGAGTGCTCTGTGATTTATTGTGTAGTAAAAATAAAAAGGACAGAGTGAAAGGATAAAAGGAAATGTCAATTGCCACCACTGAATATTTGCAACAGTTAAAGATTCTTTTGGATTCGGGTGCGCATACCCTTAAATCAGAACGTGGTTGATCCCTGTTTCATGCCACTTTAAGGGCTGATCACTAAGTCAGTGTTCCCTAAGTCCAAATTACTTGCAGAAGCCAGTTCTAGACATTTGGAGCAGCTGTCTAAAAGGAAGTCCTAAGTTTGGGAACCAGAAGACCTGGGATCTTGTGGTTCTGGCCATAAAAATACATGAGTCCTGGAGTAATTGCTCTCGGCCTTAGTTTCCTCATTATTAAACTGAAGGGCTTGGAGGAGACGGACTGAAGGTGCCCACCAGTATTCCATGCTTCTCTCAGCTCTCTACTCTGAGGTTGGGCCCACCATCCTATGCTGTTCTCCTAAGCTGGGCAGGATGCAGGAACATTGTGGGATTGTGGTCTAGCATGGAATCTCTGCTCCCTGAGCCTTTGCCAAAGCAGTAAGTGACTTTTTGTCTACTAATTAAGTGAGAAATCTTGGAGGAGATCCAGTGGCTTTCTTACCAAGCTTTCCAGTTCGTAAGTATATTAATGAGGCAAATAAGAAAATCTGGGGAAATTCTGATATTTCAAATTTAATGCTGTACTAAAAATGTCTCCAGTATACCAATGCCTCACTGTGCTCTCAGACATTTAATGCATATATTCATAGGTAGTTTCCCATCCACACCATGCTTCCAGGAAATGCAAGTAACTACTGAATGCCAAGTACCCTATTAAGCTCATATAACTCTGTTGATGCTTGTCATTCAGAAGAGAGGCAAGGAAAGGAGGAGGAAAAAGAGCAAGACAAAGGAAGTGAAAGTCAAGTACAATTTGTTGTGGCCATTTTCTTCCTCCCTAAGGACTTTGCTATCTGACCTTAGTTAGTTTTTGAGGTCAAAAGTACTCTGATTAAATAATTCTCCAGACCCCCTCCACTTTACTTTGCTGTTTAGGATTCTTATTCAGCTCAAGCAGACCTTATATTGTCTAAGGAAACCCTTAAGAATTTTAACCTGAGAAGCTGTGGTCTAAAACAGAGCTAGCCAGCCTTATTTCTCTCAACCTAGCCTAACTTATGGTCACCAGGACTTGCATAACATTCTCAAAATAAAAGCAATTTGAGTTTTCTTAAACTCAGAATTGATATTTCTCACAACACTTTCAGAAAGTTGAAATAAAGGGGAAAGAGAGTTGAAAGGTCAAAAGAGCAACTTTAAAAATTTGGGGAGCCACTTTAGAGAAACTTCCAAACTTAATTTTTTGGGGGAGGACGGCTAAAGGTTTGCCATTGAGACACAGAGTTGCAATTCCCATAAACTTCCTCTTGTGCTTCTAATGGATGACATTCAACATAATAAACTTCATTTTTACAGTTAGAGGAAAGTATTGTATGCTTTTTCCAAAAGTTATTGAGTGTAATTGCCATCTTCAGAAAATCTCAAAAAATGCCATGACAATCAAGGAATTAAAATTTAGAGCATTTTAAAGCAATATAGATTAGAAAATAATGATTTTTTTAAAGCTCTAGTTGTAACTTTCTTTTTGTCCATTGCCCAAAGTAATAACGTTAATGTAGGAATCACAAATCCAACTGGAAGAAATTGACAAGCATGAGAATACCGCCTACATCTGCACAAGATGTGTAGTCACATTTTCCCTCCCAGGCTTTACTGTGCTTAACTGCTTCTCCCCAGCTTTGAGATCTTCAGTCTCATAGTCCAAGGGACCACCTTTCCCTCCAAAAACTTACAGCTACTGAAAGCTCTTGTGAAATCAGTATCCGTTTGTTTGTGAATCCCAACAGTACATGCACACTGTTTGAAAAACAGGAATACATGTAAGTGTGAGATACTTACCGGTATACAGACAGTGCCTACAGCTCATCGGGATGTGTGAACTTATGGTAGCACTGTGTCCCTGACCTGGGCCTACTCGTTGAGAACACTAGCTCAGAGTGAAAGGGCCTTGAAATAATCTACCTGATTCAACCACAGCTTGGTGACATAAGTGGCTGTCTTAGTTAATAACAATCATTAAAATTTGGAAGTCGTCTTTTTTTTTTTTTTTAAAGATTTTATTTATTTATTTGACAGAGAGAGACACAGAGAGAGAGGGAACACAAGCAGGGGGAGTAGAAGAGGGAGAAGTAGGCTTCCCACAGAGCAGGGAGCCCGATGCGGGGCTCCATCCCAGGACCCTGGGATCATGACCTGAGCTGAAGGCAGACTCTTTTTTTTTTTTTTTTAAGATTTTATTTATTTATGCATTAGAGAGCGTGCGCGAGAGAAACAGCATGAGAGGGGAGAAGGTCAGAGGGAGAAGCAGGCTCACCGCTGAGCTGGGAGCCCGATGTGGGATCCGATCCCAGGACTCCAGGATCATGACCTGAGCCGAAGGCAGTCGCTTAACCAACTGAGCCACCCAGGCGCCCCCGAAGGCAGACTCTTAACGACTGAGCCACCCAGGCACCCCTGGAAGTCGTTTTTTAATAAAGTAAATTAAAGATGATTCCTTTAATAGCTCAATGCATTATGCTCTATTTTAGTAAGTAGAAAAGGAGTATTAGATAGATGGAGGATTTCTCATTCATTCATCCAGTATTTATTGAGCTCTTGTTGTGGGCTAGGCACTAGGGATTCAGTAGCAAACAAAACCTCACAAATTCCAGCTTTCATGGAGCTCATAATCAAGTTGGGGAAACAGATGGTATAATTAAATAAGGAATACTGGGTGGTGATAAGTGCGAAGGAGTGAAATAAGGTAGGGAAGGGGTGTAGGGAACACTGGATAGCCAGCATAACAGTTCTGATTTTGGATAGGGTGGCCAGGGAAGGCCTTGCTGAGAAGGTAACTTTTGAGCAAATACCCAGAGGAGCTGAGGCAGGGAGCGGTGTGGCTCCTGTATGGAGAACAGATTCTAAGAGATGAAGTGGAAGCTAAGACCAGCTAGGAGGCAGTTACCCCAATCCAGGCAAGAGATGTTGTTAGCATGGACTAGAGTGATCACCACGGAGATAGTTAGGAGTGGGGGAATTGTGAATGTCAGCCTGTCTATCTTCATGTATCACGTGGTGATGGTGGTAAGGAGCTGAGAACCACTAATACTGAGTTGCTTCATTTTACAGAGAAGGGGATCAGAGCCCCAGGAGAAAGGATTTGTCCCAGGAAAATAAGTGCTCTTTGCACAGTGATATTGAACTTGGAGACACCGGCAAGAGGAGGCATGGGCACAGCCTTCTGCAATCCCTCGTCTCTCCCCACAGTCAAATCAAAATCAATATATCAATTACTAGTTAGAGGCACCCCTAAATTGTTAATGTTTGGGAGATCCTTGCTGGCAGGCAGTTCTTTCAGAGCAGAACTTAGGAAGGTAGAGGGGACATTTCAGAGAAAGTGGTCTGAAGTGATTCTCCCAAGGATGGAAGGAGTAGAAGGCTTTCGCATAGGGCAGCCTATAGAACCAGTCTCTGGTTAGCTTCTAAGATGAGATTAGACTTGTCCTTTCGAGCCAGCATCATATTGGAGTTCCATTATGTTTTAGTCATAGGATGTCCATTAGTGAGTAGAATGGATTTATGAGAATTTTTTTTACTCCCACAAATTAGTGATTTCTGCCCACCCACTAATGTAGCTGGGGAAAAGTAGACCACAGTGAAGAGGTGGTAATGGAACAGATGCTCTTTCCAGAAAGAAGGGAAGGAGGAGGCAGTAGAAACTCCTTCTCAAGGTGAAGGATAAGTCCCTCCTACTGAAACTCTCAGCAGGAATTTATAGTACTTCTGACTGGGGAAGAGCCAAATGTCATAAACAGTCTAGTCTAAACAGATCCAGGCACACTGCTCACACCCAAGTGGGTGTATTCCTACATGTGTGCTGACCACCTGGCATCATATCTACACATCACATGTCCATAATTCATAGTCAAGGCCCATTTGGAGATACACAGAGATGCAAAGTCCAACTTTACTCAGAAGAGCTCTAGATGAACAGGTTGGAGGGACAGTTTTGAAGGAAAGAAGGTGGGAAAGGTGGGGGTAAAAAAGTTGGGGAGGCTTTGCTCTGAGAGGTTAGTAGGTTATCCTTTGGTTTTTCCTCTTGCATATTAGAACTTGGCCAGCCTCCATTATGGTTTTTCCTACTTGAAGAAATAACTGTGCGGTAAAGGTTCAGTGATCTTTGACTGTTGAGTCAGGAACCATTACAAATCAAAGTCTGTCTCTTACATCGGGAGTATACTACTTAAGAGCCAGAATTTACACTTCAGATTTAACTTCTGGCAACCTTGAAATATAGGTCCCAAAGCCATCCTCTCTGAGCTGCTACCCAACACACTTGAAGTGTCCCTCCAAAGGGAATGGAGGTTCTGAGACTCTGCAGCTGTCATCTTTTGCTGCCATGAATTTTCTGTTTACTCTTTAGAGTGCCTGTCTATCTCACTGACTTGGAATCTGTACCATCCCTGTGAGTGGCTTCCATATACCTTATCATATCTTGGTTATTTAACTTCCCTGAGCTTTGGTTTTCTCATCTATAGAATGAGAATACTTTGCTCCCAGAATTATTATGTATATTAAACTTTTAGAAAATCCAAATCTCAGAATTTGGATTCTCAAAAGAGAAAGAAAAACATATGTCTACCCGAAGATTTATACTATTCAAAGCAGCCTTATTTATAATACCCCCAAATTGGAAGCAACCCAAATGCCTATCAACATTCAGATGGATAAATAAATTGTGGCATGTCTACACAGTGAAATATTGCTTATCATAGTATACGAAGTATTTGCTGATAAATGGGGAAACATGGATGAAACTCAAGAACACCAGGCAAAAGTGATCTGTCCTGACAGAAAGCAGATTAGTGGTTGCCAGGAGCCAGGACAGTGTATATGAGAAGGTGAGAGTTGCCTGCAAAGTGGCACAACTTGAAAGAACTTCTTTCTCTCAGACTTACTGATACATACTTTACATATAATAAAAGTCACCTTTTTTTGGTTTACAGTACTATGGATTTTGACAAACTTACATAGTTTGTCAGTCAAGACATAGAATATTTCCATCACTCCCCCAAATTGCCCTGTGCCTTCTCTGTAGTCCATCCCCTCCCTATACTCCCATCCCTTGGCAACCACTGATCTAATTTCTATGCGTATAGTTTTGCCTTTTCCAGAATGTTACATAAATAGAATCATATAGCATATAGTCTTTTGTGTCTGTCTTCTTCCACTTAGCATAATGTGAGAGTCATCCATATAGTTTTATGTATCAATAGTTTGTTCCTTTTAATTGCTGAATAGTACTTCACCACATGGATGTACCATATTTGTTGATTCATTGACCTGCTGATAGACATTTGGATTGTTTCTAATTTGGTGATAATTATGAATAAAGCTACTATAAATATTTAATTACAGGTTTTTGTATGAACATATGTAATTATTTCTCTTGGGTAATGACATACATGTAAGTTTTTTGGATTGTATGATAAGTATATGCTTCTTACTTCATAAGAAACTGCCAAGCTGTTTTTTTTCAAAGTACTGTTTTGCAAGCCCACCAGACATGTACGAGAATTCTAGTAGCTCTGCATTCTTATCAGCACTTCATATTGTTGGTTTTTTAGAAGTTTAAGCTATTCTAATGGATGGGTAAGTGATGCCTCATTGCAGATTTAATTTTCATTTCCCTAAAGAATAATGTGTTTTTTGGCCATCTACATCTCTACTTTAGTAAACTTAGTATGTGTTCAAATATTTTGCACATTTTAAATTGGGCTCTTTGTTTTCTTATTGAGTTTTGAGTGCTGTTTATATATACTGGTTACCAGTCCTTTACCAGTTGTGTTATGAAAATATATTCTTTTTCAACATCTCCTTGGTGATTCGGGGTCTTTTCTGATTCCATACAAATTTTAGGATTGTTTGTTCCAGCACTTTGAAAAATGTCATTGGAATTTTGATCGGGATGGCATTGAAGGTATAGATTGCTCTGGGTAGCATAGACATTTTAACAATGTTTATTCTTCCGATCCATGAGCATGGAATATTTTTCCATCGTTTTGTGTCTTCTTCAATTTCTTTCATGAGTGTTTTGTAGTTCCTAGAGTATAGATCCCTTACCTCTTTGGTTAGGTTTATTCCGAGGTATCTTATGGTTTTTGGTGCTATTGTAAATGGAATCGTTTCTTTAATTTCTCTTTCTACAGTTGCGTTGTTAGTGTATAAGAAAGCAACTGATTTCTGTGCATTGATTTTGTATCCTGCCACATTACTGAATTGCTGGATGAGTTCTAGTAATTTGGGGGTGGAGTCTTTTGGGTTTTCCACATAAAGTATCATGTCGTCTGCGAAAAGAGAGTTTGACTTCTTCTTTGCCAATTTGAATACCTTTTATTTCTTTTTGTTGTCTGATTGCTGTTGCTAGGACTGCATAATGAATTGCATAATGAATCAACAAATATGTTGCTAGGACTGCATGGAGCACTGGGTGTTATACGAAAACAATGGATCGTGGATCACTACATCAAAAACCAATGATGTATGGTGACTAACATAACATAATAAAATTTAAAAAAAAATAGAAGAAACAACAAAAAAAGAAAATATATTCTTTCAGTCTGTGGCTTGTCTTTTCATTTTCTCAACAGAAATTTAAATTTAAAAGAGCAGAAATTTAAAATTTTGATGAGATCCAATTTGTCAATTCTTTCTTCTGTGTTCTAAAATAAAATCTTAGCCAAACCCAAGGTTGCAAAGATTTACTCCTTTGTTTTTTTCTAGACGTTTTACAGTTTTAGCTTTTTCAAGCTAGACAGCAGTCTTGAACTTTGTCCATTGAATTTTTTTGGTAACTGTCAAAAATCACTTGACTATATATGTGTTGGTCTATTTCTGGATTATGTTTTCTGTTCCATTGATGTAACTGTCCTTTTGACAATACATTGCTTTGATTAATATACTTTTATAGTAAGTCTTGAAATCAGTCTTTTTGCACTGGCAAGGACCTCCAGTGTGATAATGAATAGGAATGAAGAGAGTGAACATTCTTGTCCTTTTACCAGTCTTAGGGAGAAAGCATTCATTCTTTTCTTGTTACATATTATGTTAGCTGTGGGTTTTCCGCAGATATTCTTTATCAGGTTGAGGAGGTCCCCTTCTATTCTTACTTTCTGAGAGTTCTTATCATAAATGATTTTGAACTTTGTCAAATGTCTTTTCTTCACCTATTGATATCATGTGGTTTTTCTCCTTTAGTCTGTTGATATAGTTACATTGGTTGATTTATGAATGTTGAACGAGTCTTGCATTTCTAGAGTAAACCATAGTTGATAATGATGTGTTATCCTTCTTACATATTGTTAGATTTGGTTTGTTAATATTTTGTTAGGAATTTTTGCAATTATGTTAATGAGGGATGTTGGTTTGTGCTTTTCTTATAATGTTATTTCTGGTTTCAGTATCAGCATAATGCTGGCCTCATAAAATGAGTTTAGAAGTATTCCCTTCCCCTGTGTTGTTTGGAAGAGTTTGTGTAGAAGTAGCATTATTTTTTCTTGAAGTTTTGGTAGAATTGACAATAAAATCATCTGGGTTTGAGTTTTCCTTATGTGAAGGTTTTTAACTACAAATTCAACTTCTCTAACAGATACAGGGATATTAAGGTTATTTATATCTTCTTGAATAAGCTTTAGAATTTGTGTCTTTCAATGAATTTACTCCATTTCATCTAACTGACCAAAATTATTGGCGTAAGTTATTCATTATATTTGCTTTTTAATGGCTATATGACCTGTATTGATGGCCTGTTCTTTAATCCCATTAATAATAATTTGTGTCTTCTCTCTTTTTTTCTTTATCAATTTTATTGATGTTTTTAAAAAACTAGTTTTGGTTTCATGATTTTTTTCTTTAACTTTTCTGTTTCATTACTGATGTGTTTCATCAGTTCGATATTAATTTTGCTCTCATTTTTATTACTTCTTCCTTTTTCTTTTGGTATAATTTGCTCTCTTTTCTCAAGATAGTAGATTAGATCACTGAATTGGGACCTTTCTTCTTTTCTAACATAGGCATATAATGCTACAAAATTCTCTTTAAATATTGTTTTAATGGCATCCAGCAAATTTCTGTACATTGTGTTTTCATTTATTTAAAAATATTTTCTGATGTTTTTGTTCTGAAGGAGGCTTCCTTTCTGACCCTTGGTGTTTTAGAAACGTCATTAAATTGCAAATACGTAGGGATTGTCCACATATCTTTCTGTTACTGATACCTAATTTAATTTTTTTCTGGTCATGGGATACTCTTTGTATAATTTCAGCTATTCTAAATTGGTCAAGGATTGTCTTAAGTCCCAGAATATATTCTGTTTTGGTGAATGCCCCACGTGCTCTTGAAAAGAATGTGTATTCTGCTATTATTGGGGTAGGGCCTTCTATAAATATCGGTTAGGTCAGTTTGGTTGATGTTGTTAATCAGCTCTTCTATATCCTTACTGATTTCTTGTTTACTCGTTCTGCCAATTACTGAGAAAGAAGTGTTGAATTTTCCAAATAATTGTGAAGGTATTTATTCTTTCAGTTCTATTGGTTTCTGCTTCATGTGTTTTGAAGCGCTGATATTTGGTGCAGTCACATTGGGATTCTTATATCTTTCTGATGAATTAACTCCTTAATTATGTAATGTCTGTCCTTATCCTGGGTGATATTCCTTGTTTTGGTATTAATTAATATGGTATATCTTTTTCTATCTTTTTACTTTGAACCTATGTTGTTTCTCGTATATAGTGTGTAGGTAAGTCTTTTATATCCACTCCACCAATCCTAAATTTTTATTGAGATATTTTCAACATTTACATTTGATGTAATTATTGCTGTGGTTGGCTTTAAATCTACCATTTTGCCACATGTCTTCTATTTGTGTTATCTGTTCTTTGTGGTGGTTGTTGTTTCTGCCCCCCCCGTGTTTGCCTAATTTTTTCTTTTTTTACTTCTAATTGCTTTTTTTTTTTTTAATTCCAGGATAGTTTACATATGGTAGTATATAGTTTCAGGTGTACATCTAATTGCTTTTTGGTTTAACTTTTTATCCTGCTTTATCTTTACTACTGGCCTATTAATTATGCTTCTTTAAAAATTTTTAGTGGTTGCCATAAGGTTTACAATATATGTCTTTATCACATTCCCCTTTCAAATACTATTATACTGCACATTGTGTATATACACATAGTATTAATTAAATGTTGGTGCTGGTGGTGACTTTTGAACAGAGTTAATATTTAGCAGAGGGAAGTATATAATGAGTATTTAGGTTATTTGCCATGTAAACCTCGCTGTCATTTGAGTATCATATTTATAATTAAGAGCACTCACAAAGAAGCTGATATCATATCTCCTTTTCAAAATGGACAAAGGAGGGAAATGCTAGCACTGTAGACTAGGCCTCCTTCTTGTTTTCTAAACCAGAGAAAGAATAAGACTGTCTAGAACTCTGTACTGTCCAATATAGTATCCACTAGCCACATTTAATTCCAATTAAATTAAAAATTCAGTTCCTCAGTCGTGCTGGCCACACTTCAAGTGCTCAGTCACCACGTGTATTGGACAGCACAGATATAAAACATTTCCATCAGCACAGAAGGTTCTGTTGGGTAGCACTGTTGAAGGAAGAATTTTTTTTTTTTAAAGATTTTATTTATTTGAGAGAGAGAATGAAAGAGAGAGAGAGCACAAGAGCGGGGAGGGTCAGAGGGAGAAGCAGACTCCCCGCTGAGCAGGGAGCCCGATGTGGGACTCGATCCCGGGACTCCAGGATCATGACCTGAGCCGAAGGCAGTTGCTTAACCAACTGAGCCACCCAGGCGCCCTGAAGGAAGAATTTTTTAACAAGTTGTCCATGGCTTGCCTTCCTAAGTCCACTTTTCCTGGCTTCTTGAATGTCATTCTGTCATTGTATCACCATTCCATTTACTATTAGTCCAAAGAGAATATGAGTGGTTAATTTTGAAAAATGCCAGTTACTGACCAATGAAAATTCATTTTTTCTCTTGCTTGACCTGTCTGCTGTGTATGACACTTTTGAATATACCATTCTTCTTGGTTCTTTCCTCTTTTTGTTTATATGGCACCAGCTCTGCCTTTTCGACTTCTATCTCTCTGGTTACTTTTTCTCTCAGCCTTTTATAGGTTCTTCTTTCTCTGCCCATGCTTTAATGACAGCCTTCCATAGAGGTCCATCCTTAACCTTATTTTTGACTCCCTGGATACCAAATACCACATATATGTTGAAGGCCAGCAACTCTAAATCCACCTCAGATCTCTAACCTGAATTCCTAGTTAATATATCTGTGTGGCTGACCTACAAGCATCCCAGCCTCCATATGTCCCAAAGGAATTCATTCTCTTTCTCTCTTACAAACCTGTTCTACCTCATCTCAGTGTGGGTCATTACTTCCCACCATGTTTCTAAGCTAGAAACTTGGGAACTTCCCTCATTATACAAACCAGTTAATCAATTTCTGTTGATTCTACCTCCTAATCACCTCTTAAATTGATTTTTTGTTTATTCCCAGGGCCCTGTTTTCAAGTCCTCCACATTTCCAAGTATCTTGACAACTTATCAGTTTTTCTCCTTTGCATTTATCGTCCCCACTACTGAATAGTTAGCTTTTCTAAAATGCAGAGTTGATCACTTTATTCCCCTGTTTAAAATATCTCTAAGGCCCCACATTATGTTTGCCAAAATGCACATGTTAACATAATATAGGGGTCTCATCTGGATCTGCCTCTCTCCACTTCTTTCAGTCCTCAGCTTATAACCTTAGAGTCTTTGTTCAGTTATGTCCAGCCACTTGACTGCCTGGAATTCCTCAGAATCAACCATGTACTTCTCTCTGAACTCTGTGCCTTTTGAACTTCCTGTTCCCTTTACTTGAGGTTGATACCTCTCCCCATCCTTAGCCCACACACCCTTTTCCTCCTTGCCTGGCTGATTCCTTCATGTCCTTCAGGATTCCATTCAGGCCTCCCCTTATCTGGGAAAAATTCCCTTCCCTCCCCAGACTAGTCTTTTTGCCCATCTGACTTCCCTGTCTTCTCATAGTATTCTGTGCTTTTCTCCACCATAGCAGTTATTTCTCTGTATTGTAATAGCACAGAAAATATTCTGTAATAGTTGATGGGATAATCTAACACGTGTACACTCTGAAAATCTATTTGAATCCATAGACTAATGAATCCTATTATAGTAACCTTCTATTATGTTCTTATAGGTGAAGATGCTGGAAGCAGATCTGGTTTCAAAAATGCTACGAGCTGTCCTACAGTCTCATAAGAACGGAATAGCATTACCCCGACTCCAAGGAGAGTACAGATCCTTGACTGGAGACTGGATCCCCTTTAAGCAGTTAGGTTACCCTACACTAGAAGCCTATCTGAGAAGTGTGCCAGCAGTTGTGAGGATAGAGACTAGTAGATCTGGAGAGGTAAGAAGGTAATTGTGCATGTCACAAGAGTCAAACCAATCTTAATTGCCTGCCTGGCACTTCTAATCTCCTAACTAGAATAGAAGTCAAAGTGAAAAGTACTAGCTAAGTGGTTTGAGATTGGTAGTGAAAGAACAGCATCCAAAGCACAACCTAGATTCTGATGTCTTTTACTTTTTCCCTCAAATTCTTTTCATTGTAAAAATAAGACTCTAATCACATTAAATAAAACATTTTAAAGTTAAAGTTTACCCAGTCTTCAGCGTTCAAGCAAAATAAGTGTACTGGAGACCTAACTGCCAAGTGTCACACCCCATGCATTATAAACCTGCTACAACTGTTTTTGCCCAGGTCATAATGACCTCCTAGTACCAAAGCTAATAGATACTTATAAATTCTCATTGTTTTACCTCATTCCTATCTGTTCCTATTTTCTGGACCCTCGTTCAGTCCCTAATGGATCATTCAGCACTTTGATTATTACAGGGTTATCCCTACCATTCTCCTTGTCTTGAATTCCTTCTTTCTCTAGGCTGTTCTGCCCTTCACATCATTATGATCATGGTATTTAAATTTTTTAGTTTCTCTGGAAGAATATTTTATGTATAACATAGCAATTTGGTGTAGTAATGAAATGTTTTATTGCACATACCCTGTGACCCAGCAGTTTCACCTCTTGGTGTCTGCCCAATGCACAGTGTGAAAGATATAGACAAACCATTGTCCAAAAGACAAAAAGCACCCACCTCCCCAAACAGCACATTCTTTTGGGTACATTTCTGCATGTGTAAATAGATATAACAGATCTGAGTTATTTCTCCCCAAAACTTGTAATAGTTGTTGTTCTGTTTGGTGGCATAGGGAAGGCGGTAGAGGAGAGAAAAGGGGACCATGATTGGGAGAGTGATGAAAGGGAAGACTCACCTGATCTGTAATAATTTTTATAAGGAGCATGTATAAATTAATTAACTATCATATTAATAATAAAACTTGTTTCAACATCCCTGATTCTCCCCCAGAGCTTTAAGCCCCCTTTCTGTCTCCTTGGTACTTTGTAATACATCCAAGATAGCACTTGACACAGTGTTTTCTATTTAGTCTCTTTGTGTCTTTTTTTTTGTAAGTTTCTTGAGGATGAATGATTGTTTTTTCACCCCTAATAGTTGGTGCTTAATAAATACGTGTTTGAATGTGTGAATGATCAAATGTCTTCATGAATTAATTAATATATTAATAATGCCTCCTATGGTTACTAGGCTATAATTTACTCAACCCTGCTCTCCTATTAGGAACATTTTTAATGTTTCCAAGTTTTGATTATTAAAATAACCCCTATTGCACATTTTCGGTATGTAAATTTTTCTTCCTTTCAATCATGTTCTTGTAATATATTTTCAGGAATAGAAATACTGGGCCAAAGAATAGAGTATGCCTTGGCTTATGTAAAGCCTCATTGCTTTCCTGTTCTTGATTTCAACTTAGAATCAGAGACTTTTTAACACTATGATGGGGCTTTTAGAGACTTACATACTTGAAAAAAAAACTCCTATGTATCACACCGGTTTTTTTCAAAAGATGAAAAGCTGAGCTGCTGTGTTTTAAGCAGGTGCCACTGGGCCCAGGGCCTCAGGTTGCCCTGCCTTGCCCTCACTCCTCTGCCACTGCCACTGTGAGGCCCCGGAGCTGCCGTTGAACAGCATGAAAACCCCAGATCTAAGCCCACTCCCTCCTCACAGCTGAGAATACTAAGATGTGGGAGGTAAACTGATTTTTCCCAAGTCACCCAGTTAATCCACTTCAGTGACAAGATTAGGATTGGGTGGTCTTTGAGAGGTAATACAAATAGCAATTATGAGTACGTACTTAGGATTCAGAGAGATAGCCTAGCTGTGTGACTTAGGAAGTTTGCTTAACTTTCCTGAGCTCCATTACCCATGTATAAAATGGGAATAAAATATATCTCGAGGATTATATGAGATAATATGTGGGACACAGGTTTCTTCTGGTTCATTTGTTAAGCCCATAGTACCTAGCACATTGTAGATGCTTAATGAATACCTATTTAAGGAATAAATACAATTTTCAATTTGAGGAAAGATTATTCAAAGTGCTAGACTATTCGTGGTTTCTCTTGTAGAATATGTGATGTTTGTAATGTTGCTCTATCAGTATCGAGGAGAGAGATGTAAATATTTGCATAGAGTTTGATTTGGGATGTGTAAACTCGCTAAGATCCACTTTTAAAAATGAGCCTCTAGGCACCAGTGAATCTGAGAAATGTTTCTCCTCTCACCTTGCCTCTCGTGAATAGATTACCTGCTATGCCATGGCCTGTACAGAAACTGCAAGAATTGCTCAGCTTGTGGCTCGTCAGAGGAGTTCTAAAAGGAAAACCGGGCGGCAAGTTAATTGTCAGATGAGAGTAAAGAAAACCATGCCATTTTTTCTAGAAGGTAAGCTCTTTTCATATGCTAAAATTTTAAGCCTGTCTATGAATACATCGTCATATAGAATTATGGAAGCATTGCTTGTATTCATGATAAACACCTCTGTTTGTTAACATTCACACGTCAAGGGGGAAATCCTAAAGTTAGTATTTCCATTTGAAATTGACTTCCATCACCAGATGATGAGCATAATTTACTAAGTTATTATACAGCGTGAAATAACTCAGAATAGATTTTAATTAAGCTTATTGTGGCAGAGTATTGCTTTATTCTTTTAAGTTATTTGGGGTAAAGCCTAATCCAAAATGTTGGATGAACCAAGAACCTAGGATTTAATGCCTTATTTAGCAAATCATGTCTTCATACTTTTATACTAAAATCCTCTATTTTCAGGAAAAAAACCCATGAATTATATAATATACAAAGGTGTTGTAGGCAACTCAGCCAGTGTTTGAGATGGCTGAGATGAACACTCATCTCAAGTAGCTTATAATCATTCTAAAACTAAATTCTCAAGATATAGTTCAATGGTAATATAAAAGAGTAGATGCCTGAATGCCACAGTGAGCGTTTTCAGCAAGGGAGCAGTTGTGGTGAGAACGGCAATGGAGGGCTTCATGGTGAAGGGGGACTTGACCCAGACCTCAGACGGTGGGAAGAGTTTAAGTTGATGGAGAAGAGCTAGGAGGACTGAGTATTGTGCATTTGTGGCAGCACGAGGTGGCTGCCACTGAAGGGGTGAGTGCTGAGTAGACGGATGATAACTGGCTAGTTGAACATACGAAGCCACATTGTAAAGAATCTCACCTGCTAAATACCAATCTGTTCTTCCCCCACTGACAAACCCTGTAGTGGCAACTTCCTCGTGTTCTTACAAACTGTTCTGAGGATAGAGACCCACAGAAAACATCTGGACAGGGGAGTGGCATAGTGAAAACTAGACTTTTGGGAAGCTAATTGATTTTATTATGTATGCCTAACTTCTTAGGAAAACCAAAAGCAACCCTCAGACAACCAGGAATTTCTTCAGATTTTTCTATCAGCAAAAAACCTAACCCAACACTGTTAAGAGACAAAGGAAACTCTCTTGGAGTTAAGTCTGATGCTGAAATGCCGCCTTACACATTACACACAACTATTGGAAATGAAGTATTCAAAGACGTTCCAGTGCAGAGGCATGTGACCATGTCTACCAACAACAGGTATTTGGGCTTTACCTGGCTAAAAGGAGAAAAGTATGGTGAACGTAGGATAATAAATGTTAAAAATGTATGTTCAGGATAAGAAGGAAATACTCTGTTATATCTAATGTAAGTTCACGTGTGGAAGGGAAATGCATCATTACTACAAGGCCACTTTTCTTGCTACCTCAATGTCATTGTCTGAATATCTTCATTTTATATTTTCTCTGCATTTTTGGTAATCTCTCCTTATAAAATTCACATTGAAAGCTCTCAGAGGAAAAAAAAAAAAACTCTAACAAGTTATTTTAAGATGCTGTTTCAGCATAACTTACAATTTTTTCTGAAAACCTTTCTTATAATTACTTTTGTAAATTTTTGGTAAAATCTTACTGATTTGCACATTCTACTATGCTCTAATAATCATATCCATAATTATACAGTAGCATCATACATCCGTGTATCAGAATATTGGACAGAATTAAGAGCAAGCTTAAAGTCATAGTTTGGGTGCTGCCATTTACTAGCCAGGTGAACGAGTGAAATTATTTCATCTTTTGGGCTGTGGTTTTCTCATTCATTTAATGAAAATGTTAAACTAGATGATCTCAAAGTTCCTTTCTGGTTCTAAATCTTTCTTTTTATTTTAAGATTTTATTTATTTATTTGAGAGAGAATGAGAGAGAGAAAGCACATGAGGTGGGGAGAGTCAGAGGGAGAAGCAGGCTCCCTGCTGAGCAGGGAGCCCGATGTGGGACTCGATCCAGGGACTCGATCCAGGGACTCCAGGATCATGACCTGAGCCGAAGGCAGTCGCTTAACCAACTGATCCACCCAGGCGCCCATGGCTCTAAATCTTATAATGTAATTCAGGTCAGCAAACTACGACCCATGGGCCAAACCTGGCCCATTGCCTGTTTTTTTGTAAATAAAGTTTTATTGAAACAAAGCCACATCCCTTTGTTTATATGTTGTCTGTGGTTGCTTTTGCCAACCACAGAGTTGAGTAGTTGTGCAGAGATAGTATGGCCTGCAAAATCTAAAATGTGTACTAGTGGACCCTTTACAGAAAAAGTTTACCAACTCCTGATATAGATGGATCAGTATCACATTCTTTCATTCTTTTCATGTCTTTATAAAATAAATTTTGTTGTATAATATCCTTTTAAATCAGTGTTCAAAAATCCCAGCACTGCCCCCCATATTAGAATATTTAGAAAGAATTAATTATTTTTAATATGTTAGATGAAATTTTTCATAGTGGTATATATTTAACGCTAGTTATGGCTAGTTATTACAATTTTGATGAGGTCTAGGAAATACATAGTTAAAACTGGATCTTGACCCAAAGCACAGGTTGGGTCCCGTATGTGACAAAGGTACCATCGTCTCCTCTAGTTGTGTGCCTAAATTTCAAGATCCATTTTGAATTGAATTTATAAAATGACAGCAAAACCTAGACATTCTGGATTGTGGTCTCAGGGGGGGCATTCTCTATCCCATGGTCTGGTGTCTCCTACCTGTCTCTTAGTGGCAATAGGCAACCTAGGTAAGTGCCTTCCATTCCTCCAGGTACCACCAGTAGTAACTGAGTGGAGGCTGTGCCAGCACCAAGCAGCCCAAAGACCAGGCCCAAGATGGTGCTTTCTGACCTCCAGCCTAATGTGTTGTCACCCTTCCACCTAGCAGCATTGTACAGGGATGTACATTCTGCTCCTATGGACAGCACCTGCAGAGATCAAGAAGGAGCCCCAACAGCAACAAATAAATGTACCAGACCAGAATAGCACCATAAGGGCACTGAAAAATGAGTTATCATTGAAACTACAGCCTACAGAAGTGGGCCAGGAGCTATGTGCTAAACCTAAGCAGGGTAGCTACCTGCTAAAATATGACTTTTAAATAGAATTCAGAGTCTCCTAACATATGTCCAAATGTCCAGGATACAATAAAAAAAATCATTTGTTATACTAAGAACCAGGATAATGACAACTTGAATGAGAAAAGACAGTTGACAGATGCCAACACCAAGATGAATCAGATGTTGAAATTATCTGACAAGAATTTTAAAGCAGCTCTCCTAAAAATGCTTCAGTGAACAGTTGCAAATAATTTGAAAAAAGTGGAAAAATAGAAAATTCACCAAAGAAATAGAACATATAAAAAAAGAACCAAATGGAAACTATAGTATTAAAAAATGGAATACCAGAATAAAAAAATCACTGGGCTCAATGACAGGATGAATATGACAGAGAAGAGAATCAGTGAACTTGAAGATAGAGCAATAGAATTGGCCCAATATGAACAACAGAGTAGACTTCCTTCAAAAACAAAGGAAAACAAACAAACGAAAAACACCTAGTAGAGCCTGAGGGGCCTTTGAAAATAAAACACCTAGAAGAGCCTTAGGGACCTGTGGGGAAAATAAGAAAAGGTCTAACGTGTATTATCAGAGTCTCAGGAGAGACTCAGGAGAAGACAAAGAGTGGGGCTGAAAGAGTGTTTGAAGGCTTAATGGCTGAAAACTTCTCAAATTTGGCTAAGGACATAAACCTACAGATTCAAGAGTTTGGAGGGTCCTAAATAGGATAAATTCATTGAAACTCACATGAAGACACATCATAATTAAACTTCTAAAAACTAAAGACAAAAAAAAAATCTTGAAAACAGCCAGAGAAATGACATATCATCTATAGGGGCATATCAGTTTTGTTTTGTTTTGTTTTTTAAGATTTATTTATTTATCTATTTATTTTAAAGAGAGTAATATTAAATAGTAAAAACTATTATTAACTTAAAATTTGAGGACTCACCAAATCTTTTGAGAAGCTGATAAAAGGTATAAATGATCTTCCCAGAAAAATAAATGTGTACACATATACACACATCTTTGTATATTAATTCAGGAGATTCGTGCCCCCCAGAAGCCCTTTCTCAGGACCTCTGATTAAGAACCCATGTCTGCCAGTTAACAAACTGGAAGGTTCTAGAAAAATAACATGACAGATATTTTCTGATATTGTAGGTATCAAGCTAAGTTTACCATGTGTTACCAGTAAAATAGAAAGGGGTCAGGAGTAAGGATATCTGATTGATTTGTGATTTCTCTGGTTTATATGAGGGAAGGAAATGTTTATCTCTAAAATAATGTAATTCCTGACCATTGTATTTTTATTAAGGTGATAAAATTACTAAATTAGGTATTTAATATATTTATCCATAGAACATAGATAAATACAGTGCTGAAGGTCAAGGTTCCCATTAGGCCCAGAAAGAGAGAAGAAATTGCTATGTGTATATTATAGTGAGTAAGATCACGGACTTTGAATAGGAATAAATGGCTGTCTGGCATTAGCCAAAAGACACCATGATCATAAAGGCATCTTTCAAGTATTAAGCTAAATGAATATAAATTTATTGTTAGTTTCTGAGTCTTTGTATGTTTAAGACTATTGTATGTTTAATACATCCTAAATATTTGTAGGAAACATTTTCTAAAATACCTTTATTGCTTTTTTCTGATTGCAAAAGTACTATGTGTATGGTATAGAAAATTTGCAAAGCATAAGGAAGTAAAAGGAATAAAAAAAATTGCCTCTAATCCAAACATAAATGTAAACATTTAAAAAATATCTCTCTTTTGGGGGCACCTGGGTGACTCAGTTGATTAAGTGTCTGACTCTCGATTTCGGCTCAGGTCATGATCTCAGGGTCCTAGGATAGAGCCCTGCATGGGGCTCTGCACTCAGTGGGAGGTCTGCTTGAGGATTCTCTCTTGCCCTTTCCTTCTGCCCCTCCCCCCCACTCTCTCTCTCTCTCTCTCTCAAATAAGTAAATCTTTAAAAAATATATCTATTTTAGGGGTTCCTGGTTGGTTAAGCACCTGACTCTTGCTTTCAGCTCAGGTCATGATCTTGTGGTCATGAGATTGGGCCTCGCATCAGGCTCTGTGTTTATCTTGGAGTCAGCTTGAGATTCTTTCTCCCTCTCCCTTTGCTTCTCCCTCCCCCCTCTCTAAAATAAATAAATCTTTAAAAAATATATATGTATTTTATTTGTGTGTATATAAGTTTTTAAAAATACCAATGGGATCATGCTGTGTATTACTGTTTTATAACCTGTTTTAAAAGGTAAATAGCTTGTTGGCCTTGGGGTGTACCTGTGGGTGCTGCTGGCCATGTAGTGTCTTTTGATTTATGACCTTGACATAATAGATAGGCTTGTGGTTTTTTAATTTAAAGATATTAAGATTTAATTCACTAAAATTTATTCTAAGGGGTTATTTGTACTTTTATACTTTTTTAGGTATCTGTATTTTATCAGCTTACATCTTAATGCCTAAGTTTCCCCTGAAAACAGCAAATGAAATTATGTATTTATGAATGAGGAAAAAAAAGAATACTTCTACATTATCAATTTTTTAAGTTTGTTTATTTATTTGTTTATTTAAAGTAATCTCTCCACCCAATGTGGGGCTCAAACTCATGACCCCAAGATCAAGAGTTGCATACTCTTCTGACTGAGCCAGCCAGGTGCCCCTACATTATCATTTTTCATGTCAGGGAAGTCCATTGTCCAACCACATATTGTTGAATATAAATGATTTCCATTATTGTAAGCAATTCTTACTGAATATCTCTGTAGAACAGTCCTTGCATATATTCATAACTAGTACCTTAGAATAAATTGGTAAAATTGGGTAGGAGGGTATACATACTAAGGCTATTACTAATTTATGCTCTACACAGATTATACCAATTATATTCTAGAAGCATATGGATGTGATTGTTTCTTTGTACCCCTGTCAACATTAGGCATCACTTTTTTAGTTGATACTTTAAAAGGTGAAAAAATGTACCTGTGTTTTAATGTCTATTTCTTTGACTTTGATTCTTAAGGAGGTTATAATTTTGTCATATGTTTATTCGACCATTTGTAGATCGTTTATGAATTACATGTCTTTGCCCTTTGCACGACTTTTTTGGTTTTTTTTTTCTTTTCTCATTTGTAAAAATAATTTCTAAATTAAGGATATTGACCCTTTGTAATATGTTGTCAGTGTTTCCTCAGTTTATTTAATTTTGGTATTTTCATTATACAAAAACTTTTAAAATTTTCTAGAGTTACATCTATTAATCTGTTCTCTTGTGGCTGCTGTCTTTAGGTGTTAGGCTTAGAAAAGCATTTCTACCCCAATATTATATAATAGGTCTTCTGTTTTCTTTTAGAATGTTATGGTCTCATTAAATCTGTAATCCAAAATTTATGTGGTTGTACAGGATAAGCGTAGCAGTCTCGTTAGCCAGACGTCCTGCTACCAGTCATTGCGTAATCTTTTCTTTCCACACAGGTTTCGAATGCTGTATTTACTAATAATAAATTGTTATAAATATATGACTCAGTTTCCGGGCTTTCCATTCAGAACCATTAGTTATCTGTCTATTCTTTTGCTGTGCCAAAGTATTCAAATTATTATAACTCTATAACGTGTCAATAACCTTTACTCTCCACTTCCTCCTTTCTCTACTCCTGATTTGGCTTCTTGCTTCTATCATATGCTTTCATTATACCTATTGCCACTATCATAGCACTTAATAGGTTTTGTTTTTATAAATAGATTTTGTCAGTACATTATTATCTACTTTCATGTAAGAGATTATACAAATCTAGCAGCTTATAACGCATATTTATTATCTCCTAGTTTCTGTGGGTCAGGTATCTGACACTGCTTAGCTAGGTCCTCTGCTTCAGTCTCTTATGAGGCTCCACTGAAGGTACTGGCCATGGCTGGGGTGAACTGAGCAAGAATCTGCCTCTGGGCTGATGCACATGGTTGTTGGCATAATCATTTCCTTTTTTTCTCAGTGCCCGAGTTCCTAGCTGTTGGCCAAAGACCACCTTCAATATCTTTCCATATAGGCCTCCCCAATATGTCCATTTGCTTCATCAAAGCCAGCAAGGGAGAGATTATGCTAGCAGGGGGTGGAAATTAGAATCTTTTGTAACCTAATCATTTGTATTCCCCTCAACCTTGAAATATTCTCTTGGTTAGAAGCAAGTGACTCAAGGGGAATAGATTGCACAAAGCTGTGGATACCGAGGCAAGAATCACTGGGGGCTGTGTCATAACTGCTTCCCACAGTCTGTTTTATCAACTATATGTATAGTCCATGAGATAGGAGTGTGTTTCTCTTGCTTAATCATAGTTCATTTCTGTCTCCCCATGCCCCCACATAGTAGGTCCTTAAATAAGTGTTTGTGGGGTATGAATGTGTCTCTAATACATGGCATATGTTTAGATTTAATGGGGGATTTTTTTGGACCAGTCTAAGTATTTGTCTTTTTTTTTTTTTTTTTGAGAGAGAGAGAGAGAGTACGAGTGGGGTGGGGGGAGAGGGAGAGAGAGAATCCCAAGCAGACTCCACACCCAGTGCAGAGCCCAACTTCGGGGTTCCATCTCATGACCCTGAGATCATGACCTGAGCCAAAGTCAAGAGTCGGACGCCCACCCAACTGAGCCACCTAGGCGGCCCACTATTTATTTGTCTTTTAAGAAACAAAATAATAAATGTTTTATACTTACTGTTATAAAATTGATTGGACCTCTTTCATCTTATTATGTTTGTTTTTCATATGTCCCTGCAGTTTCCCTTGAAAGCTTTCTTTTGCTATGTCAACTGTTTTCTTTCCTGTCCATCAGACCTACCCATGCTTGAACCATAGCTCTCCTTGCCATAATCTCTCTATGCTCTCTCTTTGCTCATAACCCTCTGCCTGCTACTAGAGCCCTCAAAGCAGACTCAGAGCAGGGGAAGGTTCCAATTTACATTTTTATGGTCTGGTGCAAGGGAAAAGAGTGCTGTCTCCCTACCAGTTCTGCATAAGTAGGAGTTGGATATGTTTTGGCATCTTCTGTTATTACCCAGATGCATTAATACATAAATACGATGCTCTTATAGTTGCATACCATCATATAGTAAGTAAGTTGTGTTGGTAGTCTACCATTTAATAATTTATTATAGAATTAAAATTTTATGAGATGTGCTTCATTCCAAAGAATTGGTCTAATTTTTAGAGTATTCCATACCATCCAAAAATCGGAAAATATGTGTACTGTGTCATTGTCACCCACTCTAGTCCCATACCCACTGTTGGGCAAGATGCAGTCATTGATTCATTCAGTCATCTTATTCACTATACAACATTCACTCTCCGTTGCCTGTACCAAGCACTGCCCTAGGCACTGGAAACAGGTCATTAAGACACTTGGAGTCTAGTGAGGGAGACTGACATGAACACAAATGGGGGGTGTGTGTGTGTGTGTGTGTGTGTGTGTGTGTGTGGTTTCTTTGTCCTCCTATTTGGAAAAATCTTCCTACATATATCCAATATAATTTATATAAAAATTATTTGGCGGAGGGTATGAGATGTGGGGAATCTATGTTTCTTCTTTTCTAATTTGTTATTTGAACAATCCCCTCTGTGGTTTGGAATGCCACTTTTCTCATATGCTCAGATACAATGTAAATTGAGTGTTTCTAAGCTCTGTATCATTTTACTTATCTGCTCAAAGATTATAAATGTTGCCACTTTATAACTCATTACAGTATCTGGTGATGGAAGTCCTTCATTTTTTAGTTATATTCCAAAATATTCTTTATGTTCAACTGCTTATTCTCTGCACGATTTTTTTTTTTTTTTACTTTGTACAGCTAGTCCCTTAAAGGTGAGTACTTGGAAATCTAACTTCCAAGTTCTTTTAAAGTTCTAGTTTAAATTTAGCTTTTAATACCCATCACCCGGTATTAAGGAGGGCACATGTGATGAGCACTGGGTGTTATACGTAACTAATGAATTGTTGTAAAACTGCATCAAAAACTACTGATGTATTATATGTTGGCTAATTGAACATAATAAAAAAAAGAAAAACGCTAAAAGTGAAAACCATAATAAAAAGACTAGTAAACATAACTACATTAAAATTTTAAAAAATAAATTTAGCTTTTAACACATTTTTCTCTGGGTGAGTATGAAACATGAGAGCTAATACCAGGTATCATTTTCATTTTTGCTCATTTTGAAATATTCTGACTTGTTTTGCTGTTCAGTGCTGCAGAGACTTTAAATGAAAAGTGGTGTTTAAAACTTGGCATAGATTTTGCTATTAGAATTTTAACTTACTTTTTTTTTTTTTTTTAACACCTTAGGTTTAGCCCAAAGGCATCCCTTCCACCACCTTTTCAGATGCATCTCTCAAGAACCTGTGCTAAGGAGATGAGTGGTATGTTTTCTAAACATTATCTTCATGATACCTTTTGGCTTCTGGAGCCTCAGAGCCCCTAAGAAAAATATCTGATGGTGGTTTTTCACATTTGCTCTCACCTTATCCTACTTGGAGTATATCTCTCTTCCCCTCTTTCCTCATTTCTTTAAATTATGACGTGAGGTGATCTAAAGAGAAAATAATACCTCCAGAGATATCATTATTCTGACATAGGCCTTTCTCACATCAGGCCAATTCTCTCTCACTTCCGTGTGTCACCTGCAGAGATACTTGTGTCCCTTGTCGCGCTCTCACTCATTAGAGGGTAAGATTTAAAGTACATAAATATGGGACTTCAACTCATAAAGTGGTTTCAGATACTCCACCATTTAAAAGCCTTGGACCCTAAACCGTGTGCAATGACCACTAAGCATCTAAGTACGAATATAAATGATTCCTTGGGTTATAAAATCCAAAAGGGCTGTTAAGAAAACTGTAAGAAATATAATAAAGTCAAAGAATCTGCAGATTAAAAATGCACACACTTGTTTTCTTGTCTTCTCCAAACAAAGTATAAATTCCCTACTCATAGACCCACCTGAGGGACACAGTGTTTCAAAATCAGTATTTATGTTGCAAGAAATTGAAGTGTGATTTTAAATGATTTGCTGCTTTAAGTGGGATTCTTAGTGAGTCAAAATAATTTTTTCCGTAAGAACACATCTCTGGTATTTCTTATGGAAATTAACTGAATAATATGATTTCTGTTTATATCAATTACTGTTACACAGGCATTTTCTGAAACATGGCTTACTCAGTAAAGTTGTATACCCTTTAGAGATTGTAAATCCTTTTCAATTAGAATAAGCTTTTTTCTACAGAACCATGAGGACTTGTTTCAGAGGACTGCAGTTCACCTGGCAGCTGATATGTACACACTTATACACAGTCTCTCCTACCTGTTATAAAACAGATTACTTCCTTGATTTGTTTAACAAAAGGCACACAAGTTTAGGAGACTCCCAGTGGCCCCACAGAAGAGGTGCATTTAGCAGAGACTCCAATCTTGCATCAGTTCTGACACTCTCTCTCTAAGGGAGGGCTGGCCAGTTCTCAGAAGCTCATCTTTTCCTTATTCCTGGTCCTTTTGTATCATTATCTGGGAAGAACCTAAATAAATTAGTAATGCCTTTATATGGACATCGTGGACTCATTTGTTTGCTGAGCCAAATTAAGTCTTGTGCCCTGTGGTTGATAAAGCAAAGTCAGCATCTAGCCATCCTCAAGGAACCACTCACCCTTTGGCTTCCTGGCATCCTCAGAGGCCAGCGTTCCCAAACTAGTCTGTGTATCTCTCTACCTGCCAGTTTAAAATAGAACAAAATTTGCTGAATCCCGGTAGAAATACTGTCTGATTAAAATATGAACATATTTTGCTTGTAGATGGTAATCTTTAATACACTCTAATCTGTGTCCCAGGGAAACTTAGAAGAGGTTTGGAATGAATTTCATTGTTCTTAAAATACCAGAACTGTCAGCTATAGTGGACACTCAAATTTCTTTATTGTCTAGGATGTTGGCTCAGGCATTCTAAGTTTTAAATAAAAAATAAGTGTGAGTAAAGAGAGCTAGCTAAAACTTTATAAAAATTCACTTATAAAAGATAAATGATTTGGATTGAGGAAATAAAAGCAAATTAGTAGATATCTGTGGGTACCAGAGCTTTTATTTAGTTTATAAACTGAGGCTAGGATGATTACTGTAGGTGGATCAATTTTTGAACTTCTGTGTATTGCCGAATTATTTTTCTCATTAATAAAGCACAAAATTATATTTTAAAACCTAGACAATTTTTATTTTCTATAAAACGTTCTTTGATCTTACAATTAAGGCATTATCCTAATGCTTTGTGGAATATAACTTGAAGCATTTCATATATACCGGTATTGTCTAAAATTTAACCTTTCTTAGTTGCACTAGGAAATGATTGGTTAAATAATAAATTTCATTATTCTTTACGAGGCAAGATCATCCTGATGTTTAAATTAAATTAGGAAGCATCCTTGTAACATAAAGGGAGCAGGTTCTCTCTGTGGGTGACTGTTGAGCCTACTGGTCATTTCAGAGTTAAAATTTAGAATGAAGTTGTCATAGTCCTGCTTGGCCTAATCCTGCTTGCTTCTAAGTCCCTTGACCCCCATAAGCCTGAAGTATAACCAAGCCTAATGACACAAATACTAAGTAATGGGGATAATCTAAAATGTTAAGCCTTCTGGCTAATTCTATCATTTTTTTAATTTAAAGATAATTTAAATCAGACTGTTGAAAAACCAAATGTCACGCCTCCTGCCTCTTACACTTATAAGATGGATGAGGTTCAAAACCGCATAAAGGAAATACTAAACAAGCATAACAATGGCATTTGGATATCTAAGCTTCCACATTTTTACAAAGAGTTATATAAAGAAGAACTTAATCAAGGAATTTTACAACAATTTGAACACTGGCCTCATATTTGCACGGTACGTTTCTCCTTATTCCTCCCTTCTGATGCCTCCTCCCTGCCCCACTTTCAGATTTTGAGTTATTAGTCATATCACCTTTACCCGGGAGCATGAAGCACTTGACATAATATTGCTTCATTAATATTTATCTCTAAGGTTAACATCAGTTAACCTTAGAGATACCAGTTCTTATTTATAGAAGTATGTCAAGATTGAGGGCTATGTGCGTTGTGATTGCTGTTTTTATATATTTTGTTTTAAATTATTTTTACGTGCATTTAATATGTGATAATATGTATATCATTTTGTATTGAACTGCTTCCAGTAGATGCTGTGAACTTTGCCGTTTTCATAAGTTGAACTAACTGGTAATAAAACTTTATTAGCTTCAAATTTTACAGGCTTATTATTTTGGCTGTTTTTAGAGTACCTTATTTTAATTTTTAAATTAATACAGGGTTGTGATTTAAAATGTTTACAAACTTCTTTGGAGGAAAAAAATTGACAAGTGAACTGACATCAATTTCTATACCTGTTTCTACTTGAGAGTCTATTATTATAATAAAATGATGGATCAGAATAGTTTATTAGAAATCCTAGTTCAGCCAGCAATAGAGAAAATTAGATTCTTAAACTAAAGTAACTATTAGATGTTTCTTAATGTTTTCATTTACATAGTATATATTCAACGACGTAACTATTTTAAATGGCAGCATTAGCAGCTACTTGGGGCTTCTAAGCTTGCAGAATTAAATATATATATATATATGCTTTTGTTTGATAGAGGGCTTTCATTTATCTAATTTAATATATATTTTGGCCCCTGACCTTGTTGGGTAAAGCACAGGCCACTCTCTTTTTCTAAACACCTGGCCTGAAGACAGCATGTATTTTTGTAACCACTTTTTCCTTCAGGTCACTGACACCCATTCGAGTCCCAGTCACTTTCCCGGCAAGTGTCATTCGTTCATTCATCCGACCATTTGTTCATACATGATTTACCGTGCACCTGCAGGTACCAATCACTGCTGTAGATGCCAAGAACGCCTTAGGGCCATGTCACGTGTCAGATTACACAGTGGAAAGTGGGAAAACAGGGAGACATAGCAAACTCTGGAAATAGGCTGTTGCCTTATTTATAAAGTCAGGAATGTTTACGGACTATGTTACCCCTGATTTATGTGGAATATAGGGTTTGCTCTTATAATGGGAATTCCTGTTGGTTGCCATTCATTTCATTCCATTTTTACTCCTTCCTAGGGAGAGTTTTCTCCTTGGCTGCAGGTTTAGCAGCATTGATGTGCCCCCTCAGGGTTCCCTCATCTTGAGGGGACTTTGGATGTTTCACCAGGCTGCTCAATTTAGAGGTGCAGGGCCTGGAGCCCCTTTCCGAATGCTTATGGCTCTTTTATTTTTTAAATCTATAGACAGTCATAAACTTATAGCATATCTTCAATGAACCAAGAGCCCTTTTTTGTCAGGACACACATATAACTCACTTTAAAGCTTTGATTAAAAAAAAGTTGTCTTTGGAGTAAATTTTTAAAAATTAACTCCACAGATCCTAATGTATTATTGTTTCTGGTTGTTTTATTTTATACTCCATGATAACTACTAGTGTCTGTGTAGCTTAATTTATGGCTTTTGGGGAGAAATTTTCATCTTTCCTAACTATATGTCTGCAAAACTCCAAAATTTCTCTTGCTAGGATTGTAGGTGAGAGAGTGTATCTTTGATGTTAAAACTTTACCTAAAATGAAGGGTTTCTTACTAAATTTCGGGTGCTGAAACAACTGACTTTTTATTTTTTGGTTGTTCAAATTCATCTTTGTTGCATAATAATGTTCAGGCAGTGAGGGTAGAACGTGAAACAGACATAGAATATACCTTTCTTATCTATATTCTGTGTCTCTCAGCTTTGAGTAGGACTGTTCCAGATGCAATCACTATAAATTATTAGGGATGAGAATTTGCTTAGTGTTAAAGCATTGTGTCTAGGGTGCCAAAAACTGCCAGTCTTATTGATGTCTATTAATCTTTTCAAAACTGTTTTCTTATAACCTCTGAATATTTTTAACAGCCTGCTGGTATAGTTTTAAACAATTGCACCATGGTTATTTTTAGACAGTTTTAAACAGTTATACCATAGTTGTTTTCTCTTTCTTCTGACTTCTTGCTTTTCACCTTACTGAAAAGCAGAAATGCTGATGGCATGCCCAGGGCCGATGCTATTACAGGTGAGGACATTCTCAAATGCAGCATAGAAAATTCCGAGTAAGGAAGATTTGGTAGTGTGTATCTCTCTATACAGCTCCTTGTAAAACTGAAGAAGAAACCCAAGTGTGGCATATTTCCCTACTTTTCTAAAAAAGTGCTCTCTCTCCCCCAATCATATAAAACATTCTACATAAAAAAGATTGAAAAATAGAGTTATGAAAGCAAAATCACCCATTTATACCTATATACAATGGATACACCATATGTACTTGACAGATTCAGAGATAGCCACCTGCAGGTATTTCCATTTGAATAAGAATGGGCAACATAAGCTTCTGGGGCCAAGGAGCAGCTCTGAAATTTTACTTT
This sequence comes from Neomonachus schauinslandi, assembly GCF_002201575.2. Taxonomy (NCBI): domain Eukaryota; kingdom Metazoa; phylum Chordata; class Mammalia; order Carnivora; family Phocidae; genus Neomonachus; species Neomonachus schauinslandi. Next base: position 60,401,953 of record NC_058415.1, read on the forward strand.
CATGGAGGTTCTAATCAGCTATGTGCTATAAGCCACTTCACAAGGATATTGGATTACTTTTTGATGCAGGCGGAAGGATGCTTTGACTCTGTTGTTCTTAACCTTTGGATCTCTCCAACAACAAAATGTGGACTGAGTTTTGAAAGCTAAAGAGCATATAGTCATGTTCACAGTGATGAACCCGTTGCATAGGGTTCCTAGGCAACTTGCGAGGGAAGTGGAAATAGTGCAGAAGCTGTCGTGAAAAGGCAAAGAGCCCGAGATGGTAGGTCTCTAGCCCAAGGATACTGAGCCTAAGAATTCCCACTTAGTCCCAGGAGGAGGACAGTAACACCTCTTAGCTGTTCTAGAATGCTGGTCTTATTAATGTTCTTCTTAACTGCTGTGTTTAGCTAGGATTTATAAAATGCTTCTATGAGGGCGCCCGGGTGGCTCAGTCATTAAAGCGCCTGCCTTCGGCTCGGGTCATGATCCTGGAGTCCTGGGATCGAGTCCTGCATCAGGCTTCCTGCTCTGTGGGGAGCTTGCTTCTCCCTCTGCCTCTGCCGCTGCTCCCCCTGCTTGTGCTCGGTCTCTGTCAAATACATACATTTTTTAAAAAAATGCTTCTATGAGCCAGACGCTGCCCTGGATGCTAAGGATAACGGTAAACAAGACAGACATGGTCCTTGCCCTTATGGCACTTACTGTCCAATGGAGAAAATAAACATTGAACAAATAATGGTAAGCCTGTGACTGTGCTGAAGAAGTGCAGGGTGTTAAGGAAATGTGTAAACAACTTAGGACGATGAGTCAAGAAAAACTTCCTGGAGGAGGTGCCTACTCACTGAAACCTGACAGGTGAGCTGAAGTAAGCAGGCAAAGGAGGCAGCTTGTGCCAGAGCCCTGAGATGGAAAGAAAAACAAACTTTTTCAGGAAAACTGAAAGAATTTCAATAAGGAGAGAGTGGCTCAAGAAGAAACTCAAGAGGGGCGCCTGGGTGGCTCAGTCCTTAAGCGTCTGCCTTCGGCTCAGGTCATGATCCCAGGGTCCTGGGATCGAGCCCCGCATCGGGCTCCCTGCTCCGCGGGAAGCCTGCTTCTCCCTCTCCCACTCCCCCTGCTTGTGTTCCCTCTCTCGCTGTGTCTCTGTCAGATAAATAAAATCTTTAAAAAAAAAAAAAAAAGAAACTCAAGAGGCAAGCAGAAGCTAGAGGTCACTTTGTGAAAGAGTCATCATCTGGTGGGAACTTAGCACATACCCCACACCAGGAGGTCACCCAGGATCCAGAGCTTCTGGCAGACTTTGATTTCTAGTAAAATTCCAAATCTTATAACAATGACTTGAACACCAGAGATTTTGTTGACATTCCCCACTCTCTGCAGTATGGGTAGAGGAAGAAACCTCTCCATTCCCACGTGAGCCAGAATATGTATCTTTATTTAATGCCTTACCTGACACTGCACAGAGCTGGGGGGCTCTCTTAGAGCTGGACAGGACCACATGCGCTCAGCTGAGAAGGATTTCCGCCCTGCCTCAGAGACCTAGAGGAAGAGCACAGGGCCGCTTTGGGATAGCTGGGGCAATGTTCTGAGTTGTGCTGGAGGCACATCAGGCCTTAATTATGAATATAACATTTTGTGAATGAGAGCATGAAATTCTAGAACATAAAATGTGAGTGATGATAAAACTGCCCAGTTGTACTAATTATTCATGCTTTTACAGAAAGTTGTTTACTATTAATCTGTATTTTTGTTAAATGTCATTTCCCTACCCCTTAGAAATCACTGCACTTTACATTGTTGAGTACTCTAATACCCCAGACTCTAAAAATTCTTAAAGTTCTGAATTGCATCAGTACAGTAATCTCCATAATATCATAGGAGGCGACGGCAGTTCTGCCACTTACAAAGATATGTTTTTATATTTTTGGATGTTCAGGAATTTTTCTTTAATTGTGGTAAATAATTGTATAAGATAATAAAGCCACCTGTTAGCCCATGCAACATGAACTGCCCTTTTTTAAAGCCTGGATATTTCTGGGCTAAAACTGAACAACTTGAATTTCTAAGGAAGTGAACATAAATCAAACAGCAGTGATGCGTCCTCAGATTTAATAGTATGGATACCATCTACATAGCACCACCAGCAGAAGCAGCAGTGAAAAGATAAACTGAGGGCATCAAAGTATAGCCATAATATCTAATTGGAATCCAATTTCTTTTCTAATCCTTCACCAATAAAAAAAAAATGGTGAACACATTGAAACAGTTTAATTTTAATTTTAAATTTCATTTCAGTGAACATCTGAATAGAAGAAAGACTAGCACTGTGGCGAAATGAGAACAGAGATGTTGTGTATGATGTTGCTGTGCTGGGACGTGAAACAGAGCAACTGCCCATAGGGCGCTCGAGTAGGATAGGAAGAGTTTGGGCTTTGGAGTTCCGTGTTTGCCTTGCCATCTCTTAGCTATATTACTTGCAGTGTACAAATCATCCTCCCAGGGCCCCCACTGTGTTCTAAAATGTGACTCTATCCATCGCATAGGGTTGTTGAGTGAAGTGGGACAAACTGTAAAAAGCAACTGCCATGCAGTATCAGACACATAGCAGCTATTTAGGAAAAAGGCCATTATTTTTTGAGGGGCAGCCCAGCTTAAATTAAAGCAGGTTATAACCACCAGCAAACCAGAGACATGCCCAGCAAGCTCTACAAAGGAACTTATCTCAGTGAAGATAGAGGAAAAGCTAATGGAAGAACAAAAATTTAAATTGAAAAAAGATAAGGAGAGTAGATGACTGAAGTCAAAGTAATCAAAACTCCAAGATGAGGTGAGTTTCTGTTATCTTAGGGGCACACCCCCCCCCCCGCCCCCACCAAAGGTAATGAGGGCATGCCTAGAGTACCTACTTAGCCTAGAAAGCACAGTGAAAGCCACAGCCGCCAGCGAGGATCATCCTCAAAAGCTCTGCACACATTTAACCAGAAGATGCCATTGTCTTGCTGAAGGAAACTGAGCAAGAGCCTGACCTTGGACACGCTGAAGCAAAATGACTTGAAGTCTATCCTAATATAAATAGTTGCAGTCAGCGTCAGTAAAAAGTCCTTACTAGGAAAAAGGGGTGAGAGGTGAAAGAGAGTATGCACCTTAAATTGTATACAGTCTATAAAACTGCTCATCCAAGATGGTGGAGAGAGTTTTTCTGAGCAGACGGTTTGTAAACACTCAGGGGTTACCCTCTACAGGCACTTTTTACCTTTGTCTTTGATTTAAATCTCTGTGGAATATGCCACAAACATTTGTACTTCTTAAACAGAAGCAACTAAAAATTGTAACTGTTTCTGAATATCTTGGGCTCGGCATCACTAGTATTGATAAACTGCTGCAGATAGGGTGGCAGTTGTAGGTGGCGTGGAACATTGAGATATGTGGGTTAGCTCATCTCTGTATTTCCCTGCATGTAGTATATGCCCCACCCACTGCCCTTATGGGCTTCGGCTCCCAACCTATCAGTCTGTCTTCACTGTGGCCCAATGGTGCCATTGGGCACCATTTTCTCATCTCTCTCAGTGGTCTGACTTTTCCAGAACTTCTCAGTTTTAGTACAAAAAGACTGAGCTCTTAAGGAGGTCATCAACCAGTCAATCTTTCTTTCTGTGAACTGGCTAATCATAGAGTACTAGCTTCTGGTCAGTAACTCTTTGATGTTTTCACTGTTGCAAGGTACTTAGGGGTCTTTTATTCACTGCTGAAATTGAGTTTTTAAATTGGTTTCTTTTTGAGTTCAAAACCTTTCTAATGCTTGGATTGCTCAGAAGCAGGCCTCCAGGTAAATGTGATTTTACTGTACTGTCTCCGGTTTGTATTGGATGGTGACCACATAAAATGAAATTTAGAACTTAAAGCTTCGGGGGCACCTGGGTGGTTCAGTCGGTCAAGTGGCTGCCTTCGGCTCTGGTCATGATCTCAGGGTCCTGGGATCGAGCCCCACATCAGGATCCCTGCTCAGCGGGAAGCCTGCTTCTCCCTCTCTACTGCTTGTGCTCTTTTGCGTTCTCTCTCTCTCTCTCTCTCTCACAAATAATAAATAAATGAAATCTTAAAAAAGAAGAACAACTTAAAGCTTCAACACAAAGAACCACAATGGAAACAAAACTGTGACTGGATGAGACCCATACAACTGTTTTAGAAAACTTTTTAATTTAATTGGACAATACCAATTCTATTAGAGAATCCCAAAGAAAATTCTAATTCCACAAGAGACAGTAAGTTTACCTCAGTAGCTCATGCTGCAGAGTTAGCAGATGAGCCTTCCATAGACTCAAAGGATTTGGGCTTCAGGAATTTAAGTTTACAGGTAAAATTAGAAAGGAAGAAGTAAAGACCTCTAGAATTAAGAAGAAAGTTTCTAGGTGCGTAGAATAAAGACATTTGTGTGAACAAACTGGGCTCCTGAAGAAATTGATGTTTGAAATCCTTGGGCCTCACATATGCCAAACCTAATATGTCTACTCTAAACTTAAGAAATCCCAGAGGGGTGTGAGAGAGAAGTATTTCACTGCAATTCCAAATGAGGCAGAAATCAAACTAAATATAATAAACTTATGGGGATAAAAAGTCTAAGGCATATTAGATACCAGAATTTTCTGATGAGTACCAAAGGAGGTGGTTTAAACTCCATGGTGTAGAGAGTTAATTTTCTATGTTATCTACCTGTCTCTCCTGTTGGGGGTGAGGGTGAGGTGGAGTGAGTGAAGATGCGGAGTTCCAGGTCATGCCACTTCCCAGTCATTGGACTGGTAGTTTCTTGAGTGGATATCCAAAGCCAAAAAAAAAATGTATAGCCACAAAACAAAGAAAACATGGAGGAAAAGGGTAGGATTATGACCTTGAATCTTCTCCTACAGAAGAGAAGGCCCATGACTCCCTCCTCAGGTATGTATCTGGATCAGGTAGACTAGAGAAGGTGAAAAGCGCCCTTATAAGAGATAACTGAAATGATGAGCTGCTGATTATCATACTAAGTATATAATAAAAGCCACATTTCAAGTGGCTGTTGACTTACCTTGGTCATTTGTGAAGGCTAGAAGAAAACTTTCTACTTGGGGGATGTGACAGGCGATCACATGACAATCTGGTTAGATGCACCAGGGCACAGTGAATAATGGACACCACACTGTAACCCACATTATAGCAATTCCTTATCTTTGGGGAGATTGTTGTAAGCTGGGGATAGAGTGGTAGGTATCTTTTGTAAGCCTATTTACCAGATAATTAAAGAGAGACAAAGACATTTTGTGGAGGATAGGTAGCAATCACTGTTGAATGAGAAAAACAAATTTTCGTGAAAATTTTAAAACAAAGTTTCAGTTGAAAAAAAATTACATTTGTTTTACGTTTTTTTAACTTGAAAAATATGAGTTTCATTATTTTTCCCTTTGAATTCAGTAACCCTTCAGCCAGTCTCCAAAGATTGCTTAGAAAGTATATGGACCAGACATTATCCATATCACTAAGCTTATCCATGAATATTTGCCTTACATGTTGAAGGACATCTCATTCAGCTCTGGTTAGTGTCAGGTTCAGTTCCTAAAGTCAGGCCTTTAGTAAATACTGATTTGAATTTAAAGAGGCCAAATTACTGGAGAACAAAGTGGAGTTTAGGTTTATAACCAAACCTCTTGAGATTAAGGAAGAAGCACACTGGAAAGTGCCTACAGTTCAAAGAACTAGTCATTTGGGGTTAGGGGGTGGCTATCTACTTTAAACAATAACAAAATGAAACTGCTGCTAGGGCATCTGGGTGGCTCATTCAGTTGAGCATCGCCTTCAGCTCAGGTCATGATCCCGGAGTCCCAGGGTCGAGCCCCACATCGAGCTCGCTGCTCAGTGGGGAGTCTGCTTCTCCTTCTGCCCCTTACCCCGCTCATGCTCTCTCTCTCACTCACTCGCTCTCAAATAAAATCTTTTTAAACCTTTAAAAAATAAATGAAACTGCTGGGGAAAGAAATCTGTCCAGTTATTCAAAAATCTATAGGCTGACTGGAAAAGCTTGACTTAACTATTGTAGACACAGTCCTGGAAACTTACTAATTCCAGATGATCTCTTAGCATTATTCTGAAATAAAGATCAGAAAAGAAAGGGAATTCTGTTTCCCCTAAGTGGCCGTAATATTCATAAACTTCTGTTAAGATAGTAATTCCTAGTTAGAAGAACTCAATATGCTGGCCATATTTAGAGATCATGTCTAGAGGTTTGTTAAAGTGCATTGTTAGGTAATTGGTCCTGATCACATCTAAAGCACAGGTGGGAATGGAAGCTTCAGGGCCGGGAGTGGGGGAGACTGTTAAACAAACATTGAAGTATCTCATGTTCCAATTCACTCACTGGATAGAAGATGATCATAAAGCTGAAGAACCCATCTTACCCTCTTTTGAGTTAGAAGAAGCCATGTGGACATTTGAGGCATGGGGCTTGTGAGAGTTGTTTTAGATAAATAAGAAATTCCACTGCAATCAGTTTCTACCATCCACTTCAGAGAAGGTGTTGCAAAAGGTTGAGAAGAGGTCTGTAGGCAAAGAATGAAGGTGGGCCCAGAAGGCTCAGCTGGCTTTCAATGTGGAGGACAGTCATGTCTAAATCTAAGATTACCTGAATTGGGATTCTATATGACAAGTGAATAATTTACATAGAATTCTATTTTATTTCTCCCTTTGCTCCAAAAGTATGTTTCTTAAACCTTCTCTGGATACTGTGTTCTTTTATCTTATTAAGTGTCTTAAAGCACAGTGAAGATTGGCATTTTAAGATTCCAGATTTAAAAACACGAATCTCGAGACCACTGAGAGCAGAATGAGGAGTTGTCAAAATATTTATATCCCTATGGTTTAAAATTAGGGACATAAATTGTGGCTATCATATAATGTGCCATCCAGAGGGTCACAAGGTGTCAGCAGGAGTTTACCAAGGATGACCAGGAATCCAGCAGATGCTAACCATGGACTCAGTTGCCTCTACTTTCATTGATGCTTGAGGTTTTTCTGTCATGGACTTTTCCCCGAGTCCTCAAAACTTAAACACACCTTGGCAGAAGAATGTGAGGAGGAAAACCTAATGTTTTATACTTGTGTTAATATTCATCTTCCTCATGTATCATCTAGAATATATAGTCAGACTAAAAGCAGTCTATTTTAATATTAAATTGACTATGTCTCTTGACTTTTTAAAGCTCTCCTTGGGTAACAAGACAATATCTTCTTTATATATACATATTTAGATTCTTTCTTCCTAGGCATTATATGGAAAATGAATAAATGAAGTCAATGTTCTTTACTAACAAGCTGAGCTGTCGGGAATAAACCATTGGGAAGAAAGCTAGGAAGTTTTTAGACAAAACTGAAGCATACTTTAATATTCTGTTCTTCTTAGGAGAGGGAGGACTTCTTACAAGCTTGTATTATTACCTTAGTGGTCTGGAATGCTCTTCCAAGGGCTTAAATTACAACTGACGGATAGCTGAATAGGATCTGACAAATAAGGAGCATTTTAGAGGGTTGGGAATGCTAACTTCAGTCTAATCAAAAGTTGAGAAACTCTTTTTTAAATAAAGGGCCAGGTAGTAAATATTTTCGGTTTTGTGGGCCAACAGCTCTGTCATTGTTACCCACCGTCTGGCACAACTGCTTGACTCTGCTCTTGAAGGGCAAAAGCAGGCAAATGCAACGCCTAAACAAATGGGCATGGCTGTGTCCCAACAAATCTTTATGTACACTGCATATCATATCATCTTCACCTCACAAAATAATTCTTCTGATTTTTTTCTTTTTATTTTTTTTTAAAGATTTTATTTTATTTATTTGAGAGAGAGAGAATGAGAGACAGAGAGCACGAGAGGGAAGAGGGCAGAGGGAGAAGCAGACCCCTTGCTGAGCAGGCAGCCCGATGTGGGACTCGATCCCGGGACTCCAGGATCATGACCTGAGCCGAAGGCAGTCGCTTAACCAACTGAGCCACCCAGGCGCCCTCTTCTGATTTTTTTCAACCATTTAAAAATATAAAAGTCATATTAGCTCACAGGCAAGGCAAAAGCAGGTGGTGAGCTGCATTGGGCTGCAGCTTGTAGTTTGCTAACCCCTGGTCTAATAATATAAAGGCTTAAAACTTGGAAAAAATAGTGCCATACATCAGTTTCTCTTTCTTCTCTTATACAAAGAGATGCCATTGAGCCATGCCTCTCAGAAATGTTATACAGATAAAAATTAGAGATTGGATGACATACAAATGCCAGGCATTTTTATCCCTTGTTCTTTGGAGGGGCAGTTTTTAGCTTTCTACTTTAGTGGTTGTAAAAACTGCACCTTATCTCTGGAGGGTCTTTTTCTAAATAATGGAAAGTTAAGGGTTTTCTCAGGATACTGCAAGAAGAAGAAAAACAACTAGGGCTTCAGTTTTGTCTAAATATTTCCTAGCTTTCTTCCCAATGGTTTATTCCTGACAGTTCTGATAACCTTTTCACAGCTTCATCCCACCTTGTATTCAGTCGATTTTTGTAAGCTGTTGCTTTGGATTTGAAAGAACCGAATGAGATGTGTGGTTTACAGGGCAGAAACTCTCATGATTTCATAAGGTTGTTGGAGGCCAGATGCCCCATAAGGGAAATTAATGCTGTTTTATTTCCCTGTTGATTTCTGAAATGTGGCTCATGATGTTATTTGTAGATGAAAGAAATGCATTAAGTCTTAGTAGTTGAGAAGAGTAAAATGTACACTTTTTTGTTCTCTTGATTAATTTGAGAACAGTGTTGTTCTCATTTAAAATGCATTAATGTGTTTTCGGGTTGTTTATAGCCATTGAGATATCTGTCATTTGCTTTATTTAAAAATTTCAGGTGGAAAAACCTTGCAGTGGTGGTCAAGATTTACTTCTTTATCCAGCTAAGAGAAAGCAGCTTTTGAGAAGTGAACTGGATGGTGAAAAAGTGCCTCCATCCCCACTACCTGCTCCAAAGCAAATACCACCATTAAAAGGGTGTCCAGTAGTTATGCCAGGAGACTTTAAAGAGAAAGTTTCAGAGCTGCTGGCGAAATACTCAAGTGGTCTTTGGGCCAGTGCCCTCCCCAAAGCCTTTGAGGACATGTACAAAGTGAAATTCCCTGAGGATGCCTTAAAAAATCTTGCCTCACTTTCTGATGTATGCACCATAGACTACATTTCTGGAAATCCCCAGAAGGCCATTCTCTATGCTAAACTTCCATTGCCCACTGACAAAATCCTGAAGGATGCAGGGCAAGCACATGGTGATTATGATATCAAGTCTATGATTGAACAAGAGTATCTGCAGATAGAAGAAAACATTGCCAAAAGTGCTGATACCTTTGTGGAGAATACAACAGTTCCTCCATTAATCATTCCAACTGAGGCATCCCCATCAGTACTGGTGGTTGAACTGAGCAACACAAACGAAGTGGTTATCAGGTGGGTTTTATTTTCTAATTCCTTAGGACCCTGGTGTACTGTTGTCGCTTGGCTATTCTTCCCACGGGTACTGGGAGTTGAGGAAGAATAGTGTATTCTTAGTTCTGTAGAATTATAATGAAGTATAATAATAATTCTTGTTTTCATATCTTGCACATTTCTCCTAACTGCCAGAACTTTTTGTGTTTGTATCTCTTAGATTAATTTTTATTTCTTCCACATTATAATTATATATGTACATTTGTCTCTCCCAGTAGACAGTGAGCATCTTGAAATCAAAGTACTTAAAAAAAAAATCAATCTCTGCATGTATTCTTAATATTTGTTAGATTTGTTAAATATACATTTGTTCTTGTGAGAAAAGATAAGTAATGGTTTTAAAAATTGGAGTGATAGTATGGTCTGAATGTGAAACAAAATCTATGCTGAAAGCATAATGGTAACTATGTCAAAAGCAATACCTAATCCATAGAAAAAGTAAGTCACCCACTAGGTAGGTAATACTATTTAATCTGGGACAATGTAGCATTTCATAAAAGTCAGAATAGCTAAGCACTGCTTACCTGGTATAATACAACAGGTTAGCCCTTGGAGCCAAAACTACTCTGGTTACTTGGTCCTTTTGATAACAGTCATTGCCAAAGTGGCTGGTGATACCTGGAATTAAAAAAATGGTCCAGGTCCAGGCACTTGATGTGGACTTTTGGAGAAAATATGGAATACATAGAAGATACTGAAAGACTATAATTTGTAGTTTCTGACTCAGGATCAAGAATGGGAAGCGGTATAGTTGGATCTCTGGAGGCACCTGCCTAGAGTGTGCTTGTGGACAGAAAAGGAAAAGGCTGAATCAGAATAGTATCTGGCTTCTTCAACCAAAACATCCATATGGTTTGGGCTGTTATTTCTCCAGAGAATCATAGCTAAACTGGGAATGCCTAAAGAAAGACCACAAAAAAATTACCAATTCCTTCAGTGAAAGAACAGATAAGAAACATCAAGTTCTTCCATTTGAACATACAGAAGGTTTAGACAGGTCTTGTTTGGTACAGAGGGAGGAAATGAATAAAGCTTTTATTCTAACATGTGGTATGGCCTGAAGAGGTAAATGGGTTGTTGAGGGTTAGGGATCCCACTGTGGTTCACTAATAAATTGAGGTAGAGGAAGAATGCTGAGGAGCACATTGCTGACTTCTACCATTAGAAAGAAATCTAAATCTGCCTCCTTGGCAGGATCCTTTGGTGTCTGTTACTATTAGTTGTTGGTTCTGTTGTCAGACCAAGCACCCGGCACTGGGCTAGACAGATCATGTGATTTCTGGTGTTCTTACCAAGGGTTGGTAGGAATCTGGATCAGGTCCAGGAGTTTAGTGAAAAGGTTCTAATCTACTTCAGGATGATTAGATCCAGGTCCTCAGATTGTTTAGATCCCTTTCTCCAGTACAAATTTGAATCCTGGAGTCAGTATTCTACCTGTTCAGCACAGTGGCTAGCAGCCAGCAAGCACAAGGGGTGATATGTGCTGTTAGGTTGACCCTAGGTCATTGGCATCCCCCCCCCCCCCCCCCCCCCCCCGCCCCAGTCCCAGAGACTTAGTAGATTCCAGCTGGGCTGAGCCCTATCTTACATTTACATCTTCACCGAGGCAGACAGTAGGCTCTAGAAACTGGCCTGTGACTCATAAAGGGTTTGAGGACGTGTCGTAGCAGAATCCTCCGATCAAGTATGGGAATCCCTTGTCTCCAGTTTCAGAAATTAACTTTGTAAAGCTTTGTACTTACAGCATACCCAAATTGGCCTACATGTCATTCTTTGCCCACTTGCTCAGGTAATTTGGGGACAAGGCAGGAGCTCATTCTTGCCACTACCCCCCCCCCCCATCAAACCACCCGTAATCTCATCCCCCCCCAAGCTGTGTGGCCACTCTTCTCTACTGCTTGCCGTAGAGAGCAGATTTCGTGCTGCTTCTCTCCCCCCTCCTCGTTCTCCCTAGCAGGTGCCCGTGCTGAGCAGGCCTTGGCCCGTTGGGCTCCCAGGGCTGTAGCAGCACTAAAAGGAGGCCCGGGAGAGTCCAGGTCGCAAGCCTGGGCCCTTAGGCGGAGCCGCAGACCCCCCAGGGGACTATGGAGCCGAGTGTGCAGCTGTACTGCAGGCGGACCCTTCGCATTTGCAGAGCTCAGTCAGCGGAACCCATAGAGTGTGACAAGGCTTCTTCGGCTTCTAGAGTAAATAATGTCCATGTAATATTTGGTTTTAAAATAGCCATTGCCTCAAAAGAGGCATTCTTTCCGTATTGTGTAGGACTTTTTAAAGCTTTTTTTCCTCACGTAACAAATAGTTGAATAGGCTATGTTCTGTGCTGCTGATAGTTACTAAGAATGCATGAGAACATTCCCAAAGGAATAGTTTCTTAAAGCTGTATGGGACCACTTGGGTCCTGGGTAAAAGCTGGAACAATGCAGAGGGCAGTATGTTTGTGGCACGTCCCCATCTCCGTGGTCAGCATAGCTTCCAGCCAAAAAGGCTGCATCCTATGGCCTGGACAGCTCCTGCTACAGGCGCCCAAATTGGTTTTGCTGGAGTTTACATCCTGGAAGGAGGGCTTTGATGGAATTGTCCCTGAGCACTGATGGGCAAGAAAACAAAGCCTATTTGTGGGAGAAAGGGAAATAGTGTGTTTTGATAACATAAACTGGAACAAGGTGACTGCAGTTTCAACAGCAGAAAATTGTAGAAGGGGATAGGCCGTATCCTGAAAAAGACTGCTCAGAAAGCATATAATTTAAGAGAGATTTAACTAGAAGATATCATCTCTTAAAGGGTATCAAAACTCAGCATTTTGTGGTCATTTGTTCAAATTTGTTCAGTGAGCCGGGAGGATGGGTTGTCACATAGTCGTGTTTAGTGTTTCTAAGGCTTTGTTTTTCTCTATTAAAATTTCATTTGTTTTCAGAGCTTGAATCTTGTTCAAACCCAGCCTCAGGGCAAACCTGTCAACTAGATTCTCTTAGTAATCTACAAAGACTTCCAGCAGCCTTAGTCAAAACCTTAAGTCCACTCTTGCTAATCTAGCCTGCACTGGCATCTCCATTTTCCACCGTATCTCCTTTCTTCCCTTCCCTTGAATCTTTTCTCAGCCTCGTCCTCCCTGTAGTTTCCCTGACTGCTTACTGTGACATCCTCTAGCTGTCTGGACTGTTGCCAAGCATTTGCTCTGCTGGATTTGACCTGGTCTTACTTTGCATGAGCTCCACAGTATCACATTTTCCTTTATCAAGACAGAAATGTTTACTAAATATACGTTCTCTTACCTGTTGGTATAAGCCAAGTCTGAGACTTGGAACCAAAGATGGCCATGGGAAAAAAACAGAGTAACGTTAATGAACTCCTATGGTTTCCCTCCTCCTGGGTTGCTTCATCTGTGTTCTCTTCCTTTAATTAATTCAGGTATGTGGGCAAAGACTATTCTGCTGCTCAGGAATTAATGGAAGATGAGATGAAGGAGTATTACAGTAAGAACCCTAAGGTTACTCCAGTCCAGACTGTGCATGTCGGGCAGTTACTGGCTGTAAATGCAGAGGAGGACGCTTGGTTACGGGCACAAATCATCTCAACGGAAGAGAACAAAATAAAGGCAAGTACTGTTTACTTTGTCATAGCGTTATAAAGACAAACACATGATTTTTCAAATGTGTTACTTCTAATATTGTGTCCTTCCTAACTGCGTTTAGTTTTTTCCAGAAGTTGACAAGATAGTTTCTGTAAAAGATTAACCCTGTCAGGTTTTAAGTCAGTGGTAGTCATATTATCTCAGAGTTTTAGTAAAAAAAAAAAAAAGTCTTCTCCATGGTAGTATTCAGAATCTGTGATATAATCAGGAAAAGGCCTTTATTTCCATTCCCAGGAGATATATAATAAACAGTGATCAGAGCTGCGTGGGCTTCCTATCCAGGTCAGCACTCTGGAGTCAGGGAAGCATACAGGTCAGAGGACATGACATTCTTTCTCTCCCCTCTTCTGCAACCAGTGGAGGAGAACCGTGAACAGGGCTCGGGTCGTGCCCCAAGAGCTGTCCGAGTGTTGCCCTCATGGTCCTCTTGGGGAGGTCAGAGGATTCTTTCGCCAGTCTCTTCCATCAGCAGGCTCCAAGACTTCCAGACTTGGCCATGTTCATGGCAGTCAGCCTCTGCCGCCTGGCCTCTTTTCTTTCCCTCAGTGCAAACTGAGAAGGAGAACTCGCTCACTCTCAAGGCGCAGTTTTGTCTAGGTTTTGCAAGCAGGGCAACAATTCTATTTCTGCAGCCTCTGTCCCATAATTTGAAACGTATTTATTGTGGTGATGTCAGTCCCTGGCAAATAACCCTTTTTGTGTCCCAGAGTACAAATACTGCTCTCTGAACCTGAGCTTAGGTCCATCAGGTACTCTCCCCTGAAACCCCTGACCCCAAGAACAGTGTCAGGAGGGTCAGAAAGGGATGCTTGCTGTTTCTTACCCAGATGGTTCCATAGTAGAGGCCCTGACCCTCTCCAGGGGCAAGCTCACCCTAACCACCTAGCCATCCTTGGCCATTCACAGAGAGATTTAGGAAATTCCTTAACTAAATCTACAAAGCTCCAATTTTTGAGCAATTGACCTGACTTTAAAAATCTGAAAATTGGAACTTTGGCAGTTTCTTATAAAGTTAAACTTACCACATGACCCTAAGTATTTCACAAGAGAAGTGAAAACATAGATCCACAAAAAAGCTTGTACACATGTTTGTAGCAGCTTTATTATTCAGAGTCCCAACTGGAAACAGCCCAAATGTTTACCAGTTGGTGAATGTATAAGCAAATTGTAGTTTATTCATATAATGGAATACTATTCAACAATAAAAAGGAATGAATTACTGAAAACAGTCATGTGGATAAAACCCACAGACTGCAAGTTAGAGAAGCCAGATACAAAAGAGTTATCCTGTATGATTCCAAGTAAATGATGTCTAAGAACAGGTAAAATTCATCTGTAGTGATAGGAATCGGATCAGTGGTTGCCTGGGACAGGAGGTGGAGGGGGCTTAGTTGGAAAGGGGGAAGGGGGAACTTTTTGGAGTGGTGGATGTGATCTGTATCTTGATTAGGGTGGTCATTATATGGGTACATACATTTGTCAAAATCCACCAAACTGTATACTTTAAATGGGCATTTTTCATTCAATATAAATTATATGTGGATAAAGTCTGAAAAAAATCTGGAAAAACCTAAGGACCAAGCAGGGAACTGAACCAGTGGGGACCACAGTGTGATTAGCAGCTTGGGCCCTAGTCCTGTTTCTGCCTGTGAATGTCCCGTGCCCTTGCTCAAGTCCTTCCATTCCCTTCTCTGTGTCTCAAATGCCCTTCCCTGGGTGAAAACACTCCGATCGAGAGACCCTGTCTTCACTGGAACCTCCTCTGGGAAAGAAGACCTTTCACACAATCTTAAGAATGGCTAAAGAAGAAGTAAAAACCAGGAGGGCAGGGTCGTGAAAGCCAGAAGGAGCAAGTGTCTGGTGGGGAGGGAGCACTCGCCGTGGCGTGGCGTGGCTGCTGAGAGTGTTGGGGGTACAGGGGTGCCTCAGTATGCTGTACAGTCCTAAGCTCTCACACAGCAGTGGTTGGAGCAATTCTGGCCTGAGCTGGCTCCCCACAGCCCCGTGAAGCAGACAGACATGCAGTTCCCCCCTTATCTGGAGAAACCCCAGCTACTTAGCAGGTCTTACTCCTCTCGAACTGTGCTATGCCCGACAGCGAGTACAATTCCCTCCTTGCTTTCCACTTGTCAGATCCCTGGTGAGAATGGGAAACAGGAGGATAAAGTCATGCCCTGAAGTGGGTGCGGTCTGCCGCTTCTCTCTCACGGGGTGCGGGGAGATCTGTGGCCACTTGATGGTGCCAGAGAACCAGGAATCACCTGGGGCTGGATGCCACGACTGTGAGCCTGCTTGTGCTGATCCCAGGCCATTGGGAAGAGAAACCCCACTCAGTCCTCACAGAGCAAAGGACACCGGGCAGAGTGTGGGGCAAGTCAAACTCTCAGTCCCTGAACAGGTGTTTTGTAAACTGCAGCTGCCATACAAATATACGGTATTTGATTCAGAAAGAAAGACAAAAGAACAAGCTCCAAACATTGCAGAAACCCTTTGAAGATTTTGGAGCACTTATTCTTTAGTCTCTTGATGCTAGGAACACATTCTGAATTTCCCAGGAATGATGATTTCACGTATTATGTCCTGTTGTTAGACCATGTTATCTCCATTCTAGGTCCGGGAAGAGCAGAGTCCCAAGTTGTAGGTGGTGATAGCTATTAAAGGAAAGGACTGCTCCTGACTCCTGAGGCCTCTGGGGAGGAAGCAGGGGTGCTGATCAGGGACTGGAGAAATGGGCCCCTACATTTAAATGGCTGGCTGCCTGCTATGGGAGCCCCACCAGAGATCTCAGCCTATGGGAGCATTGAGTCAGGATAGAGATTCTGGGAGGTGATTGTCTCCGGCATGGGACATACAGGTCCCACACACCCAGTTATCAGGTGGTCTGGAAGGGTGTTCGCGTTCTCTGCATCTCTTCTTTTTTCCCTTTGATTCTCTGCTGGGGAGAATTTCTGTTTTGTATGTTTAAGACCATAATCTAGGTACTAAGAAGCTGGCCTGTGGACTTAATTTTTCTACAGGATGTGAGAGCACCTGGCTCTGTGCTACTCAGTATTTCTTAGCCATGCCTTTGGTCTGGTTTTGGTTGTTGCTTTGTTTTAATAATGTCATCTGTTTGAATTAGAGAAGCATACTAGGTTTTCAATACCTTCCCTCAGGTTCTTAGTTATTATCCTATAGTTATCATTTAAACCACAGCTCAGTGTTTCTAGATTTTATTTTTCTCAAAAAAAAGAAAGAGGCTTTGTTTATATAGTCCTTTCCAATTTAAGGTGTTATTAATACTCCAGAAGTAACATCCAGGCTCTTAATGATCTGTGCTAATGGTGAGGAAGAGTCATGCAGGTTTCTGCAAACACAGAGCTCTGACCAGCAGATTTGGGGCCTTTTGCTGAGCTGGCCGAAGGCCTAACCCAGCTTTGCACCACTGAAAAGAAACGAACCAGATGTACCTATTTTTACAGTATCACATTCCCTGTCATCTAGCCATGACATCACTGTTGTCATTGGCAGAAAGCAGCTTGGTCCCTCGAAGCATAGTTGCTGGGAGTAGGCCACCACAAGTGCTGTTTTGGGGATTTCGAATCTGATCAGTACCCCTCTATGGGTGATGCCCTCTCTAGAAACAACTACTGGTGTCTAAGGATGCGCATCCTTAGTGGAAGTATGTAAATCGAGTAAGAATACGGTAGGCGGGCATCCCCTTATGTTATAACAAAAGGACGGGGGCAGTCCGGGCTGGCAGAACCAGACGGTGATGCCGCTGAGAAGCTGGCATGAAGGCGTCTGAGTTCAGCAGTCTTCCCTTGTTCTTCCCACTGGCCAAGCGGAGTGGGGCCTGGAGTCAGGAGGCCTGGCTTCCCTGCTCCCAGCCCTAGCCTTTCTCTTCTGGGCTGTCAGGGGCACCACCCTTGGCATTTTCACCCAGGCAGTCTGGTGCCACTTAACATGCTGATTATGAAATAAATGCAACTAGTTAAATGTGTCAGATGTTTTCTTTAAGAAGTGAGGATAAAAAAATTTTATTTGGGGGTGCCTGGGTGGCTCAGTCATTGGGCGTCTGCCTTCAGCTCAGGTCATGATCCCAGGGTCCTGGGATCGAGCCCCACATCGGGCTCCCTGCTCGGCGGGAAGCCTGCTTCTCCAACTCTGCCAGTCCCCCTGCTTGTGTTCCCTCTCTCGCTATGTTTCTCTCTGTCAAATAAATAAATAAAATCTTTAAAAAAATTTTTTTTATTTGAACCTAAATGATGTTTCTGTTATCATCAGGTATGCTATGTTGACTATGGTTTTAGTGAAAATATTGAAAAGAGCAAAGCATACAAATTGAACCCAAAGTTCTGTTCACTCTCATTCCAAGCTACAAAGTGTAAGCTAGCAGGTAAGAGGAACTTTTTTTTAAAGTTCTCTCCACTTTGATACATTATTACCACTGTACTTTTGGGTAGTTAAATCCTAAAATGTCCTTAATGTCCTCTTTATAAGATGTGATCATTGTAAATATGTTTTAATATTTTATTTTATATTATATATATTTTATTATAAAAATGTGTATTGGCCATCTTAAAGGTTTTGTTGTTGTTCTAACTGCCCTAGCAACAATGCTAGAGTCCCTGTATCATGGGGTTTGATCAGTCTGAATCCTGTTGTTTGACCTGGACTCTCCACTTCTTTCCCACTGAGGTGGGCTCTGGGTGCTGCTCATTAGCAAGTAACACACCTTGTGCGTCTCCGGCACATGTGTGTGAGTGACATGGTAGGGATAACCTCCAACCATGGAGGATGCAGTGGCCACGTTCGTACGAGGAAAGACATGGGAGTGTGTAAGCATCATGCCAGGAGAGCCTGAGCTAGATTCAGAAAATGATCGCCGTTCTTTCATGAAAATTAGCCCACAGAAATACCTCCTTCTCAGCAAGGATGCATCTATCAGACGAGCTGGGTATGGCTCTGTCTGTGAGATAAATCTGAAGTAATGTTAGAAGCCTGTTACAAACTCCTGGGAGCTAGTTTTGAAAGAACATATCAAGAACACAGGCCAAGATTTAGGATGCTGAAATGAGAGGTTTGGTAAAAGCTGTAACGTTACGTGTCTAAAGAACAGAATGAGAACAAGAGAAAGGTAGCCCAGAGGGAGTCTGTGAACTTGTGCTATGGATTTCAAGGGGAGGAATACAGAAATGGACCTTATAGCACCATTGGGGAAATGATGAGCTAGTTTTAATTAGTTTAATAGAATAACTTAATCATGTATATGCTACATAGAATTACAATTTTCAAAGAATTTAAAGAGTAATGAGACTATAATAAAACTCGCCTAATACCCATATTATGTTAAATACAATTTAATCCTTCTTTGATAAATCACAAAGTTCTTTGGTATACTCAGAATCATCATGGTGTACTTAAGAAGAAATAAGGAAAAAAGTGATTTTATAAATTTCCAATGTATGCATGTTCATTTTATATGAATAATTGTCTAATTAGAAAAAATGAAAAAGGTCAAGGGTAAATTTTTAGGAAAAACATTACAAATACATGACTGGCAGACATAACTGATTGATAGCTTCTTATATATACTAGTCTTTTTGGTTTGAATATGTGTTTGTATATAATAAGTGAAGGCCATTTTCCTGAGGTACAAATTCTGATAGGTCATCAACTTTTCTTTTTGTTTTAAGATTGCCTGCCTTTGTGTAATCATTTAAAAGGGCATTCACACTATAATATGTATTTTAAGACCTAAGGATGGGTAATGTGAAGAAGATTATAAAACAACGCTTCCCTAGAAAATTTTGTAAGAATTTTGTAGTAGAATCACAATTATAATAAGTGGCCAGAACAAACCCATTCCATCTTAAAATGATTCTGCTAATTAAGTAGAAATTAAAATATTCAATCTTTTTTAGGGTTGGAAGTTTTAAGTGATGATCCTGATTTAGTAAAGGTGGTTGAATCTTTAACTTGTGGAAAGATCTTTGCAGTGGAAATACTTGAAAAAGCGGATATCCCGCTTGTTGTCCTATACGACACCTCAGGAGAAGATGACGTCAATATTAATGCCACCTGCTTAAAGGCGATCTGCGACAAGTCTCTGGAGGCTCACCTTCAGGTAGCACGGTGACCACTATAGTCATCTGTTACACATACTGTAGGGAAGAAAGTTATTGGAAAAGAATGTTACAAATTTTAGGCTAGCAATAGATAGGGACAGAACACCTGTGTATGGAGGGGAAAAAAAGGTAGGCGGGTGCTTGAAGGGGGGGAAATAAGGCCAAAACATAAGCAGTCATTATTAAGAATTGGGTTTTCGTTTTATATTCCAGTTTCTACACTAAAATTGTATTTTATATGAAATTATTTTGCAAAGATAATAGGGGCGGATAATACAAAAGAAGGGAAGATTAGATCCATGAAGATGTTTATTAAATTGTTAGCTTTTACAGTTTTAAAATGTGAAAAACACAAATTTCTTCAAAGAAGGAAATCTTTAAATAAGTTATAGAACAGCCACTCTGAAGAATAGGATGTTAAAAATGGTCATTGTAAAGACTTTGTGGCAACACTGGGAAAACATTTGTTTAATAGGTAGAACAACAGTGAATTGTCTTTATATTATGGCTTGACTAAAAAAATGGCCAAAATTAAGGCTTTACTATGATTATAACTTTTAAAAATTACTAAAACTCACGTGGCCGATAAACATAGGTTAGAAAGTAGGTTGATAATGGGATTGATTTTGTGAGAGTTTTTTATTTTCATTTCCGTTAATGTTGCAAAAATATGTTTTATGTAATAATGATTTCTCTAAATTAATGGGGGCAAAATAAACCAAAATGAAAGATATTCTTAGCCTTTAAGGTAATGAAATGCGGTAATAAGTTAATGTATGCAAACTGTCTACTTTGTGCCTGACCCAATGATGTCAGATATTCCTTTTGGAAAGAGAGGTATCCAAATGAGTTTTTCACATTATTCTGTCATCCAGTCTGCTCTCCAGCTTACTTAAAAGGTTTTAAAATGCAAAGACAAATGAGATGATTGAGGTAGATACCCCTTAAGTAGATAAGAGCTACGCTCTATTCTCAAGTATCCTTGGCGTGTCCTTTGTTCCAGATTGACGCTATGTACACAAATGTCAGAGTGACTAATATTTGCTCTGATGGCACACTCTACTGCCAGGTGCCTTGTAAAGGTCTGAACAAGCTCAACGATCTTCTGCATAAGATAGAGGACTACTTCCATTGTAAGGTATGGCAGAGCATCATCCACCTCTAAAATTAATCCTAAAATTGCAAACAAGAGGGGTCACTAACTAGTATAATTGTGTGTAACTTTTGAATAGTTTGAGGTAGAAGCTGTAGAATGGTGGGTAAGAGCCCCAGACTGCAGAACTGAAAAGACAAAAAAAAAAAAAACAAAACCCACTGGTTTCTGCATTATGAAATGAGGATAATAATAGTGTGTATATCCATCCATAGGACTGGTGTGAGGACTAGTGGCAAGACTGCTTAGCACAGTGCCTGGCATGGAGTAAGTGCTCAGCAACTGACAGATTCATGATTTACAAGGTAGAGTTGATGATGCTACAGTGCAGCTGCTTGTGACTTTGTCTGCTAGAGCCAGCTGGGTCCTCTGCCTCGGGCAAAGACAAAACCCTGGAGTTTAGGAGGAGAATAAAACTTCTAGGCATCACTCTCCAAGCTCTTTTTGGTCCCTGAGAACCTACCACCTCGGTAAATGTGGTTCTGTGTTTAAATTTATTAATAAGCTCCTTACCCTTTGATTCTAGTATTCTTTTCTGAATCAGGGTCTGTAGAGGTTTTGTTGTAAGGTTCTAAGGTGATGTTCTTACCTCCATTAGGGCATTATAGTTGTAATCCAGAATATGCTGTGGTTTTGAGTGAGTAAACCCTCTCAAGACCTCAGTCTTGACCCCCTTGCCCCTATAAGTGAACCCTTCCCTCTAACCTCTGAACGTGCCTCTTGGCATCATCTGCAGCATGGTAGTTTAGCTATTTGGATATTTGTTTGCCTTACCCAGAGTATAGGCTTCTTGAGGGCAGAGGCAGAGCCTTACCAGGTACTGCTAAGTACCTAATTCATTTAGGTACTAGAGTATCTAATCTAGTGTCATACATAGAATAGGTATTCCAAAATATTTGCTGAATCAGGTTAAACTTGTATGCAGACTACAGCCTAGAACAGAGGCATTAGATCTGTAGCTTTACCTCTTTCTGCATTCCAGATGTCTTAGCTGTATCTCAGGGTCATTACTGAAGTTTGGTTTGCTAATCTATCTTGGAGAAATCAGAGACATCCAGAGAAGCTGACTCCAGTGACTCATTTGCATGCATGTGCTTCTTACCTATGGTGGTGAAAAGCTCTCTTGGTAGTCCCTAGTGCACTGGTAACCTGAGTGGAGACATTGCCTTTGGGGAGAGTAGAAACATTCGCCCTGAACAAGAGAGACCATGGCAGGTCCCCAGCTTCAAACTACAGCAAAGACGGGGGTGCAGAGGTCTACGGCTGTGATTTGTTGACATTTCACTGGCACTGATATCCCTATTTGTATGGATAACATTTCTTTTGTTTTGGAAGTAAAATCTCATCTTTGAATCTAAATGTTGAAAGTTGAAAAGAAGAGGCCTTCTGGACGGCTAGCCCAACCTCACTTTCATCCAGGCTCTTCTCCTCCTTTTTGGCAGATTCATCCTCCCTCTTCATGTTTAACTGATGGCATTAGTGCGTGGATGAATCATACTGACCTGCACACTAACGTTTGTAGACATTTTAACAGGGCTGATTTATGAGCTGTGTGCAAGGAGGGAGAGTAGACGGTGGCATCAACAAATGTCTGAGAAACAGGACAGACCATCACCCTCATATACGCACCACCGCGCACTCCTCATGGGGAGCCTGGCTAAGTACGCGTGCACTGGTCGGCCTGAGCCACAGCGATGTTTTTCTAACGGTATAGCAATTCGCTCCTTACTAAGAGTAATAAAAGTGTCCTGCATTTCTGTTTTGTAGCACATGACCTCCGAGTACTTCGTTTCGTTACCCTTCTGTGGGAAAGTCTGCCTCTTCCATTGCAAAGGAAAATGGTTACGAGTAGAGGTAAAATCAGTTACTTGACTTCTTTTCTAAGCTTATTATGAAATATTTTAGACATACAAACAAGTTTTGTGAAAAATGAAATAAGCACCCACGTACTCATCACCATGTGAGAAAGAAAACATGCCCAATGTGGTTGAGGCTCCGTGTCTGCATCCCCTTCTTCTACTCCCACCCTGGGGGAGCTGCCAGCCGAGTGGGGGGTTTCTCAATTCCCATTCATTTCTTTATGCATTCACTATATTTGTATTTATACATACAAGTTTTTGCTATCTATATATTTTATATAGATATAGTGGAAATACAGAAATGAAAATGTGTATAGAATATTTATAGTAAGACTTAATAAAATATGAGTGAACAGATAAACGTTTATAAAATGCATGTAAATAGTAGAACGTATTGATTCTTCTGAAACATGCTCCTTCATTATATGTGAGATTCATCCATGTTGGTGTGTGCCCCTCTTGTTCAATTATTTTCACGCTCTTTGATTAATAATAGTGTATGAAGATGCCAACGTGATCACTCCATTCTCCTGACAATGGATATTTAGATTGTTTCTAAAGTTTTGTTATGGGGGCGCCTGGGTGGCTCAGTTGGTTAAGCAACTGCCTTCAGCTCAGGCCATGATCCTGGAGTCCCGGGATCGAGTCCCGCATCGGGCTCCCTGTTCGGTAGGGAGTCTGCTTCTCCCTCTGATCCTCCTCCCTCTCATGCTCTCTGTCTCCCATTCTCTCTCTCAGATAAATAAATAAAAAATCTTTAAAAAAAAAATAAATAAATAAAGTTTTGTTATGGATGGCACTGCCAGGAGCCTTCCCGTGCAGGTCTCCCAGGATACCCAGGAAGGAATGGAGCTTCTGGGTAGAGAGAGTGCATGTCTTCAGTTTCACGAGATGTTGCCTAATGCTCTCTAGGGTCACCCTTTAACCGGGGGTGGGGCGTAGCCCTTTGAGAGTTCTGGCTTCTTGAGGAGGGGGTCTCAGATCCTCCTTCCGTCCTGCCCAGGATGGCTTTGGCTTCAGTGTTCACATACTCCTCTATTTCTAGTCCCTCATAATTGTCTTATTTTCTTGCAAGCACAGTTATGAATTTGAAAAGAGGACTGTTATATTTTATCACATATTTCTATATGTTTTTCAAAGGCAGGTTTTAGATTTTTGTGGCTGCTGTTTCTTTTCTTTTCTTTCTTTCCTTCTATTTTTGATATCTAGTTTGTCCAATTGCTAAAATTGCAAACTTGGGTTTGATTTTTTTTCCTTTTTTGTCTTTGTTACAGAGGTTCTTTTTTTCCTTTTTTTGCATTTTTAAATTTTATTATGTTATGTTAATCACCATATATTACATCATTAGTTTTTGATGTAGTGTTCCATGGTTCATTGTTTGCTATAACACCCAGTGCTCCATTCAATACGTGCCCTCTTTAATACCCATCACCATGCTAACCCATCCCCCCACCTCCCTCCCCTCTAGAACCCTCAGTTTGTTTCTCAGAGTCCATAGTCTCTCATGGTTCGTCTCCCCCTTCAATTTCCCCCCCCCTTCCATTTTTCCCTTCCTACTATCTTCTTCTTTTTTTTTTAACATATATTGCATTATTTGTTTCAGAGGTACAGATCTGAGATTCAATAGTCTTGCACAATTCACAGTGCTTACCAGAGCCCATACCCTCCCCAGTGTCTATCACCCAGACACCCCATCCCTCTCACCCCCCACCACTCCAGCAACCCTCAGTTTGTTTCCTGAGATTAAGAATTCCTCATATCAGTGAGATCATATGATACATGTCTTTCTCTGATTGACTTATTTCGCTCAGCATAATACTCTCCAGTTCTATCCACGTCGTTGCAAATGGCAAGATTTCATTCCTTTTGATGGCTGCATAAGCTTTTGATGGCATACCACATTTTCTTTATCCATTCATCTGTCGATGGACATCTTGGCTCTTTCCATAGTTTGGTTATTGTGGACATTGCTGCTATAAACATCGGGGTGCACGTATCCCTTCGGATCCCTACATTTGTATCTTTGGGGTAAACACCCAGTAGTGCAATTGCTGGATCGTATGGTAGCTCTATTTTCAACTTTTTGAGGAACCTCCATACTGTTTTCCAGAGTGGCTGCACCAGCTTGCAGTCCCACCAACAGTGTAGGAGGGTTCCCCTTTCTCCGCATCCCCGCCAACATCTGTTGTTTCCTGACTTGTTAATTTTAGCCATTCTGACTGGTGTGAGGTGGTATCTCATTGAGGTTTTGATTTGGATTTCCCTGATGCTGAGTGATGTTGAGCACTTTTTCATGTGTCTGTTGGCCATTTGGATGTCTTCTTTGGAAAAATGTCTGTTCATGTCTTCTGCCCATTACTTGATTGGATCATTTGTTCTTTGGGTATTGAGTTTGATAAGTTCTTTATAGATTTTAGATACTAGCCCTTTATCTGATGTGTCATTTGCAAATATCTTCTCCCATTCTGTCGGTTGTCTTTTGGTTTTGTTGACTGTTTCCTTTGCTGTGCAAAAGCGTTTTATCTTGATGAAGTCCCAATAGTTCATTTTTGCCCTTGCTTCCCTTGCCTTTGGTGATGTTTCTAGGAAGAAGTTGGTGCGGCTGAGGTCGAAGAGGTTGCTGCCTGTATTCTCATCAAGGATTTTGATGGACTCCTGTCTCACATTTAGGTCTTTCAACCATTTTGAGTCTATTTGTGTGTGTGGTGTAAGGAAATGGTCCAGTTTCATTCTTCTGCATGTGGCTGTCCAATTTTCCCAACACCATTTGTTGAAGAGACTGTCTTTTTTCCATTGGACATTCTTTCCTGCTTTGTCGAAGATTAGTTGACCATAGAGTTGAGGGTCCATTTCTGGGCTCTCTATTCTGTTCCATTGATCTATGTGTCTGTTTTTGTGCCAGTACCATACTGTCTTGATGATGACAGCTTTGTAATAGAGCTTGAAGTCCGGAATTGTGATGCCACCAGCTTTGCTTTTCTTTTCCTTTTTCTTTTTTTTTTTTTTTAAGATTTTATTTATTTATTTGACAGAGACAGAGACAGCGAGAGCAGGAACACAAGCAGGGGGAGTGGGAGAGGGAGAAGCAGGCTTCCCGCTGAGCAGGGAGCCCGATGTGGGACTCGATCCCTGGACTCTGGGATCATGACCTGAGCGGAAGGCAGCCGCTTAACGACTGAGCCACCCAGGCGCCCCAGCTTTGCTTTTCTTTTTCAACATTCTTCTGGCTATTCGGGGTCTTTTCTGGTTCCATACAAATTTTAGGATTATTTGTTCCATTTCTTTGAAAAAAGTTGATGGTATTTTGATAGGGATTGCATTAAATATGTAGATTGCTCTAGGTAGCATTGACATCTTCACAATGTTTGTTCTTCCAATCCATGAGCGTGGAACGTTTTTCCATTTCTTTGTGTCTTCCTCGATTTATTTCATCAGTATTTTATAGTTTTCTGAGTACAGATTCTTTGCCTCTTTGGTTAGATGTATTCCTAGGTATCTTATGGTTTTGGGTGCAATTGTAAATGGGATCGACTCCTTAATTTCTCTTTCTTCTGTCTTGTTGTTGGTGTATAGGAATGCCACTGATTTCTGTGCATTGATTTTATATCCTGCCACTTTACTGAATTCCTGTATGAGTTCTAGCAGTTCTGAGGTGGAGCCTTTTTGGTTTTCCACATAAAGTATCATATCATCTGCAGAGAGTGAGAGTTTGACTTTTTCTTTGCTGATTCGGATGCTTTTTATTTCTTTTTGTTGTCTGATTGCTGTGGCTAGGACTTCTAGTACTTTGTTGAATAGCAGTGGTGATAGTGGACATCCCTGCCATGTTCCTGACCTTAGGGGGAAAGCTCTCAGTTTTTCCCCATTGAGAATGATATTCGCTGTGGGTTTTTCATAGATGGCTTTTATGATATTGAGGTATGTACCCTCTATCCCTACACTCTGAAGAGTTTCAGAGGTAGAATTTAGTGATTCATCAGTTGCATATAACACCCAGTCATCACATCACGTGCCCTCCTTAATGCCCGTCACCCTGTTACCCCGTCCCTCCCACCCCCCTCCCCTCCAGCAACCCTCAGTTTGTTTCCTAGAATTCAGGGTCTCTTATGGTTTTCCTCCCTCTCGATTTTCATCTTATTTTATTTTTCTTTCCCTTCCCCTATGTTCATTTGTTTTGTTTCTTAAATTTCACATAGGAGTAAAATTATATGGTATTTGTCTTTCTCTGACTGACTTAATTCACTTAGCATATTACACTCTAGTTTCATCCACATCATTGCAAATGGCAAGATTTCATTCTTTTTGATGGCTGAGTAATATTCCGTTGTGTATCTATACCACAACTTCTTTATCCATTCATCTGTCGATGGACATCTGGGCTCTTTCTGTTTTTTGGCTATCGTGGACATGGCTGCTATAAACATTGGGGTGCATGTGCTCCTTTGAATCATTATGTTTGTATCCTTTGGATAAATACCAAGTAGTGCAATCCTGTGTCATAGGGTAGTTCTATTTTTAGAGTAGCAGCATTTTGTAGAGCATCTGACAGCTTGAGTTTCTTCCTGTGTAGCATCAGGTTCTGCCTTTTTGGCAAAATACCTTTTTGGTGTATGTCAAATACTTTAGATAAATATCTAGTATTATTTTTGTTTTTCTATCAAATTGTGCAATGTCTGCCTTGGAGGTAGCCAAAGTGTTCATTCTCTTAGTGAAGCGTAGAAAGTTAGAGAAGGGAGAATGATTAATGAAAAGCAGATCCTGTGTTTAAATGATGTAATTGTTCTTGACATTGTAACTTGCCTAAGCTTTATTTAGTGCCTACACCTTCTGAACTTACTCCGTACATCCAGCCAACGCTATTCAGTGGCCGTCACTTCTTCTTTCCTCCAAACCCATCCCAAGTGGTCTGCATTCACTTTCTGTGCCGCCTTCCGGCCAGCTCTCAGCCACTGCTGCTTGACTTCCACCTGCTTTCCAACAGCCTGTTCTTGCATCAGCAGTTTAGCTGCATAATTCAACCAGTGTCTTTCAGGGCTTCTCTTACCAGGCCTCTGGGCTGCACTAACAGTGTTGAGACTTGTAATTCCCTCCTCACTAGGCTATCATGGTATCAAATCCTCCTAATTTTCCAAAGGATGTTCTACTGATTGCTTCTCCTATTTTTCACCCAAACCTGCACCCCACCTGCACTCTGCAGCGTCAGTGTCGATGCCCCCAACTCCTGTCCTGCCTCACGGTTCTTCTCAGCCTCTGCATCCTTCTAGGCAATGCCATCTCGTTGCTTCAGTTACTGTCTTGGTCCTCATGACTCCCCAGTTTGTTTTCCAGCCCTTGATGAGCTTTAGATTTGGGCAAAATCCAGCCTGATTGTCCATCTTGCAAACTCCTCAAACTCTGCATGTCCAAAACCAAAATTATCTTTCCCCATCCTTTTTTCCTCCTATTTCTGTGTTTTGGTGGTACCTCCATTCATGCAACCATTCAGCCTGCTCCTGAAGAGTTATCTTGGATTCCTGCATTTTCCTCAGCCGCCAGTGCAACTAATCACCAAACCCTGCCATTTTCACAGCTTTGTCGTTTCTTGCCTAGATCACTGGAATACCATGGTTCCTCTGTCTTTACTCTTATCTTCCTCCATTCAAGCTCCATGCCACTAGAGTGAGTGACCCAAAATGTAAATAATAGCAAATAATAATACATCCAACTTTTAATGAGGCTTATTATTTCCCAGACACAAAAATTTTTTTAAAATATGACTGATTTCACTTAATCTTCATAAAGCCCTATGATCCCCTTCTTACTAATGAGGGAAGTCATTCAGCTAGAAAGTACAAGCTGAGATTAAAATCAAATCTGTCTGATTCCAAAGCCCTTACCCAGTGTTATCACCAACAATATGTGGCTTTTTATAAAGATGACCATCTCATTCTTCTCCTTAAGACATGGCATTGGCTTCTACTCATCCACGGGGTAAAATCTGGTTCTTTAAGACATAATGTCTGGCTCTCCAGGACCTTGCCTTTACCTTTCTCTCAGCCTCATTCCCTGCCTTGCCCTGCCTCTCACTTTACATTCCAGCATAACCAAAATGCTTGTAGCTCCCACACGTAAGAAATATGTATGTCTTGCCCATCCTTTCCCCTGTGTTTGAAATGTTCAGATTGCCCCTAACTAGACTTACCAACCTAGTTTACTCCCATTCATCATGTAAAGTCCAGCTGAAATTGTGATATTTATGAAATTTTAATTTGTGAAAAAGGAAATACAAATGTCCAGTAAGTATGATTGTTTCTCAAAAGAGCAAAAATTTACACAATTTAAGTTATCCAGCCAAAAGGTTTGTTTGATAAGTCACAATGTACCTGTTATGATAGACTTATGTAATATTAAAATGATATAGAAGAAAATGACATGAAGTATTTTTGAGACATTTAGTGAAAAGTAGCCAATTATGAAATAGTATGTGCAAATACGTTCTAATTTTTATAAGTCTAATTCTTTATACATGTATGGATAAAAGACTAGGAGGATAATTGTAATCTGTCATAGATTATAAGTGATTTTCATATCATTCTTTTAAGTATCTAAATTTTCTATGATAAAGGCATTTTACTAATATAAGAAGAAGAAAGTACATTTTAAAGGAAAGTACCAATTCTAGGCATTCCCTCCTCCTGAAAACTTGCCCTAAAATCTACCTCCTGGCTGGGTCAGGTACCCATTCTCTATGTTCTCATAGTACCTTGTACATAGCTTTATTATTGCCCTACTCCATTATATTCTAATTATATATTTGTGTCATCATCTCTCATGAGACTAGCAACTCTTTGAGATGTGGAAGTATATGTCTCTGACCAGTTATGCCTGGATATAAGAAGCATTCATTATACACCAGCCATACCAATACATGTGTTCAGGATATATGTTTGAATAAAAAATACCTTTTAAGATATTGTTTTAATATTGTTTGTGTTTATCATCATCTTAAGAGATTAAAAAGTTATGCTATGGGGCGCCTGGTTGGCTCAGTTGGTTGGGCGATTGCGTTCGGCTCAGGTCATGATCCTGGAGTCCCGGGATCGAGTCCCGCATCGGGCTCCCTGCTCGGCGGGGAGTCTGCTTCTCCCTGTGACTCTCCCCCTCTCATGCTCTCTCTCTCTCTCTCTCTCTCTCATTCTCGCTCTCAAATAAATAAATAAAATCTTAAAAAAAAAAAAAAGTTATGCTATGACTCTTACAGAAAAGCTGTTGAGCTTGTGTTGAAGCCAGTTTTCAAAATCACTTTTATTGCTGCTCAGCCACAATACTAATGCAGACAGACACATTTTTGTTGGAGCAGTAGAAAAAAGCTTTACTTTTGGTATGTCTGACTTCCATGCCAAGAGTGGTCCAGTTCGTGACACTCACATACTGAAAGCACCACCATTCTTAAGGTGGCAGTGAGAGCAAGTTGTAGGTACGAAGTCCCTGCCCACATAACCATCCTGATGGGGCTGTATTTGGCAAATGCGAACTATATATCCAATGATGGCAGATATCACATAGGCGTATTAAGGGAAGTTTGGACATTTAAAGGTATCCCAGAATCTTATATTGTAATGTTGCCATTGGATCACAGGTAATTATTGCTTTGACTCAGTATGTAATTTTCCCATTTTTGAATTATTAATTTGGACTTATTTTACCTCTCTATGACTTTCTGAGTTTCAAGTTCCTAGGACAAATGATAAAAATTGTCAGTGGGCTTTTTGACAAAGCTATAAAATGCCAAAATATGTTATTTAAAAATGTATCGTATATACCTATTATAAGAAAACTTCTGTGTCTGAATTCTCTCTATTCCTTATTTCCTCATTGCTAAGACACAACAGTTTTTTTCCTCATATTTTAATATTTTGGAGAACAGACTGCATCTTTAATCAATATATAATGGTGTATCAAATTGTTTTATAATCAGTAGTGTCCTAGAATTGTGAACATTGTAAATATTACCATATTTGTGCATTTTATTGATTATTATTAGTTTATAGTTTAATGATTACTACTGATTAAATTTTTTAACAATTCAATGTTAAAATCAAATATATTCTAAAAGAATACCTATTGAGTAAATAGGTACATTTTATTTTATTTTATTTTATTTTATTTTTTATTTTTTTTTTTCCAAATTTCTTTCTCTCTATTTTATTTTTTATTTTTTTTTAAAGATTTATTTATTTATTTATTTATTTGAGAGAGAGAGAATGAGAGAGAGCACATGAGAGGGGGGAGGGTCAGAGGGAGAAGCAGACTCCCTGCCGAGCAGGGAGCCCGATGCGGGACTCGATCCAGGGACTCCAGGATCATGACCCGAGCCGAAGGCAGTCGCTTAACCAACTGAGCCACCCAGGCGCCCTTTATTTTATTTTTTTAAAGATTTTATTTATTTATTTGAGAGAGAGAGAATGAGAGACAGAGAGCATGAGAGGGAGGAGGGTCAGAGGGAGAAGCAGACTCCCTGCGGAGCAGGGAGCCCGATGCGGGACTCGATCCCGGGACTCCAGGATCATGACCTGAGCCGAAGGCAGTCGCTTAACCAACTGAGCCACCCAGGCGCCCCTAGGTACATTTTAAAATAAGAAAATTTACAATCAGAGAAAGTTATTATTTGATCTCACTCATATGTGGAGTTTAAGAAACAAGGCAGAGGATCATAGGGGAAGAGAGGAAAGAATAAAAACAAGATGAAACCAGAGAGGGAAACAAACTGTAAGAGACTCTTAATCAGAGGAAACAAACTGAGGGTTGCTGGAGGGGAGGGGGGTAGGAAGATGGGGTGGCTGAGTGATGGACATTAAGGAGGACAGGTGATATAATGAGCACTGGGTATTATATAAGACTGATGAATCCCTGACTTCTACCTCTGAAACCAATAATACATTATATGTTAATTAGTTGAATTTAAATTTAAAAATAAAAAATAAGAAAACTTAATGAACACTGATAGTCTTTGTTGCTTCTTATATGCATTTTAGAGTTATACAAAATGTAATTGCACAGAAGTGTTTTGGCCTTTTGGATATGCTTATAAATTAACCAACATTTATCTCATTGCAGATCACGAATGTTCACAGCAGCCGAGCTCTTGATGTTCAGTTCCTGGACTCTGGCACTGTGACATCTGTGAAAGTGTCCGAACTCAGGGAAATCCCCCCGCGGTTTCTACAAGAAATAATTGTGATCCCACCTCAGGTACTATATGTTACAAGCTGGGAGATTTGCTGGAAGGGATTTGGCTGTATTTGTAGTTGTGTTGTGAGATGCCCTCTCAGTTTTGATCTTGATAATGAGTGAAGTCCAAGTTGGTAACAAAATTGGAAATGGTCCAGATGTGGTTGTTCACTGGTTTTCAGATGTAAAATTTGGCCGACTTAGACAAGAAGACCAGTCAGACTTACAGAATATCATTTGATAAATGTTTGTTTTCAAGTATGCCGCGTCATTAGGCTAAGTTGTCCAGTTAGAGATTCCATTTTACTAATGGGATGCCAGTGCTGACTTCTATACAGCTTCAAGATCTTATAAGAAAATTCTTACTTCCAGAGTTCTTAGCTTAATTAAGTGGCCATTCTCTTAAGAAATCTATATTCAGGGGCGCCTGGGTGGCTCAGTCGTTAAGTGTCAGCCTTCGGCTCAGGTCATGATCCCAGGGTCCTGGAATCGAGCCCCGCATCGGGCTCCCTGCTCGGCGGGAAGCCTGCTTCTCCCTCTCCCACTCCCCTGCTTGTGTTCCCTCTCTCGCTGTGTCTCTCTCTGTCAAATAAATAAATAAAATCTTTTAAAAAAAAAAAAGAAATCTATATTCAACCATTTTCTTATATGACTTTTTCCCCATAGATTTGAGTAAAAAGATTAATTTCTGCCTAATCTTCCTCTATTAATAAAAATTCAGATAATAAGAATTTTGCATTATTTTGAATTAAAATTGTTAAGAACTATTTCCTACCTTTAGGAGAAATAGAGGATTTTGTACAGAAATTAGTAGTTTTTTGAATAAAGTTATCCAACATTCTATCATTTCAAAAGGCTGCTTGACTTGTATTTGCCAGAAGATACCTTATACCACCAAAATTCTGTGGATTAAAAAGTGGTTGACCATAATTAGCGTGGCTTTTGTACCTTCTCTCCTGTCACCACTGCCTTTTCTAAAATGACTCTTACAGAAAAGCTGTTGAGCTTGTGTTGAAGCCAGTTTTCAAAATCACTTTTATTGCTGCTCAGCCACAATACTAAAACTTGTTAAATGCCACTTTCACTTGGTAACAGCTCTGGCCTCTGTTCCCCTTGTTGGAACATCCACCCAGGGCCAGCCTTACCTGGAAAAGGCACCTCGGCTGGAGGGGAAAAGGCATCCGTCCCTCTGCCTCCGACTGTCGGGAGCGTTAAAAGCCACTCCAAATTTTTTTCTATTAATCCTGCCTAGATTTGTTATTTCATAGATATGAAGTTGGGGGAACCTTAAGAGCCCGCGGGGCCAAGCCTCTGGCTGACAGCATCTCCCCAGGAGGTCTAAGTCAGAATAGCAAACTGATGGCCTTTCAGCCCAGGCTGACCTATAAATATTGGGTTTGGGCTCTTGGCTGTTATAGGGTTTTATTTATTTATTTATTTATTTAAGATTTTATTTATTTGACAGAGAGAGACACAGCGAGAGAGGGAACACAAGCAGGGGGAGAGGGAGAGGGAGAAGCAGGCCTCCCTGAGCCCAATGTGGGGCTCGATCCCAGGACCCTGGGATCATGACCTGAGCCGAAGGCAGATGCTTAACCACTGAGCCACCCAGGCGCCCGTTATAGGGTTTTAAACTGTGAATTGGTTACCGAGATTTAAAACTCAGAAAATTTCACACAGAAATCCTGACTTCCAGCTTCTCCTGACAAACTAGAAAATCCGACTATATTGAGCACTGTCCTTAATGGGACGGTGCCCTGTGGGAGCTTGGGAAGTGGCATTCTGCTTTGCACGGCCCCTGCTCTCCAATGTGCTAGTTCCATCTGGCCCGTCTTGCTCCCTCGTTGCCGCCTGGCCCCTGCAGGCATGAAGAGAGTGCTCTCTCTGCTCTAAGTGATCTCCTCCCCACCAAGAAACATCCCTCATCCAGGGGGCACAGTGAGAGACCTGGAGCTCCTGAAGAATAGGACTCAGAGAGGAAAGAAGGAATCCAGAAATCCTGGAAGTAGGTTTCTTCCCTTCACAAAATTGCCTCAAACAATTCAAGGCTTCCATGAGACAGAAGGGAGTCCCTAAGGTCACCTTTTAACTCCCTGCTGAAGCCATTCTACAGAAGTTTGTGCAGTGGTGGGAGGTAAAAGGCATTGAGGAAAATGAGGCATCTAGGTATCTATGAATTTCAGTTTTTCTTACCCTCCTTAACTCTCATTACAACCTCCTTCCAAACATGACCACAAATGTCTGGCACCCACAGGTACTCAGGAACTGCTGAATGAAGCATGTCAGCCTCTGAAAAGATTTTTGCAACCAAAGTCATTACATCCAAATGACACTTCATTTTGAAAAAATGCACTTAGAGGGAAGACCTAAATATAAGTCCCAAACCTGTCTTCACAACTTTGTGATCTGATGCAAGTTAGTCTCTCTGATTCCATTTTACCATCTGTAAAATGGGGTCACAACATTGACCCGTCATGCAGAAGTATCGTAGGATAAGTATGCGAAGTCCTGGTGTGAGCCCTGGCTAGTAACAGGAGTAAAGACAGCAGAGCCAGGAACATAGCAGACACTCCAACCCAAGAGCTCAGTCATCATTAGTAGCTATCCCTGGTGCTTGCTTTCTATCTTAGCAACATCTGACTTATAGGAAAATAACACTGATGTTACTTATCAGTACCTATTTTAAGATGGTGTGTTTGCTTTTCCATCATGTTTTCTTTCCAGGCTATCAAGTGCTGTTTAGCAGATCTTCCACAGTCTATTGGCATGTGGACACCAGATGCTGTGCTTTGGCTGAGAGATTCTGTTTTGAATTGCTCCGACTGTAGCATTAAGGTTAGTTCTCTTGATACATTTGGAAAGGGAGCTGTCAGTCAGAAGGGCTTATTTGTTTCTCTCTGAAAGAATCTTATCTTACCATAAACTGATGCTTTCAGATCTGACACATTTTCATAGTTAAGAGATTGGTTACATGTGTGGTAAAATATCTCATGGTTTGATTTTATTTAAGAATTTATCGTGTATCATTTTTAAACCCTTTATATAATTTTTCCACTATTAATAAGGTATCAGAGATAGTTCTCTGCTATTTTGCTCCATGATAAAGAATTAAGTTCCCAACAGAGG
Source organism: Neomonachus schauinslandi (assembly GCF_002201575.2). Classification (NCBI taxonomy): domain Eukaryota; kingdom Metazoa; phylum Chordata; class Mammalia; order Carnivora; family Phocidae; genus Neomonachus; species Neomonachus schauinslandi. Next base: position 60,436,538 of record NC_058415.1, read on the forward strand.
GACCATCTATCTCTTGATAAATGTTTCTAAAGATCATTTAAATAGTCTTCTATTTCTTTTTTTTTCTAAAGTGGAATGACTTATAAGCAAATCATTTGCTTATAATCCTGTTTTCCGCCTTTAAAAGTTTACTTAAACTGTTTTATTTCATAAGCCCCTCTTTCTTTTTCTGTACTTTTGCACTTTTATATCAGAAACATTGCTCTTATTTCCAAGAATAGAAATGTAAGATATTTCTCTGTTTTAACTAATGAAAACAATGTTATTTTATATAAGCATTTAACAATGAAATGTCTTTGAGAAATATCTTCATGAAAATCTCTAAATTATTCTAGCTCACGTGGATTTTCTTATGTTTATACAATTATACACTTAATTACCATTTTATATTCTTCAGTTGCCACATGATAAAGAATATTGTTTTCTCAGCTATGGTTTAAGATCTTAAAGCCAGAGTATTTGGTACTCAATAAAAATGTTTTTTAATGACTGATTTTTGAAATGGTACTTCTGTATCATAAATGTCAAAATAAATTAGCAGTCATTCATTCATACCACCTTGAAGTGCTAATTAATTTAAATAGATTCATCTTGCTAGGAGAAATATTTTTAAGTAAATTACTGTAGATGGCTTGCTTTGTCTCCCTATCTCAGACCTCTGTTCCTGCCTTTCAATCCCAGCCCTATTTGGTAAGAGATCGATGTGGCTGGAAGCATCTTATTTTTGTCATTCCCAGGGTAAGCCAGAGGAGCTGGTAAGAATTACCAGGCACCCAGCCCTTTGGGACACACAGCTGTACAATCCCAGTTGTCAGTCTATAGGATTCCTGTACAACACTCACCCCTCTGGCAGAAAGAAGTAGCCGGGTAGACAAAGGTCTCCTGTGCAAAGGGGCAAAGCTGTAATTTTGACCTATTCAGTGTAGCTTTTTCCCTCTTTTTCTCCCTCCCATGAGAGGTTCCCTTCCTCCATGTAAACTGGGGAGGGGGGCAAAGAAAGGGTGAGGGCAGATATTAAGACCAAACAAGGCATTTGGACCAGAGGTCCCCAAGGGTATGGTGAATGTCAAAGCTTTATCCCTTGCTTCCCAGTCTGAGGGTGCACCAGCCTAGGTGGAAAGCACATGGAACATCTTGCCATTCTTGTGATTAGTTTTTATTGTTGAAGCTGGGAGATGAGCACATGAGGATTCATCATACTGTTTTTTTTTTACTTTGAGTGTTTTTAAATGTCATTAATAAAAAAAGCTTTTAATCATGATATGTAGACTCCATCTCAGTGATAATGACCTCTAGTGGGTTTACAAGGGATCCTCAGTTTTTAGAGGTTAATGAGGTTTTCATTTCCATAAGCCAGCTGCTGGCATCTAGACTGTTTGGACTTATGAGCCTATTTACTACTACAGCCGTGATAGATAATTTATCTTACCTTAAATAAAATAAATTTTAGCAAGTTGGGGTTTCGTGCAAAATACCGTGTTTTAATATTTAATGTTAATATTATAACTGCCTCTTGGAATTTAGTGTGAACTTGGACTTGTAGAAATGTCTTGTGTGTTTTCCATAGGTTACAAAAGTGGATGAAACCAGAGGCATCGCACATGTTTATTTATTTACCCCCAAGAACTTCCCCGATCCTCACCGCAGCATCAATCGGCAGATTACAAATGCAGACTTGTGGAAGCATCAGAAGGATGTGTTTTTGAGTGCTGTATCCAGTGGAGCTAGCTCTCCCCACAGCAGAAGTGGTGGCACCCCCGTTCCGGGCAGCACTGGGGAGAATTTCAGAAAGAGCCTCGCAGATGCCATCAAGAAGTCCCTGGTGGAGCACAGCAGCTCCTCCTCCACAGAGGAACTGCCACCTCCTGTCCACCTGTCGAAGCCAGGGGAGCACATGGATGTGTACGTGCCGGTGGCCTGTCACCCAGGGTACTTTGTCATCCAGCCCTGGCAGGAGATACACAAGCTGGAAGTTCTGATGGAGGAGATGATTCTGTACTACAGTGTGTCTGAGGAGCGCCACGTGGCTGTGGAAAAAGACCAAGTGTATGCCGCAAAAGTGGAAAACAAGTAGGTTCCTGGACAAAGCATTTTATTCTACTAAGAAAAATGTGTAGAGCGATACCAAGAGTCCTTAATCCCTGCAGGGGGACTTTGAATTACACAAATGGAAATTTTGAATGTGAAACGAGACTAATGAATTATGCCCTTTTTAAATATTTGAAATGATGTCATTTATCTAAAAATCTAGTGACCATATATGAAATTCCTGTTAAAACCTAATTATATCTAAAATGAAGGTTTAAATGTTTTTTCTACTTTTCTATTAGACAAAATATTGTTTATTCAGAAAATAACTTTTTTAATAGAATGACTTTTACATTTTATTTATTTTTTTTTTTTAAAGATTTTATTTTATTTATTTGAGAGAGAGAGTGAGCACAAGAGGGGGGAGCAGGAGAGGGAGAAGCAGACTCCCTGCCGAGCAGGGAGCCCGATGCGGGACTCGATCCAGGGACTCCAGGATCATGACCTGAGCCGAAGGCAGTCGCTTAACCAACTGAGCCACCCAGGCGCCCGACTTTTACATTTTAAAAACTAAATGCTTATTGTAGAAAATTTAGAAAATACAGAAAGGTATAAGAAAATCAGCCACACATAATAACCTTTGTTAAACTACTTATTTCTTCTAGTTCTTTTCTATATATATTCATACAATTGGCATAGTATTTATTATTATATATAATTCTACACCTACTTTTTTCACTTCACATAATCCTGGGAACATTTTTCCATGCAATAAAATTTCTTCATAAACATGTTTAATAGTCCGTCATCTAGAGAAATCATAATTTACTTACCGTTCTCTTATGTAGGTTCTTTTTTTTCTCCCAGATGTTTCACTATTGTAAATAACAATGAACATAAATCTTTGTTCACATCTCAGATTATTTATTTCTGAGGTAGATTCCTAGAAGAGAAATCACTTGTTTAAAGATTACATGATTCTTTTTTTTTTTTTAAAGATTTTATTTATTTATTTGAGAGAAAGAATGAGATAGAGAGCATGAGAGGGAGGAGGGTCAGAGAGAGAGGCAGACTCCCTGCTGAGCAGGGAGTCCGACGTGGGACTTGATCCCGGGACTCCAGGATCATGACCTGAGCCGAAGGCAGTCGCTTAACCAACTGAGCCACCCAGGCGCCCAAAGATTACATGATTCTTGATATATGTTGTCCATTGCTCCTAGAGAGCTTACCACCTTTTATAAGGTGCAACAGTGCGTAGTTCACTGCTCCGGCCTTTGGACAGTGAGAACCACAGTTCCTCATTTGTGGAGCACTGTAGTCCATTTTCTCACAGTTCCCATTCGGATCCACATCCTCCTTTCCTGAAGCCCTCCAGTAAGTGCGGGTTCCAACCCAGGGAAGCCCAAGCGCTACACTGTCTGCCCTACAAGGTCACAAAAGCCCTGGCCCAAGGAACAACCTACCCGTGTCCTGTCTCCTTTGCCGCTTTCTCAGGAGAACTGACCAAGCTTATTTGATGATGCCACACACAAAGAACTGTTCCCCCACAACACACACACACACACACACACACACACACACACACACTGTTCCCACAACACACACACACACACACACACCAGAACTCAGTTTAAAAGGTCAAACTGCTTCTTTTATTTTTTTTTATAGAATGCTTTTGTTCATTCCTCAGACATCAAGCATAGGCATTTGTAAAAATTTTGTTATTTTCATGAGAGGGAAAAAAACCCCAATTTTTAACTCTTAGAAGTGAAAAGTATCGTAGCTCTCATTTTAAAAACTATTCAGCTTCTATGTCACAAGCTTTTCATCTTCAAAAAAAACATTTTTACAATGTCACGTTATTTACAGCCGTAAGCATGCATGGGCTTAATTCCACCCGGGAACATCATTTGTGTCAATTTGCCTACATCAGAACTCGTCACAGAATAATTTAACCACAGTTAAAACGAAACTAATGTTAACTGTTATCTGAGGGGCAGATTAATGGTGATTAGCAGTGGGGAGGTCCTACTTGGGGGCAACGGTTGTGTGGGGCAGGAGAACCCCTAAACTAGAGACCCATAGTGTGGTGCTTCAGACTCGACCTCCTCCCCACAGGGGTCCAACAGTCCTGCTCCAAGGCTCTGGGACTTTAACCAGCTAATCTGTCTCTAGATCATCAAGGATGTCTTATATATGAGAACAGATTATCCGATATTTTCTTAAACTTCATGAACTGAATCAGTGTAAAGTATAAAGAGTTTCTATCTTGCCTATACCCCAGGACTATTTACTAAGCCCTGTTCCCAACTGTGGTAAATTAAGGCTTAGGAATTTGAGATACACTGTTGATTGCAGTGGTTTCCAAATCCATCTTGGCTAAGAAGAGCCAAAATTCTCCTTCCTCACCCCAGACATCCTGAATCAGAATCTCTGGGCGGTGGAACCCCAGAATCAGTGTTTTTAACAAACTCTCCAGATGATTCACAAGCGGCCTTGTACTGAAACTGGTAATTTAGTGCAAACGGAAGCCTTTAGTTAAGCTATTAGTGTTGAAAATTAAAAGCTACAGAGAAGCATGACACATAAGTCCTCTGCTAGCTCTCCCCTTGCTGCTCTGTCCCTCTTATTTACACACTAAAAGTACAGTCCACCAGCATTTGCCTTGTACAATTTAAAGACGATGCTAGAGGTAGAAACCAAATATTTTTATCTCCTTTTGCACTTACACAGTCTGATGTGCTTATATTTACACAGCTTATCTTCATTTTAGTACCATTTGCCAAGCACCTGTGATGTGCCTAGTCATGTGCTAGGCACTTTATATATACAGTTTCTGCAAGTGACTTAAAATTAAATATTGCACATGAGATAACTGAGGCTCAGAGAGGTTAAATAGGAGCCCAAGATGACCCAGCTGGACCATGGCCGCAGGGGGGACTCCAGCCCAAGTCTGTTGGTCCCCAAAGTTCATATACTTATTATAATACCTTTCTGTGACTCATGGATTATTGCTTGCTGCACTGTGGGCTTATCTCAAGGTTTCTGGAGTTTCCTCCCAAAGCCCCCAATCACTAGTGTCCAAAATTGGCCTCTTTGTAGCTTTCTTACTAGAGTTCACCCTATAGCAGCTCTGGATGTTTCCTGGACCCATTCTCCACCAGGGTGCTGGAGAATCAGTCCAGTCTGGTCAGCCCCAGCCCAACAGTGTGTTGCAGGGAAGGGCCTGCTGTTGCCCTGGGCTTGGGGCTTATGACTAATGAACCTGTTTCAGAGGGTGGCTGGGTCTGCCATCCAAGGCGGAGCCCACTTCACACCATGCAGGAGTGGAGGCTGCCTCCATAGACGCTTACCTTTTAGATGTTACAAACAATCTTCCTTCCCTTAGTTTAGTAATACTCTTCAATCATGTCCTCAAGACTACAGGACTTTAAGATGGCCCTTCATATTTTAACTTTGAAGTCTAAGCTTTTCTAATTGTAATGACGATGAATGTAGGCCCAGAGGAGAAAAATATATTCATGTGAATTTCTTTCTGGTGCCTCGAACTCCAGATCTGAAACCATGTTCTTCTTCCCCCATATTCTCCTATCCTGTCCAGGTTCTTTATTCCAGGCAATGGGTTGGACTTTGTGTTTTTGTTTTATTTTGTTTTCCAGTGTCCTCACTTGGCACGACTAAAATTGTCACCTTTGCATTCAGAATGTTTTGTAATCTCTTCCCACACTCTCTTATTTCCTCTTCCTTCGCACGTTCCTCCTCCTTGCTCTCCTGTGGTGTTTGCTCCACTCCCAGTTGCCATGCCCTGTAGAATCTTCTGTGCTTTTTCTTCTCATGTGTGTCTTCATCCTGGCCGGTTCTGCTTACCTCCCTCTGCCCATCTTCCACACACGTCCATCCCTTGTCTCAGACCTGTGGCCACCTCTATCTCCCTGTCGGAGTGGAGGGATCTCCCTGCCTTGTCCCGATCAGCCTCCATCTGTTTAGAGTCTGTTTAGTGGTGGTTGCTCGTTTCTGTGTTTGGTCTCCTGCACTAGTTCCACGACGCCTATAAACAGGGGATGAGTGAACAGACTCCATCAAATGAGCCAGTGGCAAAGCAGAGAACAGTAACCTTTGGGTCAAGAAGAAGCAATTTCTTTTAAAACCTCGATGACAGTACAGTTCCATAGTTTGATAAACGTCATTTACATTAGTTTTTCTTTTTATCATACATTGTTACCCATAAAGCTGATGTTGACTTTGTGTATTTTTCCTTCCTTTTTAATCCAATGTACATCTAGGTGGCACCGGGTGCTTTTAAAAGGAATCCTGACCAACGGGCTGGTGTCCGTGTATGAGCTGGACTATGGCAAGCACGAACTCGTCAACATAAGGAAGGTGCAGCCCCTGGCGGACGTGTTCAGGAAGCTGCCCTTTCAAGCCGTCACAGCTCAACTTGCAGGTAATTTCTGCAGGACTCGAACTTGTGCCTCCACACAGTGTATAGTGTCATTTTGTCCTGGGCCCTCGGGGAGCACACAGTTACTGGCCCTATTGATGTAACTTTTCTTTTCTTTTTTTTTTCCCCCTTTGGCAAACAATTTCCTGGCCCTACTGGAAATAATTGTTCATCATCTCTCACCGTCATGCCCTCCTACCATATCTGCTGTTCTATTTTTCCGTATCCCTTTCTGTCCGTGGTCTCACATAAGGGTGTATTCGTAAAGCTGTCATCTTAGCACAGGGACAGTCTTGCATGCTGCTTTCTTCTTTTTTTAGCTTTTTTTTTTTTTTGTCCTAACTACTTTTTGAGTGTGTGTTTGATGGTCTTGATAATGATTTTTAATAGCTGCCAAAGATTCTGTTTAATCAGTATTTCCCTTTTGTTAGGCCTTTAGGTCATTATACGCTTATTGTAATATTATGAAAACACCTGCAGCTAAGTATACTAGCCAAAACAAACACAAAAACAACGAAACAACGTCAGTAACCAATAGGAGGAGCACACTGCTCAACTAATAGGTGGTAACGTTGTATAAATTATAATACAAATACATAATAGGTTTCCACAATTAGAAAACATTCCTAGGTCATAGAATATGACCATCTTTGGGGCGCCTGGGTGGCTCAGTCGTTAAGCATCTGCCTTCGGCTCAGGTCATGATCCTGGGGTCCTGGGATCGAGCCCCGCATCGGGCTCCCTGCTCCGCGGGGAGCCTGCTTCTCCCTCTGCCTCTCTTTCTCTCTGTCTCTCATGAATAAATAAATAAAGTCTTTAAAAAAAAAAAAAGAATATGACCATCTTTATGGCCAAGTGAGTCTCCAGTTGCATTGCAATTAACAGCATGCAAGTATGTGATTTCACCACATTCATACAGCGTATTGACTATTATTAAAATCTGAGGGTGCTGGGGCACATGGGTGGCTCAGTCAGTTGAGCGTCCAACTGGTGATTTCGACTCAGGTCATGATCTCATGGGTTGTGAGATCAAGCCCTGTTTCGGGCTCCGTACTCAGCGGGGAGTCTGCTTGAGATTCTCTCCTTCTGCCCCTCCCTCACTTGTGCATGCATGCCCTGTCTCTCTCAAATAAATAAATCTTTAAAAAATAAAAAAAAAAATCTGAGGATGTAAGTTAGTAGTGTACAGGGGTACTTATTTAAAATATTGTCCATGGGGCGCCTGGGTGGCTCAGTCATTAAGCGTCTGCCTTCGGCTCAGGTCATGATCCCAGGGTCCTGGGATCGAGTCCCGCATCGGGCTCCCTGCTCCTCGGGAAGCCTGCTTCTCCCTCTCCCGCTCCCCCTGCTTGTGTTCTCTCTCTCGTTGTGTCTCTTGCTGTCAAATAAATAAAATCTTTTAAAAAAATAAATAAGATAAAATTAAAGATTGTCCAGTCAGTTTTTTGTGGCAGCAGTACAGATGCTGGCGGCTGGTCTGTGTGCATTCCACCGGTGGGGAGCATGCACAGTTCGGTGATGCCTCACCCAGAAGTCCGTCAGCATTAGCAGAGAGTGTGGAGCCGAAGGGCTGAGGGATGCAGACCTCCAGCCATCTGGGGCTCTCTGTGTCCTGTTGCGTTGGGAAATGGTGGGTTGTGACCACATGGTGCCACCCTGATTCCTTACCCTGGCTCATCCCATACATTTAGCACAGTAGCAGAAGTGATTTGATCTAGGAAATGAAAGAAATTATGTATACAGATTTTTTCTTTTAATTTTTGGCCAGCTTTTATTGGAGATATCAATATCTATATATAGTGTTATTCTGAAGTGTTTTCCAGTTTCTTTGTGTGTCCTTCTTGCTAGATTTCAGAGGAAATGCCCATGGTAGTTAGATGTGAACCAAAAGTGGCATCTTGCAGATGAGCATGGCTACCACTGACCTGCTTTGAATTCAGACCTCTAAAGGGTTTCTCCAGATTTAATGATCACATTTTTTTATTTTGAGTTTTGAATGTTCAGGTTTTGCTAACAACACGTGTTGTTAAGCATGACAGTCAACTGCCCAGAGAGGGCATCTCTATGAGGAACAAGTGCAGGGCACCATCATCCCCATCGCCAGCACCATGGCTAACAGTCACCAGGACTTACTGTGTGCACAAGGCCTCTACCAGCCCCTCCATTTCACTGACTTCTCCCCCACATGAGGAGGGTTACCCACCGTTCTATCGCTATTACCCGGGTCAGGAAACAACAGCTTGGAGGCTGCTCTAGGCTTCTCCTGTTCTCAAAGAATGTAGCCCACCCACTACATGAATAGCAGGTCTGTTAAATTATGTGTGAAACTCCCAGGCCTTCCTCACTATGGGACATCATTTATAGTTTCTGCAATCTAGTATATGTGGACTTAATTCATGTTAGTTTACCAATATTTTTTGAAAAACACATATTCTTACCTCAGTTTTGTTTTAAAACCTAATTTAGAATTCTAACTTAGAATTCTCTAACTTGAGTCCTCAAGCTTAAAAGTCATAAGGATTTAGAAATACATGGGGTTTACAATTAATCTGGTCCAGCCAGTTTATTTTATGATAAACTGAGGCCTGAGAAGCCAGTTGATTTGCCCAAGATCATACCACATGATAGAAGAAGAGCCAAGAAAGGTAACTGGGTCTCCAGACTTTCAATCCAGTGCTTTTGCCATGATATTGTATATAATTTTGAAAAATTAGTATACTCTAAGTATATGAATACTTTTCCTCCTCCTCCTCCTCATTATATCTGGTTCATCGGGGAAAAAAAGTCTATAAATAAGAGACATGCCATTGAGATCGTTGATATTTTAGTTTAGTTGACACACAATGTTACAGATATTATTGATATTTTATTCCCCTTGGGTTATCCCCATTATCAGTTTAAATCTACATATACTTTATATAGGGAAATGGGCAGTAGTTATTATAACTTCATTTTATAACACAGCAATAAATCTCAATGAAACTTCTGTCTGTAGGTAAAGGTTTACAGAAGTAACCCCATTCAGAATAGGGAAACTATTATAAGCTGGACTGTTTTAAGATTGTTGAGCAACTGTTTTGTTATTTTTTTTTTTAATTAGACAAGACTAACCTGGTATGTTTCAGCTACTTTGGAATTGACTGAGTAGTTTTCCATTATTACAGATCAAAGAAAGGCTCATCCGACCCCTCACTGATCCTTGTACTCCCTGTCTTTCTCCTAGGGGTGAAGTGCAACCAGTGGTCTGAGGAGGCTTCGATGGTATTTCGAAATCATGTGGAGAAGAAACCTCTGGTGGCATTGGTTCAGACAGTTATAGAAAATGCTAACCCTTGGGACCGGAAAGTCGTGGTCTATTTAGTGGACACATCGTTGCCAGACACAGATATCTGGATTCATGATTTCATGTCAGAGTATCTGGTAGAGCTTTCAAAAGTTAATTAATCACTGCTTCTGAGATATTGACAACTAATTCAGATTTTTTAGCAATAACAAAATGTAGTACGCTTTAAAAAAAGAAACCTCATCTCTGCTACAGAGCTCTGACTGCTGTGGGGATTGAAAACAATATGCTTCTGTTTGATGAAAGGTATTTAACAAGTTTTGTTTTAACCGAGTTGACTTTTCAAAGAAAATTGCACTTGAATTATTACTACAATATTAGAATAAAAATGTTTATCAATATAAAAACTGCCTTATCATTTCTGAGCTTTATGATCTTAAGACGAAGGGTTTCCCTTTCTATTCATGTCTTCTTTGTGGTGCTGGGTTCCTTTACAGTTAGATTGTGAGAACTTCATGACTTCACCCTGGTGTAGTGGTGCATCCCAAAGCAAGTGGTCACCAGACCACGTGAGGACTATCTTGAGTTGTTAGCACATTAGCATTGCTGGTGGTGCTATAGAGAAGCCGCCTAGGTGACCCTCAAAGCATGCCCCTCACCCCAAATCTTGAGTGGCACCTCACTGCCCAGAGAGCCCATGCCTTCCACAGTCTCCCTACCCAGCCCCATTGCCCACCACTCCCTAACCAGCCACACTGGACCTTTATCTGGCTCCTGAACCCCATGCATGTGCACCCGGGACTATATTCTACAGCAAGCCTTGCTCCCCTCCAAACCATGCTTATTCTGTTTCTTCAGCCTGCTGCTCATTCTCCCCCCTCCACCATTTTTGTTTGCCAGTATCCTCCCTGACATCCCAGGCTGACCATGAAGCCTTCCCTGGCACCGCTCCTACTCTATTACATTTTGAATATGCCTCTCCTGGTGCCCAGCTTTCACTGAGCTTAATAGCATATAACTAGTTGTCTGTGCACCAGTCACCCCAACTAGATCGTGAGCTCCTTGAAGGAGGGAGGGGTCTTTGTCATCTCTCTAATGGTGTCCTGATAAATGTTTGACAGTCAGTTCTGGTGGGGGTGGGCAGGGAGTAAGCCTTGATTCCCAGTATCTGATGATTCCCATGTTGTAAATACTCCCACCATTGCTGAGTTCCCGCTAACAATGTGACATCACCGAACAGAGAGTTGGGAGAAGACATACCCAAGCAGGTCTCGTGAGCCTGTGCACGGACCCCAGAACACACCCCTGTCTGTCTTCCACAAAAGACAGAATGATATCTTGAACACCTCAGGCACCCATTATGTGCTTGCTAATTGATGAGCAGGGTGGACGGACAGGTTGGAGGCCTTCCTAAGCAGTGGTCCAAAAATGAGAGGGCCAGGCCCTGGACTAAGAGGCAAGCAATGGGAATGAAGAAAAAAATTAAAGGCCTTTTGCAGTTTTCAATTAGAATTTTTAGTACTGACATTTTAGATCCGGAAGACAGGAAAAAGGAAGTGTCGAAGAGTGAAGCCAAATCTTAGTCTGAAAGGCTAGGATGATGATGACCCTTACTCCATTTGGGAAACTGAAAATTTTGATTTTAAACATCCTGAGTTTAAGTCAATAGGTCTCTGTGAGGATATGCATAAACTATTAGAAATGTAGAGTCTTCTCAGGGGAGAAGACCAGGCTGGAGATAAAAATTCTTCAGGTCATTTGCTTATTTTTGTTTGAGAAAATCTAGGAGAAGTGAGAGCAGAAAGAAAAAGACCAGATGTTTGATATTTTTCATGTAAAACATGCTGAAATTATCTAACTTCTTAAAATTTATATTTAACATAATTAAAGTGATTCAAAATTCAGGAATGCTTATGCCAGTGATTTAAATAATCATTTATGATAAAATCAAAATATCTTGACATATAAACATTTAAGTAAAATAGTGTGAATGTATTTTACAATGATTTCTCTCCCTAATAAAAAACAACAAAAATCCTCAAATTGCCTACAGATAAAGAAGAGGTGGTTTCTATTTCACTGACGTTAGAAATGCTTCCATTACTTTTCTTTTTTTTTTTTAAGATTTTGTTTATTTATTTGACAGAGAGAGAGAAACAGCATGAGAGGGGATAGGGTCAGAGGGAGAAGTAGACTCCCCGCTGAGCGGGGAGCCTGATGTGGGACTCGATCCCAGGACTCCGGGATCATGACCTGAGCCCAGAGGCAGTCCCTTAACCAACTGAACCACCCAGGCGCCCTTCCATTACTTTTCGAAATAAAGCAATTGTGTTGTTGATGTAAGTGAAAAATTAATCATGCTAGGACAGTTTGACGGACAATGAAACTTGGCCTCATACCATGTTCAAAGTTGATTCCAAGTGGATTTAAAGCCTAAACATGAGAGTCTAAGGAGGGAAGATAACACAGGAAAATACCTTGATAATCTAGGAGTAGGAAAGATGTCCTAAACAGGACAAAGTGCTAACAAAAAGGCAAATATTGATAGGTTAGACTATGCTAAAATGAAGAACACCTGTTTATCCAAAGGCATTATTATGATGGTGTAAAGGCAATTACACAGTGGAGGAATATTAGTATATAGAATATATTCAATGAACAAAAGACTATCCAGAAACAAAATGGCAACAAATTTGAACAAACATTTCACAAAAAGGAAATCCAGCTGGCCCATAAACATGAAAAGGTGCTCAACCCATCAGGACATGGGAAATGGAAATTCAAATTTCAGTGAGATACCACCCCTCCTCCCAGAACCGAGACGACGTTCCAACTTTCGTTAATTTCAATTACTGAAGAATGCGTGCCCTTGTGCTGGAGGATACTGGTAAAGAAGTTCACAGCAGCACCATGGCTGTATCTAAAACCTAGAAACAAATGTCCATTAATAGTAAAATAGATTTTTTAAAAACTGTGGTATAGGGACGCCTGGGTGGCTCAGTCGGTTAAGCGTCTGCCTTCAGCTCAGGTCATGATCCCAGCGTCCTGGGATCGAGTCCCGCATCGGGCTCCCTGCTCCGCGGGGAGCCTGCTTCTCCCTCTGCCTTGCCTCTCTCTCTATCTCTCATGAATAAATAAATAAAAATCTTTAAAAAAAAAACAACTGTGGTATATTCATGCTGTGGAAACCTCTACAGCCATGAAAGTAAACAAACTACAGCCACATGAAGCCACGCGGATTAATCTCACAACGCAGAGTTGAGCAAATGGAGACAAACCACGAGGGAAGCAGGAGTCGAGGAAGCGATCACCTTAGGAGGGAGCTGTGACCCAGGACCACACCGGTTGGTTTCTGGGCTGCTGGCCATGTTGTTTCTTGACTGAATGGTGGTTGCAACAGGTGTTCAAGTGAAAAAAATTCTTGAACCTGCGCACTTAGGCTGTATGTACTTCTCTTAAATGTTTGATTCCACAACTAAGGGGTTTAAAAACAATCTGAAATAAATCATCGCTTTATTTAAAAATGCATGGCACGTATCCTCTTGAAAAGACCATTTTCTTACAGCTGTGAGGGTTTTGTAATGTAGGAATACATTTTTGTGGAAAACAAGACTTACAAAAACAAAAACGAATGTTTCTCATTAGTAATCCATACACCAGGTTTTTTTTAAATTTAAATTTATTAATTTGAGAGACAGCATGAGCACAAGAGCGGGGAGGGTCAGAGGGAGAGGGAGAAGCAGGCTCCCCACTGAGCAGGGCTCCATCCCAGGACCCCAGGATCATGACCTGAGCCGAAGGCAGAGGCTTAACTGCCTGAGCCACCCAGGGGCCCCTATATACCAGGATTAAAAGGAGTTACATTATTAGGGTCTACCCCACAAGAAACTTACCCATAATAATTAGAACCATACCTTTTGTTCACACGAATTCCTTTTTATAGCCATTTAAAAAATTTAAACAAAGTTTTTGTTTGGGTTTAAGTGGTTTGTTCTGGGAAACATATTAGCCTTTTAAGAAAGTGGGACCTTTTGGTTGTATTTTAAGTCGGTATTTTGGACCCTCCATTCCTGCTAAGTATAGAGAGAATGCATTTGACTCTGTTGGAACTACGTGCTCACAAAATGATCGTTATTAAATCTTCGGCTCATACCAGCCCTAGGTGGGCTGCTGGTAAAATGGGACAGGTGATGGCTGTAGCCAAAAGAGTAAAGGTGCAGCAGCTGCTTGGCTGGCTTTGCTCCATCCAAAGACCTACCGATTCTTACATCCCAGGCGCCGCAGGAATGAAAATCCACCCACCTTTTTCCAGATAACTCTACCGCCGCTTAAACTCCTCCTGGTACAATTGGGGAAACCAAGACTCAGACTCGGGGCTATCCACACCCCTTCGTCCGCGGAACCAAGCCTCGAGGCGGCCCGGCCCCTGCCCCGCGCTGCCCCCAGCGGACGTCGCACCGCGGTCGGGGACGGTGCGCGGCGCCCCGGCGCCCCCGAGTGGAGGGAGAGGTACGGAGGGAGAGGGCGGTGGGCGGGGCGGGGCGCGGTGACAGCGCGGAGCCGGGCCCGCCCCTGGCTCCCACCCCCGGAGCCCACAGCGCCCGCCAGCCCGCCCGCCCGCGGCCGCCCGGGAGCTCGTCCAGCCCCGCGCTCCGCTCGCCCGCCCGCCGGCCGT
>NC_058415.1:60451364-60458547 GCF_002201575.2 Neomonachus schauinslandi
CGCCCCGTCGCCGCCCGCGCCCGCCCCCGCGGCTCTACGGCCCGGTAAGCCCCCCACCCGGCCCGGGGTACCCCTCGCGCTCGCGGGGCTCCCTGCCCCCGCGCCGGGGCCCCAGCCATATCTGGGCAAAATATTCAGCTGTCGCCGCCGCCGCCAAGAGGGACTGAGCGTGGCTCCCTCTATAAATAGCCGCCGCCTCGGATTGCCTCCGGGGCTGGGGAGCCCTGGTCTCGGGGTCCGGAGCCCCGTGCTCGCGTCCGCGCCGCTAGGCTCCCGGGGCCCCAGGCGGGGCGCCCTAGTCTCTGGCCCTCGGCGCCGCGTCCGTAAGCGGCGGAAGGAGCCATGCTCTCGCAGAGCGGCGCCGGGGCCGGGGTCCTGCAGGAGCGGCCGCCCCCGCCACTCACCACCCGCCGCCCGCTCGACTCCTGCGCGGCGGGGCTCGGAGCCGGCGGGCCCTCTGCTGCGGACAGGTGCCCGGCAGAGCCCGGCACGAGGCGTGGCCCTCCTCCGGCTGCCGGGAGTTTGGGGGTGGGAGTGGGGCGTTCGTGCTCGGTGGACTAGGAACCGAGGTTCGGGCTGCGCCTATTGGTGGCAGGAAAAGTTTCCCAAACTGCGGGAGATGACGCGGTTTAAAGCGCCACGATACGCGCATTTCGTGCCGAGGTAGAGCGGGCAAGAAGCCCCCCTCGCTGTCGCCAACTCACGGGGTGGCCTTGGCGAGCCCCCTCCCTTCTCTGGGCCTCAGTTTCCCCGTTCGTAAGGGCAGGGTTTGGTTCGGGCGATGGAGCTAGGAGTCTGGGCGGTGAGAGCAGCAGGGCGCGCTCTTGACCGCTGGCGCTCCCCCACACCTGTTCGCCGGCTCCGGCCTGGGACGCTGGGGGCACAGCCGAGCACAGCCCGGGGCGTTGTGGAAACCGGACACTTTGGCAGTCGCTCTGACGCAGGCCTGTACTGGGACCTCCTAGGGCCCTCGGAGTAGCCTGCGCCGGGTACGTCCCGGAAGAGCGTCCCACGGTAATTATGGGCACCTCTGCTGGGAAGCAGCCATCTCCCTCGCAGCTTTCGACCCAATGAACCGCCCAGGACCAGAGGCTCCAGTCCAGCTGCGCCCTGGCCTCAGTTTCCCCATCTATACAGTGCCTCTGATGCGGCCTTGGAGCCACCCCCAGCCGCCCAGCCGGGTCCTGCTAGACCGACCCTGCAGGTGGTCTCCACCTTCACCCTCTCAGATTCTTCACGATGACCTAGCCCAAGTTTTTCCCTATTGGAATCACAGACCCAGACCCTAATTCGGGTTCTGGGCCCTCAGACGGAGCACCCCCCCCAAATCCTCATCTTTCTCCCAGTGATGACAGCTATTACGTTCTTTGTCAAGGGCCACAGAACCCCCTGCTCAAGGTCACGTGCTGCTGGACAGGCCAGGAGGCCTGCAGGCTCCACTCGCCTTTCTCCTCTCTTTCCTGACCCTTCCTGCCGCTCAGGCAGGTCTTGGGGATCTGTGAGCACCCCACCAGTGCCCCCTCTCCTTTGATCTGCTGCTGTCCAGAACTTTCCCTTGCTCAGACAATAGCGCCCTCATTCTGAAATTTCATTTTTGTTTGAACTTTACTTTCTATTATGTATTTTCTCTAGACCCACCTCAAAGCCTCACTGATAAAGAAGTAAGGGGAAATGAAGACAAACAGAGTCCCATCAGTTTGAGCCATACAACAAACAGGCAGAGTGAAAGCAGGGAATTCTGTCACTTGGTGTCTTTACTCCCTCTGATGTGCCAATCTTGCAAACTCACGTTTTTGCCCGTCTTGGCCCCTGAGTTGCTCCCAGCCTAAGTGGAGCGCCAGTGCCCTCTAAAAATAGCCTCCTCCCCACCTTATCAGGGCCTCACACCTTCTCCCTCGTCCAGGGTAGGGCTACTTCCTGCAGCTCAGCAAAAATGTAAAAACAGGGAGTAGGTATTTAGTGGCAGCTCTGAGTAACAGGAGGTGGACTGACCTGGAGGTCGGGACACCTGGCTCCAACCCCAATTCTGCCACCCATTTAGAGTGGCCTCGAGCTATGAGGGGGTGGGCAGGACGGTCCCCAGTAGACCTGGGGTCAAGAGGGCTCAGAGGTTCCCTTGGAAGACTTGCTAGCATGAGAAAAGTGAAGTGCCGGGGATGAAACTCAGGGGGACCCACCCCGTGAAGAGGAGGGAAAGAGGAGGAGAAAGTAGCTTCCCAGGGGCCCAGGGAGGAGAGAGGTCAGCAGTGGCAGCTGCTGAGGAGAGACGGAGGGGCTGAGGACCGGGAAGGGGGCCACCAGGATTGGCAGGTGGTCATGGGTGACTTTGGCCAGGGCCTTGCTAAGGACTCAAGCATGGGATCCACCACTACTTTACTGGGGCCAGTGACCCAGCCTGTCTATCTGAGCCTCAGTTTCCTCCTCTGTGCGATGAGGATAATAACAGCACCCATTTCACATGGGTTGCTTTGGGGATTAAGTGAGATGATGCTGGGAAAGCCCTCAGCCCAAGTGCTTGGTCCCTGCGATGATATTTTGAGCATTAGCGAGAGGAAGAGGCAGGTTCATGGGAGCTGAAGGCGTGGGAACAGAGCCTACCACTCCTGAAAGCTCCTCTGAGAAAGGAGCAGGGAGGGAAGGTAGCAGGAGCTGAGGACAGGCATGGGGGGATGGGCAGGGGAGGGCAGGTGCTTCTGGGATGAGGCTTGTAGGAAGAGGTGGAGAAGGACCCAGAAGACGGGAAGAGGAGGAAAAGAGAGAGGGGTGTGTATATGGGAGGACCGAAGGCCTGCCTTAACCACCTGCTGAGCGTCACAGACTCTGGAATCACATTCCTCCAGAATCAGGCTAAGCAAAGAAATGAAGTAAAGTAAAATGAATCCAGTCCTGGCTCAGACCCCTGCGTCCCCTTGGCAGTCTTCAGTATCTGTGAAGGAGGGTGGTGATGGGCCAGGAAGCATAGTTTGACTTTGCCCAGGAGCCTTGTGACCTTGGCTTGCTTATTTCTGAAATGACATCATCTATCGATGACTCCTGCTGAGTCCAGGAGTCATAATGGCCTTTTCCAGTCAGTGTTTTGATTTTTCAGTCTTACTAATGGACCAGCCAGGCTGCCAACATTTCTAAAGAGGGCAGTTCACTTTTCACTTAAAGCCAGAGCACCAAATAGATCAATTATTTGGCCGCTCAGAGCCATTATCAGTTTAAAGCCACAGTCCTGTTTCTGTGGGAGAACATGAACCAGAGAGCATAATTCTGGGGCCATTTCCTCTCTTTTGTTTTATAAGATTCCTCCGTCAGTTAATTGTGAAAGGACCCGACTCTCTTTGCTCCTAATGATAACGAGAGAATGAGCTCATTGGAGTCAACCTAGGACATGTCTGGGAGGTTTTCTTCAATGTCAGGAAGTGCTGGGTCCTCGTCTGATCTGAAAACTAAACAAACACAAGCATTTCTTCTGTTTCTCTTTTCTTGCATCCTTTTGTTTTTCTCTCAGACAAAAACACAAGTGTGAAATGTTGAAGTTACTGTGCATGGAGATGAGAGGGAGTGGAGGCAGGCCAAGCCCAGGCGCCCACGCGTCCCCGCCTCAGGACATCTTCTCAGGGTCCCCAGCCGAGCGACTGCTCACCCTGGGGCTTCTAGGGCGGTGACCCCATGGCCCTTCCTGGAGATGATTCTGTTGTGGGATGAGTTGTGGCCACTGGGGTGCTCGCCCTCCATGTCCCTGGGAACTGAGGGAAGCAGCAACGCCTCTTGGCCTCACTCAGCCTCCTTCGTGGACTCATCTCCTCTCATCTCTTAAATGTCAGTGCCACTCTCAACCCTGTCCTCTTTCCACCCCACACCCTCCTCCATTCACGCCCAGAGCTCCAGCCACCAGCCATAAACTCGCAACTCCCAGATTCGTGTGTCCGGCCCGGGCTGCTCTCCTCAGCTCCAGGCATCTGTGACTCCTGCCAATCAGACAAAGCCAATAGGACATCCCAAAAGCACTTCACACCCAACAGGCCTGACTCACGCTCATCACCCACTCTTCCTCCAGTGTCCCCCATCTTGGTTAGCATTAGTAACACCATCCACCCAGGCACCAAGCCAGAGACTTCCCTTTCCTTCACCACCCCATTTATTTGGTCAAGAGTCCTATCAATTCTACCTTCCTGAATATTCCTTCTATTCATTTCTATCTCCACAGTCACGACTCCGACCAAGTTCTTGTCATCTCTTCCCTGAGCTATTGTCAGAGCCTTGTAAAAGCCACTCTGCATCAAGCCTTTTCTTCTTCTATGACGCTGTTAAAAGATTTTTATGAAATGTAGCTCTGACCCTGTATCCCTCTCCCTTCAGGGACTCCCCATTTCCTACCAGATTCCTTAGCATTGAACCCAAGACCATCAAAGATCCAGCCCCAAGCTACTTCTCCAAAACCATCTCTTGGCACTCCCGCAAATTCTCCTTACCTTCTGGCCATGGTGCAAGCCCACGTGCCTTCATGGCTCCCTGTCTTTGGCCCTGCTGTTCCTTCTGCCTGGAATGCTGTTCTCTCCCTTCCTAACATGGCGGACTTGTAATCATCCTTTAAAGCAAAGCTCCTCGTTGCCTTACCTGTGCTCCCCCAGCCCCCAAATGGACCTCAGAGCCCCAGCCGTAGTGTGTTCTAAATGTAATTGTCTGCTACATCCTTGTCTCTGACGGGACTGACAGCTCCTTGAAGACAATTTATGGCTGATTTATTTCTGCTTCCCCAGTGTTCCAGCTCAGAGCTTGGCACAGTGCAAGTACTTTATGTGGTGATAAATGACTGACCATTGAATGAATGAATGAGCGAGTAAAATGGTATGCAAATGAGAGCCCAGTGACAGCCATGACAATCACAAAACATCAACCAGTATCTACAGCACTCAAGCATCAGCTCTGCGAGGGCAGAAAACGCCTATTCCGCTCCTCCTGACTCGGCAACCCCGATCAGCCCCATCCCGATACATGGAATGAATCCATGATCTCATCTGAAATGCAGGAATCGTGTAAGGGGGGCAGGGCAGGTATTATTAACTATTAACCCCCTTTTGTTCATAGAGGACAGTGAACCCAAATAGGAATTGTTCCAAGTCATCTAATTAGGGTGCATACTCCAGAAAAACCAAAGTGCTCTCCAGGATTTGGGAAGCTTGAGAAGGGAGAGCCCTTGCGTTCTATACTGGGGCTTCTCTAGCATTTGAATCATTTGGGATCTTACTAAAATGCAGACTCTGGCTCAGTAGCCCTGGGAGGGGTTCTGAGATTCTGAATTTCTAATAAGCTCCTTGTGTCTAATAAGCTCTAATTATTTTATTAAGCAAAAGGCTTAATTCCTGATAAAATCTAATAAATACCTCATAATGTGATGCTCGTCCTACATACACAGACTCCCACACTTTGAGCACCAAGGGGAGGGCTAGTTATCTCCAAGTTTCCCCTTGGTCATTGCATTAAGACATCATTTTTATTTTTATTTTTTTTTAAGATTTTATTTATTCCAGAGAGAGAGAGAACACAAGAGGGGGATAAGGTCAGAGGGAAAAACAGACTCCCCACTGAGCAGGGAGCCCAATGTGGGACTTGATCCCAGGACTCCGGGATCATGACCTGAGCCGAAGGCAGTCGCTTGACCAACTGAGCCACCCAGGCGCCCCAAGACATCATTTTTATTAAAAATCTACAAATGAATTCATTTAAGCCCTTACTCAAAATCCAGGGCTCTTTCTGGTTTTTTTTGTTTTTGTTTTTGTTTTTGTTTTTTGTTTTTGTTTGTTGTTGATGGAGCACGTGCAGGACACACAGATGGAACCTGATGGGGCAGGTGGGGGGGCATGAGAGGGAGGTGGGGGTAGAGGGGACAGAAGGGCAGGAGGCAGGGACCCTAGTGATGGGGCAGGTGATTGTGGGGAGGGCCTGTGGCAGGCACATATGTGGCCGCAGCATGCTGGTGAGGGCAAGACCCCAGAAACGGCCTGTTGCCGGAAGGGTCGGGCTGAGCAGCAGTGGGTAATTTCCATCTTCTGCTACCTTCCCTCCTCCTTTGCATTCTGGAGACATTTAGGCCCAGACAGGGGCTTTCAAGCCCAACTGCCCAGTTCCTGGTCAGCCTAGAACCTCTCCGCAGGCTCCTGTGTCTCATCACCTTTTCTGGGCACGCTGCTTACAAGCGAGGCATCTGTGAGCCCAGGATGAGGGCTCCCGGTGCTGCGGTGGGGACCCAGATGCCTCCCTCAGAACCACTCAGAAGACAAGGGTGGGGGAGCCCTAAAGAGGGACTTCCTCCTGGCAAACCCAGGAAGATTTAAAAAGTCAGATTGGAGGACAACATTGTATGCATTTGTTTATGGTTTTATACTGCATTCCATTTACACCATTAAAAGGGTTTTGAGATCGCTTAAAATAAACCTGCACAAGCAACATAGCTGGGAAGAACAGAAGTTTTAAAAAGACAGGGCAGCAAGCTTGAAAATCAGGATTATGAAACCCTGAGAACCTGATGGGAGCTCAGGGCCTTGCTCTTAGCTTTTTCTTCTGAAAAATGAATATACCTGTGCATGACAGTTCATCACCACATCACCTCAGCGGGCGGGTGGGTCCCCCTGAAGGTCACTCAAAAGCCCAAGTTAAGAATGCCCATCGCAGAATAAGGGGAGGAAATTAGGCCAGCGTCTTGGCTGAGATGGCAACTGTTTTTGGACACCCAAGACATCTCTGGGATGAATCATGACAGGCAAGGGGAAAGGGACACGAGATGAATTGGGGGGCGGATGGTGTCTGATGAAAAGAACCCCAGTCGTTAAGGAGAGAGAGGTGTTTTCTGAGCCCTCCTTCTCAGAGCATACATCACAATGGAACACTAGGTAGAAGGCAGTTGTTGGTTTTTTTTTTAAGATTGTATTTATTTATTTGAGAGAGAGACAGAGACAGAGCAAGCATGAGCACTGGGGGAGAAGCAGAGGGAGAGGGAGAGGCAGACTCCCCGCCGAGCAGGGAGCCCGATGCGGGGCTCGATCCCAGGACCCCGAGATCATGACCTGAGCCAAAGGCAGATGATCAACCAAATGAGCCACCCAGGTGCCCCTGGGAGGCAGTTTAGCATGGGGCTTAAGAATATGGACTTTGAATAAAATCTTTAAAAAAAAAAAAGGGGGGGGGGGGCCTGGGT
>NC_058415.1:60458647-60746363 GCF_002201575.2 Neomonachus schauinslandi
AAAAAAATCTTTAAAAAAAAAAAAGGGGGGGGGGTGCCTGGGTGGCTCAGTCGTTAAGCGTCTGCCTTCAGCTCAGGTCATGATCCCAGGGATCGAGCCCCGCATCAGGCTCCCTGCTCAGCGGGAAACCTGCTTCTCCCTCTCGCACTCCCCCTGCTTGTGTTACCTCTCTCGCTGTGTCTCTGTCAAATAAATAAATAAAATCTTCAAAAAAAAAAAAAAAAGAATATGGATTTTGAGGCCACCTCCCTGGGTTCAAATCAAAGGTCTGCCTATTACTAGCTATGTAAATTCAGGTAATTTTAAACTCTACATGCCTCAGTTTCTCCTTCTATAAAATGGGGTTGTTGTGGGGATCTGTTTCCCCATCTATAAAGCGGGGGTGCTGTGGAGACTAAATGAGCTGTTATATGTGAATGTTTAAGACCACGCCTGGGATATGGTTAGCATCACACAGCATGAGCTATGATGGGAAGGCAGCATGGAGCAGTGATGATGCGCACAGTCAGATGGAATCTTGTCTGGATTCAAATTTCAGCTCTAGTACTTACTAGATCTGTGACCTTGGTCACTGTATTAAGTTACGTCGCATCCCCCCAAAGTCATGTCCACCTGGAGCCTCGGAATGTGACCTTATTTGGAAATAGGGTCCTTGCAGATGTCATTAGTTAAGATGAGGTCTTACTGGATTGGGGTGGGCCCTAAATCCAACGACTGGTGTCTTTATAAGAAGAGGAGTGGACGGGGCGCCTGGGTGGCTCAGCCGTTAAGCGTCTGCCTTCGGCTCGGGTCATGATCCCGGGGTCCTGGGATCGAGCCCCACATCGGGCTCCCTGCTCGGTGGGAAGCCTGCTTCTCCCTCTCCCACTCCCCCTGCTTGTGTTCCCTCTCTCTCTCTGTCAAATAAATAAATAAAAATCTTAAAAAAAAAAAAAAAAGAAGAGGAGTGGACACAACGCAGGGAAGAAGGGCCTGAGATGACAGAGTCGGCGATGCAGGGACAAGCCGAGAAATGCCAAAGAGCACTGACATCACCAGGAACTAGGAGAGAGGTGTGGGACGACAGGTTCTCCCTCCGAGCCTCCAAAAGGAGCCAATGCTGCTGACAGTTTGGTTCCCGTATTTTGACATTCTGAGTTGCAACAGAGCAAATTTAAGCCTCCAGTTTGTGGTAATTGGTTATGGCAGCCCTAGGGAGCTAATGCAGTCAGATTACTGCAGTTCAGTTTCTTCATCTGTAAAATGGAATAAAAAAGTACCTACATCATAGAGTTATTAAGATTGCATGAAATAATCTGTATAAAGAGCTTACTGGGGATGCTGTGTGGCTCAGTCAGTTAAGCCTCTGCCTTTGACTCAGGTCATGTGGATCGAGCCCCACATCAGGCTCCTTTCTCAGTGGGGAGCCTGCTTCTCCCTCTCCCTCTGCCACTCCCCCTGCTCGTGCTCTCTTGTGCGCTCTCTCTCCCTCTGTCAAATAAATGGATAAAATCTTTAAAAAAAAAACTTGCTTAAAAAAATAAAGAGCTTATCACTGTGCCCATTATGCAGTACGTACAGAATGGTGCTTGCTATCGTAAGGTACGGTGACATACAGTACAATAGCCCCGAGGGTGGGTCAGTAGCATTCTACTGTATGTCTGCATTAGAATTTATATAACCAATGCCTTATGGGCGAACTGTTATGTGGTTCCCAGTTTTTTGCTAATATAGATAATAATCAGATGATTTGTACATATATCTTTGTACGATTCACTGAATAAATGAGTAGAATAAATTCCTAGAAGTAGAATTGCTGAGTCAAAGGGCGTGTGCAAATGGGTAGATATGGCTTAACTTGCCTTGAAAGAAGGTAAACCAATGTGAGCCCCTCTTCTGTGTGACAGCGCTGGTCTCCCCCACATCTTGTGAATGCTGGGAATTCTCAGGCTTTTGCATCTTCGTCAATGTGATGGATGACAACCAGTGGCTCATTTCTTAATTTACCTTTCCATAGTTATGAGTGAGCGTCATTATCTGCTCATAGGTTTTTTAGCCATTTGTATTTTTAGGTGAATTGCCCATTCCTTTCCTCTTTTTACATTTTCACTGGGCTGGTTTTGTTGTTGTTTTGGTTTGCTTAGGTTTTTTGGTAGGACTCTGTCTATTAAATAAATTAGCCCTGTGTTCAGTGAGCAGCAAATGTTTTCCCCCCATTTGCCATTTGCTTATGGCATTGTTCATGCTCATTTTCATATTGGTTTTTCAGAAGATACAAAAACGACTTTCATAAGCTGAACCTTGTGTTAACACCTGCTGTGAGGCAAGGTGACGAGTTAGTTTGTAAAATGGAAAGTGAGAAAAGGACTGGCCACAGGCTTTTCTACAAGCCTCTTTTATTAACTTTTTTTAAAAAGATTTTATTTATTTATTTGAGAGAAAGGGAGAAAGAAAGAGAGAGGGGGCACGAGCAGGGTCGGGGGGGCAGGCAGGTCTACCAATGCTTTTGATTTATGGCTGGCAAAGCCAGGAATAATGCTGGGCATTCATTCATTTACTTAGCAAACCTTCCCTCAGCTCCTGAGAGGCACAGGCTTTGTGTCAGACCACAGGAGAGAGAGATGCTTGCTCCCGAGTAGCTTTCAGTCTTGCAGACAGAGGGGTACAGTAAGTCGATGTTTCTGACGGCCTCTTCCATTTGTACTAAGATGTCTGGTCTGCTAGAACCCTTTGCAACTGGGAGAAAGATGACATGGAAGAGGCTGGGCCTGGTGAGAACTCATGGTGGCTTGCGATGGGGAAGTTGCTGAGATAGGTGGGGAGAAGGAGCCCCAGAGCAGACTGGCCTGGTGTGCAGGCCGGCTAGGGTCAGGAGATGGTTTCAGAGCCCTTTCCTGGAACCCTGTTGCTCACAGTGATTCGTGCAGTGACTCAGACACTGTGATGACCTCAAGAGATGCAAAATGAAAATACACAGTGGCGTGTGCACACACGAGCACGCGGCCTTTCTAATTTAAACCACTGGACAATTTTGACTGACGTGTAGACCTTTGAGACTCCGTGTGTCCTGGGACAGGGCTCGTAGCAACTGCAGAGAGAGACAGGGTCAAACGCTGTGCTTAGTTTCCCTGCTTTTTCAGCAGGTGTTTTCCCGTATGACTAAGAGAATGAGATCAGCTGGGGGAAAATAAAAGCAAACAGGCCAAAAAACAAGTCTCATAAAGATAGCTGGTCTCTGAGTCCCCATCCTCCCCACTCAGTGGCCCCAAACATCTTTCCTAATTGAATCAGGCCTTAAATCTCATCTTTCACCTCCCAAACAACCACCATTAGTGGAGAGAGACCTCAACTGTCTCTGGAAGGCCTCATCTGGGACTCTGTCATCCCTGCTCACATGCCTTTTGTAACCCCTCCCCACTAGCTCCTGAATCAGCCCAGTGCATCTCTGGGCATTTTTTACTGTTAGAAAGTTCCTGGCACAGATCATAAGTCCATGTCCTGGGAATCTATGTCGTCTGCCCACTGGGGAACCACAGAGCATGTCTGTCCCTCCTTCCCAGGGTCAGCACATTACAGGTGTGAAGAGTGTGACCATGTCTCCCCTGGTCCTTCAACTGTTCTTCATGTGACACATGGCTCCCCTTCTCTGCATTGGACATTTGCTCATGAGTGGTGCTGAGTCCAGAGAAGGGGTCACCCACATGGCCAGTAGGTATATGAAATGTACTCAGCATCATTAATGAGCAGGGAAATGCACAACGAGATACCACCACCCACCCGCCATCATGGCTAAGGCTAAAATGAAAAGTACTGACCATACCAAGAGTTGACGAGGATGCAGAGCAACTGGAACTCTCATACATCACTGGTGGAAATGTAAAATTGTGCAATTACTTTGGGAAACCGTTTGACAGTGTCTCCTGAAACTAAATGTACGCTTACTCCGAGCCAGCAATTCAACTCCAGGTATGTACCCAAGAGAAATAAGTGATTGTTTCTACCAAAAGACGATTGTTGCCCCATTTATAATTACCAAATACTAGAAATAACGTAAATGGTCATTACCAGTAGAGTAACTAAATTATGGTATAATACGTTTAATGGAATACTACACATCAGTGAAAAAGAATGAACTGTTGCTAACACACAACACGGATGAATCTCCCAGATGTGATGTGCGTGAAAGAAGCCGGACGTGAGAACATACCCACTGTGTGTTTTCATTTATGTGATGTTCAAAAACAGTTAAAACTCATCTGTGGTTTTCAAAGTCCCTTTGAGGGAGATGGACCGGGAGGAGGTATATGAGCACTCTGGTGGGCTGGAAATGGCCCGTGTCTTCCCCTGAGGGGTTTTTACATAGAGACAGACATGGAAAATTCAGGGAGCTGTACTCTCAAGACTTGCACATTTGACTATATATAAAACGAATGCCGGGCGCCTGGGTGGCTCAGTTGGTTAAGCGACTACCTTCGGCTCAGGTCATGATCCTGGAGTCCCTGGATCGAGTCCCGCATCGGGCTCCCTGCTCGGCAGGGAGTCTGCTTCTCCCTCTGACCCTCCCCCCTCTCATGTGCTCTCTCTCATTTTCTCTCTTTCAAATAAATAAATAAAATCTTTAAAAAAAAAAAAAACAATGCCTTATTAAAAAAGAAAAAAGTCACCCTCACAAATGAAAGAGTGGGGGCCCAGAGCTGAGCTCCAGCATGAAGTTGAGCAAGACCACCATTGCCTTGCTTCAGCCACTGTACTTTGATTAATGCAGCTGAGATCCCACCATGACCTTTGGGGCCAACACCTCACACCTTCGACTTACATTGGGTCGACAGTCACCTGAGAATCCCTAAATCTTGGCTGCTCAGCTATGTCCACCCATTTTGTGCTTATGGGGTTGGCTTGTCAGGTCTCAAGCGTTGTGGGACAGAGACAAGGGGAAGGAAACCAGCAATCTGAACTGTGTCATCCTTTATCTCATTCCCTCTGTACGGCACCCCTTGAGAGGTGAATGTTGGGCCCTCACTTTAAAAGCAGCCCCATGAATCTCAGAGGCACTGTGTGACATGACCAAGGCTGCCCAGCCAGATAGAGCTGGTCAGGGGCTTGAGCCCAGGTCTGTGTGACCCCTCGTCCAACCTTTGCCTTTCATCAGGCTGACCAGAGATGAGGCCACATCTGTAACATGGGGCTTGTGGCCTAGCTGTACCCCCTTATGGTAGATGGAGACACCATGCGTGTGACATGGCCCCAGGGATCTCTGTGTGAGTGTTACCTCCCAACTTCATTATAAGCATCCTGAGGGCCAGGAAATACCTTAACTTCTGTCTGTGCCACAAAGGCCCCCAAGCCCTGCACATAGTAGGTTCTCAGTAAGTACCCAATGAATTGGGTTGTAGAAACTGAGATTCAGAGAGGTATAGCAACTTGCCCAAGATCACACAGCAAGTCCTCGACCAACAGGACTTGTAACCAGATCCCCTGACTTCCATCCCAGTGCTCCATCTGCCATTGCCCAGTGCGGCCAGCTTCCTGTAGACCGCAGGGATTGGAGATGCTAATGGGTTGAAAGATACTTAGGGAGGAAGGAAGAGGACCATCTGAGGTGAGACAAGGCTGAGTCTGGCCCTGGGGCCTTCAGGATGTGTGTCCCAGGGAGAGGGCTGGGGACGGGTTAGAGGTGACGCAGCTGCACAGACCGTACTCTCAGAAGGACGCTGGGCTTGGGTGAATGCTCTGCAGATACTCTCTTGAAATTCTCAATTTTATCTTTGGATTTGTATTTTTAAGTGAAGTCCCATGGCCAACAGAGCACACACCAGGGCTTAGAGCTTTGGCCCCCTCGAGGCCCCACCTCCTGTTGCCTCTCCTCTCCCCGGGGACAGGTTCTTAGACCCCAGCTGCCTCCCCTCCTGGGGCCCCCAGGTCCCTCCGGCCTCCCTGGGGATCTCTGTTGCATGCACTGGCAACGCTGAAGGACAGGCCTCTCGTCCACCCCGGTCCGGGCACCTAGCGTCCCAGCACAGAGGTCGCGATGCCCTCGGATGGCTCATTTCTGTGTATTGGGGTAGCGGCCCCCTGTGGGACGGGGAGATGCCGGGCTCCACCGTCTGGCTCCTCATCGGATCAGGGTGTGTGTGTATCCCGCTTCGGGCAGGGGAAGGAAAGTGGCAGCTAGTGGATTTGGCGTGCACGCTTTGTGTCGCGGCCCACGGGCACTTGTGTGATCCAGAAATTAAACAATAAGTAAGAAAACACTATGACACATCAAGAGCGAGACAGTGCGAGAAAGGTAAAACTTTATGTCTTGGTATCTTTGGTGGCACTTTTTCCCTGATTTTGAACGGAGGACCCTACGGTCTTACTTTACACTGGACCCAGACCCGGCCAATTCAGCAGCCAGTCCCACCGGGGAGGATGTTTCCCAGGGCCGGGTGGGGGTTCGGCGGCAAGCAAGGGCTCCCTGGGGAAGCAAGATGGCAGGGGACGGGGGCCCAAGTGGCTGGGAAGCTCGGTGACAGGTACGCGGCGCCCTGAGGCACACTCACCCCTCGCAGCACAGGGGGCGTGGAACCAACCTCAGGCCTAGAGGTGGCTGAGGCTTAGCCGCTGCAAAGGTCTCTGCACATTGCGTGGCGACTGGTACGATTCTTGCATCACATTCTATGACCCTGTTCTAAAACCCGAACCTCGAGGAAGTTAAGCCCCCCAGAACTTCCATTACCTGCTGTCTGCCCCTTCCACACCCTACCTGGCAGCCCCCACCCCCCACCAACGGAGGGCCGGTTGACTTTCTCCCCTTGTGGGTCACTGGCCGGGGATGGAATTTTGTTGTCCGCCCTGCTCCCTGGGCCCGTGTCCCTGACCGAGCTGCGGTGACGGGCCCTCACTCTGCGCCAGGCCTGGCTGCGCACTGAGATGCGGAGCTGGTCAGGGGGTGTTGCCCAGCGGGCCCAGCCGGTGAGGGAGGGGCGGGGTGCTGAGGGGCCTGGGCTCACTGTCTTCCTCGCTCCCTGGGAGGCTGTGCAGGGAGAGGCCAGCCACTCCAGTAAGGTCGGGATGCTTCGCTCTCTGGAGGGGCTGTGCCTCCAGCTCTTAGCAGAACTGCCAAGCGCACGGAGGCGGGCAGAGGGCGCTGCAGGCTGAGAGGACAGCCGGGAGGACTGAAATGTCAGGGGTGGTCGGGGCGAGTGGTCTGGCACAGCTGGAAAGGGAAGGCCTGGGCTGGATCAGAAGCTGGGGAGGCCCAGAGGCCACCAGCTCTCCAATGGCCTCAAACCCCAGGCTGAGGAGTTTGCTCTCTGACTGTCATAATGGGGCCTTCGAAGGTGGCTTTCAGCTCGGGAGCAGCATCAGAACTGATGTTCATGAAGATCGTTTAGAGGTTGAGTTGGGGGACGCCTGGGTGGCTCAGTCGTTAAGCGTCTGCCTTCGGCTCAGGTCATGATTCCAGGTCCTGGGATCGAGCCCCGCATCGGGCTTCCTGCTCCGCGGGAAGCCTGCTTCTCCCTCTCCCACTCCCCCTGCTTGTGTTCCCTCTCTCGCTGTGTCTCTCTCTCTGTCAAATAAATAAATAAAATCTTTAAAAAAAAAAAAAAAAAAAAAAGAGAGGTTGAGTTGGGTGTGGATGGGAAGGTAGGGAAACTGAGGCAGGGAGAGGTTGGGGGGCTGTTGTGATAACATAGATTTTAAAAAGGCAAGCCACATGGAAAAGGAGAGGAGGGACACATAGAAAGGATGGGAGAGGGCGCCTGGGTGGCTCAGTTGGTTGAGCGGCTGCCTTCGGCTCAGGTCATGATCCTGGAGTCCCTGGATCGAGTCCCGCATCGGGCTCCCTGCTCGGCGGGGAGTCTGCTTCTCCCTCTGACCCTCCCAACCCTCCCCCCTCTCATGTGCTCTCTCTCTCTCAGTCTCTCTCTCTCAAATAAATAAATAAAATCTTTAAAAAAAAAAAAAAAAAAAAAAAAAGAAAGGATGGGAGAGAGGTAAGCTTCTGGTCCCAAAAGGACAAATACGGTAGGATTGCACTTAGATGAAGTGCCTAGGGTAGTCACATTCACAGGGACAGAAATAGAGTGGCGGCTGCCAGGGGCTGGGGAGGCAGGGCGGGCAGGATGGGGAGTTGGTGCTTAACGGGGAGAGCCTCAGTCTGGGAAGATGAACAAGTTCAGGAGTCGGGCGGTGGGAAGGCTTCACAACAGTGTGACTGTGCTTCATGCCACCGAACCGTTTTCCTTAAAAAGGTTAAAGTGGTAAATTTGATGTTATGTGTATTTTATCACAATTTCAAAAACAGGATAATATTTAAAAGATAAGAGAGAAAGCCAGAGAGGACTGGCGGGCGTGAGGACTGACCAGAGCGAGGGGAGTGGGAAGGGAGAGTGCAGGCGGCCCCAGGTGTGACTGAGGCTGCGCAGATGCGGTCACCCAGGTGAGGAGACGGTGGGGGTGGAGGCCGGGGCCCACACTCAGCATTGGGCGTGTGGGGCCTTTGGGACTCCAGGCGTGCCTGGCAGGAGCCGGGGCTGGAGAGACTGGCTGAGAGTCATCAGCTTATCACTGGTAACCGACCCCACACAGGAGAAGATGAGAAGGCCCAGGGGAAGCGTGAGATGTGAGAAGAGGGCAGAACCAAGGGGACGGGTGGGCCAAGGAGAATGAATGCATCATCAGGGGGACTGAGGAGGAGGGACAGAAAGGAAGGAGGGAAACCCAGAGAGTCTGAGCTCTCACGGGCTGCAAGGAGCAGGGCTCATTCAGGGTGCCTGAGTGCGATGAGGGTTGTGTGTGGGAGAGAGGATGGGGTTCTCATGGGAATCCAGCATGAGCCACAGCAATCCAGGCCTGAGGGAGCAGGGCACTTCTGGGGACACGGTGTTCTCTGTCTGTCTCTCTCAGTCCCGTGAATTCACCCTCCTCTGAGGACTCTTACTCCCCTAAAAGTCTCTTCCCTCATGGCCTCAGCTTCCACGTGCTCATGATGGTCTCCTCATCCCCAGCTTCCGCTGCCACCTGCCTCACTTTCTCCTTGTGTCCCTGTTCAGTGCTGTTGTGGGTTGAATTTTATCCCCCCAAAATTTGTACCTGTGAATGTGACCTTATTTGGAAATAGGGTCTTTGCAGATGATCAAGTTAAGATAAGGTCCTAAGGGCAGGCCCTAATCCAGTATGACTGGTGTCCTTATATTAAGGGGACATGCAGACACAGACAGGTACAGAACAGGGAGACCACCAGCTCAAGGCTAAGAATGCCTGAGGCTCCCAGAGCTATGGGAGAGACGTGGACCCCATTCTCCCACAGAGCCTTCAGAAGGAGCCAACCCTGCCAACACCTAGATTTTGAATGTCTAGCCTTCAGGACTGAGAGACAACAATTTCTGTTGTTTAAGCCAGTCAGTTTGTGGTACTTGATTAAGACAATCCCAGGAATTAATACAAATGCCAAGAAATAAAAGCTCATTCACCCAATTCCAAGCCACCTCATGGCTCACTGACTAGCCGATCAATCAGTTGCCCTTGAGCCAGGCACCCACTTTGAGAGGAGGTGTCACATGATATAAAGCATGGCTGCCCCCAGGGGTGCCTAATGAAGGACGGCAGTGGGGAGTCAGCTCTCTCAAGAGGAACAGGGGGCATCTCAGGCACTCTTGTGTCCCTGAAGCCAAGGGAAGAGAGAGGCGCAGGCTTCGGTGATGAGGGATCATGGCCTGAAATCTCTTTGACCAAAGTGTCTTCCAAAAGAGAAGGACAAAGACATGAGAAGATTGGGTATGAAGAGTCAACTTTGTAAATCAGCCTTTCTTCGGCCATCATCAAGCTGTTCACTGTGGCTGAAATAAGAAGATGGTATAACTGGAAAAATATTCATTTGAATTTGTGACTCAGCCCCTCCTGACCTCAGGGAAGTGCAGTCCATAAATCCAGATGCTGCTGCAGCGCCTCCTTCCGGAGTGTTCCCGTGGGGGCGGATGCCGGAAAAGCCATTAGCAGAAGTGACTGGACCCATTCCCCATGAAAGATTTAAAAGTGCCCTTGGTACTCCAAGAACTTCCCCGTCTCAGAGCTTTCATTTCTGAAGCTTCCTGATGGATGGCCTCAGCCCTTGACCCACTAATTTTTACTCTCCAACCTGCGTAGTTTTATTTCCTGGCACAGCTTGTAAATTCTGTTTTTTCATGTTGAGCCGTGGTCTAAGGCTTCTGCTGTTGAGAAGCAGGGTGGCCAGATGAGCCTGCTGGGGTACCACAGACACGAGATGTGGAAGACTCAAGTTTTTCAATGTGTCTTACATTTCTTGAGCCGCCCTTTTGTTTTTCTTACCAGCTCTTCCTCAGGACTCAATTTATAAAGCAGGTAAGAGAGGCACTTCAGGCTGGCCATGCTGGGAGCCTCATCATCACCCCCTTCCTGCCGCTCCCTCCCCGTTTGGGTTCCCAGCCCTCCCAGACCTGGTCCCCCTCTTTCCTTTTGAAAGATGGCAAAACAAAAGATCCAAGAAGAGAAGGGACTTGCCCAAAGGCCCAAGGACACTAGACCGAAACCCAAATGTGCTCATTCTCTACTAGCACACTTACCAGGCACAGGACTAGGCACTGGGGACGTGAAGACCAGTAAGACCTGGGTCCTTCTCTGAGGGGAGTTACAGTCTGCCAAGAGGACCTGGGGGAGCGGGAGGGGGGTGGGAAGGCGACCCCAGTAGCAGCAGCAGGGGGCGGCAACCTCAGAGTCATGGCTAGTGTTTGCTGAGCCTGTGTGGACCGCACACCAGCCCCCGGCTTTGCCCCTGATCTGCTCATGGCCACTTAACCTTTACAACACCCTATGGGGGGAACAGTACTATTACCCTCTCACTGTTCAGAGTGATTGGCAACTTTTTATTTCCGCAGCTGAATCCCCCTTTCTTCAAGGGAAATCTGGCACGGAGCCCCAAATAAACACATCAGGCAAAACCAAGGTGAGCCCCCTCACTCAGCCTTCCCTGCGTAACCCCCGGCAGGGACCCTGGAGGAGCCTGAGGTCTCCCTGCACACGGTTTAAAGACCCCCATCTGATCCAATTTTTGGATGGCTCCAAGAGGCACAGGTTACAAGTGGAATTTCCCAGTCCCCTTACGCTCCTTGTACAGATGAGCAGACGGAAGCCCAGAGGAAGGGAGGGATTTAGCGAGGGCCGCCCGGGGAGCCACCACCGCAGCTGGCGCTCGAACCAGAGTCTCTGAATCGCAGCCCTGTGTCCGCCCGTGGCAGCTCTTTTATTAGGAAATGGAAGCCTTTTATTAACAGCTATAAAACACCATCCTTTCCGAGCCACATTTTAAGGTCGAGCTTGCCGTGGGCTCGGTGCACATGGTTTTCACCTCCCTCCCACCCTCCCCCTCCCCACCTCCAGCTCTCCACGTCACTGACCCCCGGGGGGGCGGGGGGGGGCGGCGCGGGGAGAATCTTGCTTTAGAGAAGCCAGTTCTGGGAGCCAAGTAGGTGAGTGTGGCTTGAAGCTGACAGCTTCCTAGTTGGCCTTAGGAGCCCTCCGCTCCTCTCAGCGCATTGAATGGAAGGTCTCATCGCTCCGTAACATTCACGGAATATTTGACATTAGAAAGGGCCGTTAAATCCTCTGAAATAGGATTTTTGAATTCAACAGCACCTTGGAGTGTGTAAGAGGAACATTAACTTCCCTTCCCTGTGTGTACTAAGAGGGAGACTCTTTCAGGAAAGTTAATGATTGTACCCCTCAGGGCGGCGTCTCTGGAGGTGGCCTGCCGCCCAGCCCTCCCTCCTTCAACGGGCCTCAAAGTTGCCACCTACTTCTCTCTAACTTGTGCCTTTGCAGCTGCTTTTCCTACTCTCCTCTCTTCCCTTGTCCTGGCTCATCCCGTCTGCAGGCTCTGCCTGTCACTTTTTTCGAAGGATTTTAGTGCAAATCATCTAGGAAATGAGTCTGCTGGCAAAGACAGCAAGCACGGGAAGCTCCCAGCATCCCAAACCGGTCCCAGCTGGTTCTGTCCCCAAGTCCCTTCTGGGGTGAGTCTGAGTGGCTCCCTCATGTGACCCAGAGGTGACGCTAAGGGTGTTACCCGAACTTTGCTTCATGGGATTCCAATTCCAGGAATACTTTCTCAGAGGCATGGTTTCATGGTTAAAGACCAGGAAAATTCTGCATGTAACCTATTTCTCCTGGGGGCACCCAATGCGTGGAAGCATCCCGAAAGTTTTGAGAAGTCCTGCGGTCTCAGGTCCTGTGGAACTTTGGATAACCCAAAACCTGTTTGAGTGCCCAAAATATGTTTTGCAGCTCGTTCAGAGGTGTCTCTGTGAGTTAGTTCTGGTAAACCTCTGAACCTTTCACTACGGTCCCTCTTGGCTATAGATGCTCTCCTGGTTCCACTCAAGAAAAGCCAAATTAGGTTATTCTCTGAGAGCATCACAGAGGGGTTTTTGTTTTGTTTTGTTTTTCATCTATACCAGAGCATTGTCAGCGGCTTGTGCTTTCTTTGGAAGTAAATAGAAATGAATCAAGGGGGACCCATTTATGGTCTGAACATTGCGTTCTTGGGGTCCGGGCAAAGGAAGACGTCAGGCCAGGCCAAGCCATTCTTATACAAAAGGATGGCACTGGGGTTTTCTGTGTTTGGGAAGCAAGGGCTTTCTTATCAGGCCAGCTGCCATATTTCTCCTACACACATGCCAGCACGTGCACAAACGTACCTTAATAACACGTACCTCTGCTTTCTGAAATGGAGGCTTTTCCTGTTAGCTGAGCGAACTCTGTTTTTTGTTTAAGTGCACTAATTGTTTTTAGTTAATAACTATTCCAGCTGGTTGATTGATTAGCTGGTTGTCTTTTCCTAACTTTCCTTTCTCTCTATGCTGGACGATCCCATCAGTCCTGTCACAGAGGAGCCATGGTGTGTGTGTGTGTGTGTGTGTGTGTGTGTGTGTGTGTGTGTGTGTGTAGGGGTCTAAAAACACAAACTGCTGATGAAGGAGATACTGATTATATCCTTTTGCTGGGGCCACCATAACAAAATACCACAAACTGTGTGGCCTAAACAACAGAAATGTCTCAAAGTTCTGGAGGCTCAAAGTCCAAGATCAAGGTGCCAGCAGGGTTGGTTCCTTCCAAGGGCCATGGAGGTCTGTTGCAGGCTTCTCTCTGTTTCTGGTAGTTTGCTGGCAGCCTTTGGCGTTCCTTGGTCTGTTGGAAGCATCGCCCTGATCTCTGTCTTCATCCCCACAAGTGTTCCTGTGTGTGTCTGTCCAAATTTCCACTTTTTATAAGGACACCAGTCATGTTGGATTGGGAGCTCACCTTGCTCTAGTAGGACCTCATGTAAACTGAACGAGTTATTCCTGCGATGACTCTTCTACCAGGTAACGGCACATCTTACTTGCAGAGTGGTGCTGGCTTACAGAAATCCTGGGGGCTAGAACTTCAACAGATGAATTTGAAGGGCACAATTCAACCATAACACCAATGCTGTACACAATAGTGTATTCCATTCCGCAGCATTGAAGGAAGTCCTGAGCTGTTGCCTCACTATTTAGCCTGTCAGCCTCAGAAAGGAGGGCGAGGGTGAGAACAGGCTCAGATACAGAGATGCTGGCAGCTTCTGCAGCAAGCTGACATTTTCCAAGAGGAGAAGAGCCCACGGTCTCCTCAAGGTTGTCTGATGGGATAAACAAAGACAGGTAGAACTGCCATTAGGTTCATTTCAGTAAAAAGCATCCTGTTGCGTGTGTGGCCCCGGGTTGGGCCCTGGGGGGAGGGGGATGCAGCAAACTGACACCCTGCCCGGGGGGTGGGGGGGTCGCCACAGGAGATGGATGTGAGCTGAGTGGAGGGGTGTGGGCCCAGCGTGAGGGCCATGATGAGTTTTGCTTAGTGAGGGGACATGGAGGCTTCACAGCGGAGGTGATGTGTGAGCTGGGCTTGTCATATTATCAACAGTTTTAGTCAAGAGGGAGGGCAGAGGGCTTAAGGCAGATCAGGGTACATATGGTGGTTCTAGAACTTCCTAGTAGCGTGATTTGCATGAGTCACTCAACCTATCTAAGCTCCATGTCCTCCTCCATAAAATGGGGGTAACAACAAATATCTACTCAGAGGTTAAATTAGAAAATCCTTGCGATGTGCTTAACACAGGGCTTGGATGTGGTGGTTAACATCAGCTGCTTTTTGTGAGGCTTGACCGAGATGTTGTAGGCAAAGGACCTGCATGCAGCAGGTGTTCAACTGATGCTCCTCCTCTTACAAAATCAGCTTTGGCAGAACTTCCAGCATTCATGTTTTCCATCAGGGCATGGAGTGAAGGGTGGAGGGTTGTACAGAAAAGCATTTGAACGACTTAAGAATAAAATAGTCTTCGAGCATTCATAAGTGTTTAGAGTCCCCCGTTTACTTGGAATTAGTGGCCATGCCAGTATAATCAATGACAATTTATTCAGTCACATGCCATCAGGACTTTCACCTTGCACAGTTTTATTGGAAAATTAATCCAGCTTAGTAGAGTATCCGCTATAGTAGTTATTATCCCGACGATTCATAGAACATGCCCGGCTACCATATGAATGCCAAGCATTGATTTGCTCTGAGAGAGAAAATCCAGGAAGGGTCTTTC
This sequence comes from Neomonachus schauinslandi, assembly GCF_002201575.2. Lineage (NCBI taxonomy): Eukaryota > Metazoa > Chordata > Mammalia > Carnivora > Phocidae > Neomonachus > Neomonachus schauinslandi. The sequence goes on from NC_058415.1 coordinate 60,473,238, forward strand.
TAAGATTTTTCTTTCTGGTAGGTCATAGATCACAGAAACTCAGAAGACAAGCACCAATTCTCTTACCATGTCGTACAGACGAGAACTAGAGAAATACCGTGACCTGGATGAAGATGAAATCCTTGGAGCCCTCACGGAGGAGGAGCTCAGGACCCTGGAAAATGAGCTGGATGAGCTGGACCCTGACGTGAGTAGGCACTAAAGGGGACCATGTCATCACAGGTGCAGGGACAGCAACCATTACCACATGGGGGAGGGACAGGGGCAGACTTCCCGTAGCTACCACTTCCCGTTTCCCTCTGTGGCAATGACACTGGAATAACACTACCCTTGCAGGTGTGTGTGTGTGTGCACGTGCGCACATGCACGTGCCTGCATGTGTGTGTTTGTGTGTTGTGTTTGTCAGGGTTTTCTAGAACAGCAGAATCAACAGGATGTGTATATAGGGAAGAGATTTATTGTAAGGAATTGGACACGATTATGGAGGCTGACAAGTCCCAAGATCTGGGAGGGCGGGCAGTGTGGTTCCAGCTTAGGTCCAAAGGCCTGGAGAACCAGCGGAGTTGATGGCGTCCTTTCAGTCTGAAGGCCGGTAGGCGCAAGACCCGGGAAGAGCCGATGTTTGAGTTTGAGTCTACAGGCAGGACTAAAACCAATTACCCAGCTCAAGGCAGTTCTGAGGGTCAGGAAGGTCAAGATTTTTGTTCTATTCAGAACTTCAACTGACTGGATGGGGCCCACCCACATTAGGGAAGGCAATCTTTTTCTTTTTCAGTTTCAAATGTTAATCTCATCTAGGAACATCCTTACAAGCACGCTCAGAAAAATGTTTAACCAAATGTCTGGGTACCCCGTTGCCCTGTCAAGTTGACACATAAAATTAACCATCACAAGTCTACTCCTTGTCCACTTTGCAACCATACACATCTGAAATCTTACTTCTCTCGTTATAAAGACAGTAACGAGGTCATAAGAGGAAGATAGAGTCCAGAAGAGGAGGTGAAGTCCTTGAGTAATCCTGTCCTTGATATCCCATAACTTAAGTACTATGGTATAAAATTAATAATACCTAAATACTATGATATAAAATCAATACCTCTTATGTTACATGATAAGAGAGTAAGAGAGGGGGGAAAAAACAAAGATACTTGCTTCACACACACACACACGTTCAAAACAAAATAAGGAGGAAACACTCATGACAATTATGGTTTTGTTTCTCTAACCGGTCACATGCTTGCAGCTGGTATTTATAACTACCTTCTTCCACTCCCGTTCTGTATTCCCTTTGCCTTTAGCAAGCACCTTGTTGGTCACGATTCTTTCCTGGTTGGATGACTCAAACCTTCATTCCTGAAGGGTCTGGGCCCGTAGTAGCCCTGCGTGGATTGGGTTGTTGTCATTTTCCATTGACTCCAATCACAGGACATGGTGCTGGTAAGAAGCCCCTCGGCAGTCTCTGGATTGCAGGCAGACGCTTCCACACCTCCGATGTGGGGCAGTAGTCCAATTCCACATCAGTCACCCCGGCCAGTACAGAAACTCCTTCTCTGCCCATTGATTCAGTGGCATAAGGAGCCCCAAGTGGCCAGGCGGGAGTCTCAGTGTCCAGTCCAGTGGAGTCAGCGTTGTGTCTTCTGGCGGAAACATTCCTCCCTTTGGGACTAAGACCTCTAGACCAGAAGAGCATAAGGTCACAAGGACAGGAAGCAAAAATGCTACCAGTGGGTCACTAGGGGTAGCAGTGAGGAGGGCCTCTCCCCTCCATGAATCCTGACTGGGGAAGAAACAGCACCAGAGATTGGGCATGGATTCAGAGTAAATACAGCCTTCTGGAGAATCTTGTCCCAGCCCCACGAGGTATTGCTCCCTAGCAGGCACTGTAACTGTCTGCAAAAGCGAGCTCCGCCGTTCTCTCCAGCTAGCTGCTGCAGGGCCGTGGGGACCCTATGTCATGGAAGGAATTAACTGAGGAATAAAGGACAGCAAGAGTCCCTTTCACTGGTTGGGGGGATGTGTTTTTATCATTGCATTTCATAGTCGGCACATGTAAGAAGTGTGTTTAATGCTCAGAATTGGCCTCTGCAGTCAGGATGACAGGATCAAGCAGCAGGAGGCCCCCTGGTCAAGCCTGTGGTTTGGCCAGCCACCATGGAGCCGTGAGCAGGGCCGAGAAAGGGATTCCCAGGTGGCCTGCTAGACAGGGGCCTGCATCTTCTATCTATACCCAGATCCCCAGGTCAATGCTCAGTCCAGAGAAAGTACATAATGAATATTACTGCATGAGGTGAATTTTCCATTTTATATATATTTTTAGTTAAAAATGGAACATTTCACACCTTTCTTTGAAAACCTGTCATTGCTCAACTGTGGTTTAACAGTGATCCATAAAGAAAAGAACACCACTATACCATTGCACTAACCCTCAAGTAATCATCGTTAGTGTAGAGGGAGAGATGCAGGACTAGAGGTTAGATGTCCCAGCACCAACCCCGGCCCTGTCTCTTACTCTCCATGTGACCTTGGGCCAGTCCCTGTCCTTCCCTAGGCCTCAGTGTCCCCATCCATGAAATGATGGAGTTGGTTGGTCCCTTCAGGGCTCAGCTGCCATGAGCTTACAACCTGGCCTTATCTCCAGATTCAAATAAATGTCTTCTTTCTAGAAAACCCAGATTCCTAGGCTAGGGGTCCTGGATCTTAGGCCCCATAGAATGACAAATCCCTCTTGCTCTTCGTGACTTCCCCCTGCCCAGCCAGAGGAGATGGATCCTCTGATGAGGCTACTCCAGGGCTTTGGAAGGCAGTGCTGGTGCGAGAGCCTTGGGTCTCCTCCTCCCTCCCCTGAACCCCTGCTGCCCAGAAGCCTGGGCTTCAGGAAAAACAAGCGCTATAGGCAAGGAATAACCAAGCTCCCAGCTTTATTGCTATGAGATGATTCTGTTCTAATTCGATTCTAGACCACTGTCACATAGAATTACACGAACAAGCAGCTTTAAAAAGTGAGAACCAAAGGGGGATTAGCTACTTTTGTCAGCTCAGTAAATATGGTGTAGTTGCCTGCGGGTGCCAGGCCCTGTGCGGGCCACCCCAGGGGACCCTGGCAGGGACCCTGCCCTCCTGTCAGTCGGCTCAGGCCGGGGCGGGCAGGCCTGATGAACAGCGTCCTGGACGGGCACAGACAGGGAGCTCAGGGAGACGACTGATTCTTACCGGTAGAGGCTTCACAGGCCAGGTGATCTGGGAACTGGGCCCTGGGATTTTTCTGAGTCAAGAATAAAAACAAAGAATTCCAGGCCAAATGGAGGCTATGAGCAAAGGCTCTCGTACGAAAGGTGACTGGGGACAGCGGTAATTAGAATCTCAGTGCAGTTTCTGTGGGGCGTTAGCTGACCCTGGAAGGAGGTCTCGGCTGGATAATGGTGGAGGGGGGAGGCATGGCATGCACGGCCACCCGGAGAGTTTAGACTTTTCTCTGTAGGCCCGAGGAATCTTTGAGGGGCAGTGACTCGGTGGGCATGCTGGTTTCAGGAGCTCTGAGGAAAAATGGACCAGAGGAGGTGCCAGCGACATGGGTGGGAGGCAGAAGGCCCGGCTGGTGGTGGGACAGTTCCTTTCTGAAGCTAAGGAGGGGCCCTGCCCCTCTCCACAGACTTTCTACCATATTGCAGACTCTTTCTGTCCCCAGGGCAATGAAGTGAAGGCCTGTGCCTCTGGCCATCTGGCTGTTGGAGTTGTTCCCCTGCAGGGGTGGGGGATGGGGTTAAATGAAGCTGTGTCTGCAAGTCAGGCAGGTGGTGCCAAAGGTCCCAGCCAAGCATCAGACCTGAAGGGGGCAGGGGGCAGGTAGAAAAGGCCTCTCAGGACTGGAGTATAGCCCCTACCTAAGGCCTCTTGGAGCCCCAGCTGGGAGCTCTGTTTCAGCTCTAACCTGGCCAAGGGCTCCCCCAGTGCCCCCACGCCAAATATCAAGTTCTCTGGCCTCGGTAGCAAATTCCCTCTTCTCACACAGCCAGCACCCCTAGTCCTCCTCCCAGAAGATCTACAGGAAGGTGGGTGCCCACGGGAGGGACAGAGAACCTGGGGCCCAGAAACTAACTTGCCCCGGTCACGGGACCAGGGTGTGGAGACTCAGATTCCAGACAGGCTCCGAGTGCTCTCTCAGCTTCCACTCCGGCAAGAAGAAAATAAATGTGCTTTTGGATTTGGAGGAGGGTTGAGCAGTCAAGAGGCCCGTGATTCTCCTACCATTGTGATTTCAAAATGGACATTTTCAAAGACCCCGTCCTCTCTAAGTTCAAGAACAAGGAAAGAGAAGTCAGAGAGAGGATAAGAGATAACAGAGACCAGTGGGTTTTTTTTTTTTTTTGTCCCAGCCACACAGTTGGCCCCTTCACGGAGATGTCTCTGTTACCTGATTTGCAAGTCAGTATGTGAGTTTTGAAAAGATCTAGGGGGCCTCCCCACTTTCTGAGAGCACAAACATTCCAGCTCAGTTTCACCTGCCCTTGGCCCGTGTTCTGAGGTCAGCACAGGGAGAAGCCAAAGGTATGCAGACCAGGAGAGGTCTCGGTGCCAGCCATCTGGGAGGAGGAGCACAGGGGCCAGAAGAGTCCATGCCCCCAACTTTGAGAGCAGGAACTGACCAAGAGAGGGGAAGGAGGTTGCTCTAGGTCACACGTCCAAAGGGAACCAGACCAGGCCCCAGGTCCGCCGCCCTGTCTGGGACACTCTATATGGCTTCTGCTTTCATTTCTGTTTAACAGGTGCTTATATGGCACTTCCTATGCCCAGGCACTGTTCTAAGCACTTTGAAAATCTTCATTCATTCAACCATCATCATCATCCTGTGATGCAGGCACTGTTATCAGCCCCATTTTGCAGACAAGAAAACTGAGAGGTGAAGTAAATTGTCCAACGTCCCACCCCTAGGCAGTGGATGAGCCATGACACGGTTCTGAGAGCCACTCTGAAGCTTCATGGGGGTCTCAGAAAGATAGTTTGAGCCACAGATGTGCTCTGGTTTTGTAACTGGGGCAAGTGCTGGATGAGAATCATCCTCCTTTCTTCCTGGAAGCAACCTGAAATGCAGAAGTCTGTGTTCGGTCCTGGCTGTGCTCCCAACTCAGGCGTGTGTCTTCCCTATTTGGAGCTCAGTTTCCCTATCTGTAAAAGGGGTGCAGTCAGCCTAGATGCCTCTTGACACCCCCTCCAGCTCTAACCAGCTATGATTTGATGAGCAGTTCCTGGCAGCCTTGTTACCTGAATTCAGCTGACACTTCAGGGGGTTAGGGTTTCAGTGATGCAGCTGTTAAGCCTCAGTGTCACGTGAACAGAGTACAGTACTCGGAGTTGGAAAGCAGCTTTGTTTGCAGCAGAGGGTTCCAAGCTTGTGCACATAAAAAAAGAAAAAAAGAAAAAAATCTAAAAGAAAAGAAGAAGAAAGAAAGCAAGCAAGAAAAAAAAAAAAAAAGTCCCTGAAACTTTCTATCTCTCACTCTGTGGCCTGGAAAAACTTGAGCTTATCATGAGATTGTTGCACTTGGACTCCCACGGGAGAGGAATGCTCCATGTGCTAAAAGTATCCACTGTTGACTGATTCCCCAAGAGGATCTGCCCTTTCTCGTCTCTCTGGAGTTAAGTGGATGCTGCTCTGAAGCCCAGCCAACTCCTTGGTTCAGATTGCCTTTGCACCAGGCAGTGGGGAAAATGGACAACGTACAGAAACATTGAAGACTGACGGGTCACACTGTGACTTGTGCAGGGAGCCGTGTATGCGTTCTCATGGGATCAGTAGGTAGTTAACATTTACTGGTTGCGCCATGGCCAAAGCTTTGCGTGGATGATCTCATTTAATCCTCTGAGAGGTTCGGTCATGGGCCCCATTTTAAAGATGGGGAAACAGAGGCTCAGAGAGATGAGGTAGCCTGACCAGGATGTAACACAGTTGGTGCTGGGCTTCCAGCCTCCAGCCCTGCCCCTAGAGCCCATGTTGTTAACCACCACCTCCTGTGAGCACCTGTGGGCTGGAGCCTGCCAGGGCCTGGGGTGGGGAATAACCAGCAAGTTGTTCTTTTCCAACATGATGTCCTTTGAAGTTGTTATGTTAGTTTCACCATCAATACTAATCTTCTAAAAAAGAAAGAAAAATACCATCAAGATCAAGAATTTACTTGTAAATATTGCTTGATAATGAAGCTTTGGGGAAAAGGAAGAATTTTTCTTAAGTGTCTCAGTAAAAGGATTAAAATATTAGCAGGAGGGAAGATGGTAGAGATAATCCCAACCTTATAAAGAAATCGGGTGCTGTGAGTTGGTTTTGAAGTCAGCCATTGGGAGGCTTTGGCCCTTTATAGCCACAGAAACAAGAGTGGAAAGCAACAGTCCCCTGCAGGGCCCAAAATAATAATCATAGCTCTTTTCTCTGTGGAGGGCTTTTTACAGGCCAGTCACTGTGCTAAGTGTTGTATGGGCATCATCTCTACGAGGATCACTACGAGGATCCTGTGAGATCGGTCCTTAAAGTTTGGGGTCCATACCATCGTAAAAAAAAGAAATGGATGACCAGAATCACACAGCTGGTAAGTGGGAGGCTAAGCTCAGGCAGACCTGTTTCTCTTAGTCCATAATGCATCAAGAGTTCTGAGAACAGGGCACCTGGGTGGCTCAGTTGGTTAAGCGTCTGCCTTCAGCTCAGGTCATGATCCCAGGGTGGTAGGATCGCATCGGGCTCCCTGCTCAGTGGGGAGTCTGCTTCTCCTTCTCCCTCTGCCGCTCCCCCCTGCTTGTGCTCTCTCTCTCAAATAGATAAATAAAATCTTTAAAAGAAAAAAAAGAGCTCTGAGAACAGGGGCCATGAACTGCAAGAAGAAACAATGGAGACAAAAACCTAGAACTCTAGACTCGCAGCACTGAAAGGACCCTTAGAAACCATCTAACCTTCCCTCCCCCGCCCCCTGCATGTATGTACATGATGCAGGTAAAGAAGCTCTCATTTATGGGGTCCCTCCTGGACACACGTCATTCACTTGGTGATTTATGCATTTCACTGAATCCTCACACCAACCCTATGATGTAAGAAGTAGTATTGACATTGTAGTGATGAAAAATCAAAACAACGGGAAAACCCCCCTGAAGCCCAGAGAGGGCAATGTTCTTAGTCAAGGTCACACAGCAGGTCACCGCAGACCCAGGAAGAGAATGGGGGACTTCCTGTCACACAACTTTGCTTCCCATCAGACTCCACAAAATCATAAAATCCTCCCTACTCTCCAGATGGTACCCTGTAAGCGAGGAGACGCTCTTGGCCATGCAGGAAGCAGCCAAACTTGGTCCACAGGGCTATGGTTCTCCCTTGTAACACAAACCAGCAGAATTGTGAGCCCAGGACAGAAGTAAACAGTTGAAATGGAAAGAAATAAATCTCTGCTCTAAAAATAGGCACACATCCTTAGAAACACTGCCGGCCATGTACAGAGCCAAGGATGGGCCCGGCAGGGTGAGGGGGAGCGAGGCTAGGTGTCAGTGTGTCCCCACCCTAACCTCTGTCTTCTGGCCCCATGACTACCTCCCTGTACCCCTCTCCAGCCTCCCCGGAAATCCCTCCTCTCTCTTCCACCCCCCACCTTGCCTCTTTGCTAGGGGACATCTTGGTCCCACAGCCCTTTTCCCCTTGGTTCAAAAGCCTCCCATTTTTCAAGGTCCAGCTTCCCTGCGCCCCCCCCCCAACCCACAGCACTGCACCTGCCCCACACTGAGGATACTGAACAATTTCTGTTTTGATTTTGACATTTTTAATAGGAAATGTTCAAAACACATAGGAGAGTACAGACGATACTTAGGTTCCCAGGATTTAGATTTAACAAAAGTAAAAATTTTACCTTATTTTTTTCAGATCACCCTTAAAAAGAAAAAAAATCACTGTAGATAAAGTTTTAAGATTTTATTTATTTTAGAGAGAAAGAGAGCGTGGAGGGCGAGGGGCAGAGGGAGAGAGAGAATCTCAAGCAGACTCCATGCGGAGCGTGGAGCCGGATGCAGGGCTCGATCCCAAAACCCTGGGATCATGACCTGGGCCGAAACCAAGCATCAGACACCCAACAGACTGTGCCACCCAGACACCCCTGTAGATGAAGTTTAAACCCTGCCTTCCCACCCCCTCGTCTCTTCCTCATCTCTCCTCTTCTACTGAAGACTTTCTACTTGAGAGGCAGCAAACCAATCACCTACATCGGGTATAGGTAGTACAAGCAAAGGAAGGAAGATGTGCCAGTTCCTCAAGGCACGTGGCCCTCCTGGTTCATCTTTCACTTTTCCACTCTTAAAAGACATGTGGACATAAGAAAGTTTTCACTTGCAAGTTAACCTCCCAGGAAGAAAAGTAACAACACAGTCAATGATGAATAGTAACTGATTCTAGACCTCTGTGTCAGCGACAGTAGGGAGTGGTGGGGACTGAGGCAAACAGGAGAGTTTGTATTTGACTAAAGGGTACTTGCTGTTCAGCCCCACCTGTTGTTGCTGATGTGGAAGGGAAGGCCATTGAGTTTTTTGCCAGATCGTTGAATTTTTCCAGAGATACTGGAAATGTGAAATTGTTTTAGGGGGAGGGGAGAGGGAGAGGGAGAGAGAGAATCTCAAGCAGGTCCCACACCCAGGACAGAGCCCGATGCAGGGCTCAATTTCACGACCCTGCGAGCATGATCTGAGCAGAAATCAAGAGTCAGATGCTTAACCGACTGAGCCAGCCAGGCGCCCCTGGAAATCTGAAGTTTTATGTGAAAGTTCCCTATTTTAAAATGTTGATGCCACATCTAAATGCACAGACCAAACCAACCCAAGTTTTGACATTTGATTGGACTATAGGCCTCCTAGTTTGCAACTTAGCTCTGTTCTGAATGACAGGATTTTGTGTTTGTTTACATACACACACGTACACAAATAGATGGAAGTATGGTTAGATATATGAAAAGCACCTAGCCCAATGCCTGGCACATAGTAGCAGCTTAATAAATGTTGAACCTGAATCTATGATTTGCCCACCAGAATCTAGGCCTCTTGAATTTGGAGCCACATTGTGCCACCAGATATAGGGCATCCAGGGACAGTTGTGGAAGTTGCGCTTTGCGGGAGACGTTGTTCACATAAACCAAAGAGCAAATAATGTCCTTGGAGTTGTGCAGTGCACAGTTTGCACAATCAGATGCAGATATTCTGAGTGTCCCCATAATCCAGTGTCTGTTCAGTTGAACAGAAATGAGTAATTATGCCCTATGATGATAAAACTAACTGGCAGTAAGCTGCATCTGTATGGAGTTCACACCTTTATTCTGAGGTTTGAAGCTAAAAAGGCTTTTGAACTTCATTTTAGAGAAGGAGATGCCAAAGTCAGAGAGCACCGAGCCCACCGTCTGTGGCTCCACATCCCTGGGATGAGAACTTAGGTTGTCAGTTAGGATGCAGTTTGGCAGCAAGTATAAGACCCTGAAAATAACGTGACTTGAGCAGTGGTTTATTCATCCCTCAAGTTCAAGTCCAGAAGTGTGCCATTTAGAGCTGGTGTGGAGCTCAGCTCCCCACACTTCCCCGAGTCCCAGGTTCCATCCAGCTCATCTCTGGCCAGCCTGGGGTATAGTCCTTGTCCTCATGGTCCAGGGTCCTCATGGCTGTCGTAGCTGCCACGCTGCATCGGACTAGAGGAAAAGGGGAGAAAAAGGAAAGGAGGAAAGCCATTATGTAAGTGCCTTTTAAGGAAGATTACTAGAAATCGCCACTGGACACTTCTTATCAACCACAGCTTAGTGACGTGGCTCACCCTACCTGCAAGGGAGCCTGGGAAAAGTAGTCTTTAATCTGAGAGGCCTTGTGCTCAGCTGTAAGAGTAGAGTGCTCTCGGTACCAGCAAAGGGGAGACATGGTATCGGGGACCGTTTGGAGGCTGTCACTGTGAGTCTGCCAGTTTGACGGCCTGGGGGGTCCTGCTCTGCCAAAGTCTCCGAGGCAGAGTAAGAAGAATTGGGAGGAAATGAACCAAATCCAGGCCCTTAAAGAAAACATCACAGAAGGCCAGCTTGGCCTTTCCTAAAACTCCCATCTGTGAACACTGGCCCCATCCTGGACCCCCCCACCCTGGCACCTCTCACGTGTCCCCTCCCCCAAACCTGCTTGGGGCAGCAGTTGGGTGGCCTGACAGATCGCTTGGGGCAGCAGGTGTGATGCTGACCTGAGGGGTGTCCAAGCAATACCATCCTCCTTGCCCAGCTGGAGCAACACTGTTGCTGGATCGGGACTCTTCAGAATATGTTTTCTTAGTGGCCGGCGCATGGTGCTGGGGAGGCAGAGAAGACGAAGATACATCCCAGTCGGTCTCCTTAGGGAGAGAGACAGCATCGATGTGCTCCAAGACAGAAGAGGGTGACATTATGTAAGCTCTGGCAGGGTGCCCAGGGGAGTTTGGACAGAGAATTTCCAGATCAATGTGGGGAGCACTGCAAAGGCCAAACAGGGTGCCCAAGGGAAAGACTTTAAAAGACAAATGCAGGGGAGGAGGCGGGAGGGAATGCCAGGCAGAGGGCACAGCCTGCGCCCAGGCGGCAGCTCGAGAGGAGGGTGCGGCTGTGGAATGTGGAGCAGCCTAGAGAGGCTGGGACCTGGAATCCTTGAAGAGAGGAGGAAGATCAGGAGGCTGGAGCAGCCCGGGGTCAAACCATGAAAAGTTCTCTGTACCTATTGAAATCCTGACCCCTCTTTACAAGCTTCCGTCAAGGGTGCCTGGGTGGCTCAGTCGTTAAGCGTCTGCCTTCGGCTCAGGTCATGATCCTGGGGTCCTGGGATCAAGCCCCGCATCGGGCTCCCTGCTCAGCGGGGAGTCTGCTTCTCCCTCTCCCTCTGTGCTCTTGTGCTCTCTTTCTCTCAAATAAATAAATAAAATCTTTAAAAAGAAAAGGAAGAAAGCTCTGTTGAAGCCCCACTGAATGATTTCTAGTGGAATCTAGAAGCTGCTGGTCAAGAATGCAGAGGCAGAGTGCTCAGTATCATCCAGGCCCTGCGGGGCTAGAGGGCCTCATTTTATACAAGGGGAAACAGACCTGGCAGGTAACTGAAAAATAAAAGTCCTCAAGTCCAGTTAGAAAAATGTGGTTTTTTGGCCAAATACCTTGTGAAATGTAATCATGTGACTGACTGGCCTATAGAACGTTTGGCCGTGCTGATGTGGTGGAAAGGGGTGGGGCATCTAGGATAGGCTTAGGTCATTTAAAATGGGAGGGGGAGAGAAGTCAGTGGGCATTTGGGGCCGTTCAGCCTCCTGGGTTTCACTCTTACCCCGGGACAGGAACTCCATGCCTCGGGGCCTCAGTTTCTCCATCTGTAAACTGAGACTGGTTTGATAAGGAGGTGAGTTCTTGCTTTCTAACACACTTGGAGAGGAAGCCTGGTTCTCACGTGGCACCACATCTGGTTTCCAGGGTCTGTTCCTAGAGGAAGCCTGTCAGGCGGGATGGAACATTTTCTGTGGCTTGGAAGTCAAGAGTCCCGGGCTCTTAGTCCAGCGTCTGACCTCAAGCTAGGCCCTTTCCCTCCCTGACCCTCGGCCGGCTGCTCCCAATATGCAGTAAAGGCATTGTCCTCCACGGCCCGTCCTCTTCTGGGGAGTTGTGTGGGGTTTAGTCACAGCACAGCAATCCAGGACTCCTGGAGCTCGGACCATGGCGGGGGGCACCTTTAATATTCATTTGTCCTTAGACATAGTTGCTTTATTTGAGAAAAGTGATAAAGTTGCTTGTTTATTTTGTCGCTGTGAAGAAGCAGAATAGGGTACATTTCATGTATGATTAGCCACCAGCCTGGAAATGGTCATACTGATCCTTGGGCATGCTAATTATATACAGTGTCGTCTGTATATAAACTCAGGCTTTCTGGCTCTTTCTGTGCCTCAGTTTCCTCAACTGGAAATGAAAGAATCAGTCCAGAGGCTCTCTTAGAGATTTGCAGCCCCTTTAATACATAGTGTGTGTGTGTTTGTATGTGAATGAGTCAGTGTATGTGCCTGTGTGTTGTGTATGTGTGCATGTCTGAACAAGCCCACAGTGGGCCCAGCTGAGATGGCTTCTGACGTAGCCCGAACTATCTATAGCAATGATAATTGTGCAGATGCTTGATATTTGGCCTTTCTGGCCTCTGTCGGCAGGGTATTAGAGCTCCTCACAGCCCCGATAAGGATCCATCAAAGTTTCCATCGTCCTTTGGACAACTGGACTCCAGAGTGCGGGTGTGAAAGTCAAATTAAGATGATAACCTGCCAAGCTGCACATCCGAGTTTTAATTTTAAAAGCATTTAGAAGGAAGTCACCATTTAAAAACCCACGAGTAGGGAACCACAGGAAAACTTGCCTAATTTTTCCCCTACGATTATTTCTAAAAACATATTAAAAATTCCATGTGTTTTTATAATTTTTAAAACCACTACATTGAAAACTCATGGATATACCTCTTTCTTCCTCTAGTCCAGAGCCTGATATGGGTGAGACACTCGAGTAGATACTTGTCGAATAAATGAATGAATACCTTGATTTTCTCTACACTGAATTCTAGTCTGATAGAAACCTGAGATCAGATGTGGCAAAACGGCAGCCCACAGACCCAGTCTGGCCTGCAGATGTGTTTTCTGTGACCTGAACATTGTTTTTAAAATACTTGGACTTTGTGTCAATGTTTAAAAATCAAGAGCTTTCCCATAAAGATGAGCAGATCTAATAGCACCACCCATATTCTCATATGGTGATAGTTCTGAGCTGGGTGGTGTAGAGGCACCGGAAGCCCCAGTGTACCACAGTCCCCACCACTCCCAAGCATCTCACACATATAATTTTAGCCTAAGATCAGAGAGCCGCCCTCATCACAGGAGTACATTTCCAAGTGTAAGGAAGGACGTGAAGACGTGCTCTGAGTCCTAGGTACCAAGGTTGTCTCCCAAAGCAAAGCTTACCCCTCACCAACCTGTCTTTGGAGTGAAGATGCATGTGTGCCATGCGCCTGTCAAGACCTCTCCCCCTGATGGAGAGCTGACGTGTGCCCTGGGGGAGCCAGACCGAATCGTCCCTTGGAACTAGCTACAGAGAAGGACTTGCCCAGCAAATTTCCCATGCGCACACTTTAAGATCAGGAGAACAAGATAAATTCCTTCAAGGTTCGAGGTTCCAGTGACCACAGGCATCGTGGAAATATACAACCTTTACTGGCAACGTAGAAGCTAGCGATAGACTGTTGTTCACTAGTTAGTGAAGCCGACCCCCGTTTCGGATCTTGATGAACTTGAGAAGCGAAAACAATGCAGTGTTTTCCATACAGGCAGTAATGGACGCTCTGCTCTCATTTTCTTCTACCTCTCCCATTGACCGCCCCTCTCCCCGGTTGCTCCAAATTAGAGATCTCTTTGTGGGGTCCTGGCCCTGCCTGTTAGCACACTGCCTGGACACATGAGGTGTTTGTTGACTGAACAAGGAATACAGGAATGAAAGAGACATCTCCACACGTACGTGTTCACCAAATGCTCTCCTGGTCAGAGCCACCAACAAAATGGTTGTGGGAGCTCTTTTCCTCGCCAACTGGATAGCCTGTGTCTGAGACTCAGTTTTAGGTTCTAAGAGTCCTGAGAGATCCAAGGCAGTATTTTCTCACCCATTTAACTTCTCCATGACTAAATTTACACAGTGAGGCTCATCACATCATCAAACAGGACACTGTTTTAAATTTGGCCAGCATCACTACCAGTCACTGGCATGCGAAGGGCCTTCTGTCCCTGGAGGTCCCTGACCGGTTTAGCTACTGCGTTAGCCATTTTTATAATTTTTCCCTAGCTAACATGCACCTTTTTTTAAAGTTTTTATTTATTTATTTGTGAGAGAGAAAGAGAGAGAGAGAGCGTGCTCGCACAAGCATGGGGGAGGGGCAGAGGGAGAGGCAGGCTGATGCGGGGCTCGATCCCAGGACTCTGGGATCATGACCTGAGCCGAAGGCAGATGCTTAACCAACTGAACCACCCAGGCGTCCCCAACATATGTCATTTTTAAATAACAACTTTATTTGAGATATAATTCACTTACTCTAAAATTCACCCACTTTAAGTGTACAATGCAGTGGTTTTTTTAGTGTTTTCACAGAGTTGTACAACCCTCACCACAGCCAACTTTAGAACATTTTCATCACCTAGTGGAGAAACCCCTATATCTCTCCAGCCTCCCCAGCTTGAGGCAACCACTCATCTACTTTCTGTCTCTATTGATTTGACACTTCATATAAATGGATTCCTTTGACTGGCTTCTTCCACTTAGCACGATGTGTTCAAGGTTTCACCTTGTTGTAGAATGTATCACTGCTATGTTTCTTTTCATCATCCAGCCCCAAACGTTAATTGTGCCAAGGTTCAGAATCCCTACTTTAGCTAAATCAGTGGCCTCTCTCAGATATATTCCAAAAGAGATGTGAGTTTGTTGTATGGCCATACCATATTCTGTTTATGCATTCATCATTTGATGGACATTTGAGTTGTTTCAACTTTTTGTCTATTCTGAATAATGCTAATGTGCTTACTATTCTCACAAACACTTGTGATTATCTGTCTTTTTTATTATAATCACCCTGGTGGGTGTGAAGTAGTGTCTCAGTCCGGGGTTTGATTTGCATTTCCTTGGTGGCTAATGATGTTGAGCATCTTTTCATTTGTGTATTGGCCATTTTTAGGTCTTCCTTGGAGAAACATCTATTCAGATCATTTGCCCATTTTTAAACTGGGTTACTTATATTTTGAATTGTAAGAGATCTTTACATATTCTGAACACTAGACCCTTATCAGATAGATGGTCTGCAAAAATTTTCTCTCAAATTGTGGGTTTCACATTCTTGCTAGTCTCCTTTGAAGCATAAACAGTTTTAATTTTGATGAAGTCGCTTTATCCATTTTTTTCTTTTGTTGCTTATTGTTTTAGTAGCATATCCAAGAAACCATTGCCTAATCTAGGGTCACAGAGATTTATGCCTGTTTTCTTCTAAAAGTTTTATAGTCTTAGCTCTTACATTTAGATCTTGGATCCACTCGGAGTTAATTTTTATATATCATGTGAGGTCCCGTGCCATTTTTAAAAACAAGTTAAAATGATAAATAGGAGTTTAAGAAATATGCAAATGTCGGGGCGCCTGGGTGGCTCAGTCGTTAAGTGTCTGCCTTCGGCTCAGGTCATGATCCCAGGGTCTTGGGATCGAGCCCCACATCGGGCTCTCTGCTCGGCCGGGAGCCTGCTTCTCCCTCTCCCACTCCCCTTGCTTGTGTTCCCTCTCTCGCTGTGTCTCTCTCTGTCAAATAAATAAAAAATCTTTAAAAAAAAAAAAAAAAGAAAAGAAATATGCAAATGTCTTTGGTTTTAATTGAATATCACGTTATGTTTTATTAAATATACCAGCTCATGGGAAAAAAACTTTAATTCCTAAAGAGGCTGATATTCTCAATATTTACTTTAAAAATCCAATAAGCTAAGTTAGAAAGGGCCTTTGATGTTTTTGTTTCATAAAAAATCAACTGCTTTCAGTAAAGATTTATATAAATGAAACCATATTCTAACATGATGTATAAGTAATATTTTTAAAGTACATTAAAAACATCTTTATTCCCCTATGGTAATGATATGGGCTTCAATTTAACAGTTCTCAGTTAGGGGCGATTTTGCTCCCCAGGGGACATCTGGCAATGTTTGGAGACATTTTTGGTTGTCACAACGTGGAGGTGAGGTGCTCTTGGCATCCATTAGGCAGAGGACACAGATGCTGGTAAACAGTTGACAATGCCTAGAACAGCCCCCACGACAAGGAATCATCCAGCCCCAAATGTTAATTGTGCCAAGGTTCAGAATCCCTACTTTAGCTAAATCAGTGGCCTCTCTCAGATATATTCCAAAAGAGATGTGAGTTTGCAAACCCTTTTCCCCTCAGCTAAGCCTTGTGGGTTTCTCCCATCACGGAGCCTTTAGGGACCAGCCCATGCCCCAGCACCTTCCTGCCGTCAGAACCCTTTACAGTGACAACAATCTATCAGGTCTTCCTTTGTGGGGATCATTGGGAAAACACTTGCTTTCGGTGCTTACTTCATTTTATATTTGAACGTCTTCATTTTTTGAATTTTGAGATCTATCTAGATAATACATCTCCATTTCAACATACATATTTGGGTAACCCATCTCCTGTTAAAATGTATGTTATCTGATCATAAGTAGTAATTTGTGAGTGCCTGGCAGTGGCCTAAGCACTCTTCCTGCATTATGTAATTTAACTTTCGCAACAAGCCCAAGAGAGCAACCATGATTATTCACATTTTATAGCCATAGAAACCGAGGCCTGGTGAGATGAGGTGACCTGCCCAAGATTATATAGCTGGAGTCAGCACTACATCAGGCAACAGCGTAAGCTTGTCGGGGGCGGTCAACTGTGAGGTGCACGCATGTCACAGGGAATCTGGTTTGCTCTCAATGGGTAATCACAGATGGAGGTTTGCGGGACAGTTAGGTGGTTCTCTTTCTCACTTGAGTCACCGTGAGTGCCCCGCCACGGGAGAGAAGGGGTGGACACGCAGCTAGCCACGACAAACCCCATCTCGCCCGGGCCATGCCCACGGAAGCGTGCCTCACCTGTGGCCCTCATCCATCCTGCGTGTCGTGATGGACAGTACCTGAGGACTGCTGCTTCAGGGAAACTGGGGGGTCTGTGGCATCACTTATGTTCCTAATGCTCACCCCCAAATCAGTCATGACTTAATTTTCTACCTACTGGCCGACCTCTTGTAATGTGCTCCGACTCCCAAACGTCTTTGCTGACTCATGGTCCGAGTCCTTTTGCACCCAGGGCTCCAAGGGGAGCAGTGCCGCAGCGGTAAACGGTGGTAAAACATCTTTGAAAAATCATACTGGAGTTAAGCGGTGGTATTGTCCTCCTGAGCTTTCGCTGTCCGTGGCCAGGCCCTCAGCTATCTTTGTATACCTGATATCATCCCCTCTCGGAGGGGGCTTTCCAAAGGATCCAGACTGTGTGGGGGTGGTCGAAGCTATGCATTTTGATGATACAGAGATTGGAGGTGGGATGGCTCTCTTGGTTAGCCGGTTTGGGGGTGCAGCAAGAAGTGGGGTGAGATTCTGCTCCCCTCTGCCTTCCGGGTATCCTCCTCTATATCCCTGAGTGAAAGGGGGTGGGGAGAGAGCAATGATTGGAAGTGAAGACTGCCCTCCTCCCCCGCATCTGAAGAAGGACCCTGGTTTTTGTTCTAGATCTGTCCCTGAAACTCCTTGGGCAAATCTTTCCTTGCTCTGGGCCTCAGTTTCCTCTTGAAGGGAAGGTGTGTGCACTAGACAGTCTCTAAGCATCCTTGCAACCATAAACTTCTTTGAATCTCTAAGGCACGGGGGGCTGAGGTAAGGGAAGCCCATGTGATTCAAATCTACCCTGATTCTTGTCTGCTGCTTTAGTAGCAATCCCGCACCTAGAAGCCTAACCATGTTTGAAGAAGGAACACGATGATTGGCTGATGCTGTCTTTCTTGAGACACCCATCTCCAAGGGCGACGTGCAAAATATTTAACACCAGAGTGGCACGCACATGGCCTGTCAGCAGGGTGGAAAGCAGCCGGGAGGGCTGGCCAGGGCTGCAGCCTGAAAGCACGCCTCACCCACCCCCACAGCTCTGCTGAGCCTTTCCCCGCTTGGGTATTGGGTCTGATACTTCTTGCCTGATTCTGCATTCAGGGCCCTAACTCATGGCCCTTGGGCTTCTTCTCACCCCAGCCACTGTATGCACAATAGCTATAATTATCCTCCTGCATCCAAACACCAACTTAATCATATTCATACTCACAGACGCTCTTGGAGTGTCCCTGTCTGCCAAGCCCTGTGTCGGCTACCTCCTCACCCCTTTGCCTTCAGAAACATCGAAGGCTTAGAGACTCTAGACAATGAAGACCTGAGTCCTAGCCTAGCTATGCCCGTCATCTGCTGTGTGACCTTGGGCAAGTCCCTGCCCCTCCTGGGTGTCAGATGCCTCACGTGTAAATGAGCGACCTGGATTGATTTGATGGGCTCTGAGGTCCCATTGGTCAAAGATGAATTTTGGGAGAAATGCAAGTCTTCAGCAGCTGACCACTCTCTTTCTCTTTCTCTCGTTCTCTCTCTCTCTCTCTGTGTGTCACCTGGCCCCACAACCTCCACTGTAGAATGCACTGCTGCCTGCGGGCCTGAGGCAGAAGGATCAGACCACCAAGGCGCCCACGGGCCCCTTTAAAAGGGAGGAGCTCTTGGATCACTTGGAAAAGCAAGCAAAGGAGTTTAAAGACCGAGAAGATCTGGTCCCCTACACAGGGGAAAAGCGAGGTACTGAATAATGTTGCTCTTATGAATACGTCACTGCCCATGCATCGTCGAGTGCCACCTGTAGGCCAGGCCCTGAGCTGAGCCGTGGTGGCGGGGCCTCCTTGCCCTCATGCCTGCCCCGCCCACATTCACAAACCCAACACCAAAGGCATCAACGCATGACGTAGATTTAGTGAAGTTTTGGGTAAACTAAGGAAAGTGTGATACGTACCCAAACCAGCAAAACTTTCCCCTAAATCCCCTTTAGCCGGGGTGTCCTGATTATCTTTCATACAAACGTAGTCACCTTTGAAAATGAAAGCGGAAACTATTAATCATGACGTCAGGACATAGGCCTGCACAAGGCCTGTCCTGTGCAAACTGGGAACAAGTTCACCTACCTCCGCCCTCACTGTCCGTGTTCTTTCCCCAGTGTTCCTTTCTCTGGCAGCTGCATCCCCTCCTTCATCTGTCCTTCTAAGACTCTCTGCCCCAGCCTAAGGCAAGGCATCTAGAAGACTGGGGAACAGAGAGGCACCCCCTGACTGTCCAACCCTTCCAGGACTCCCCCTTGCCCTCCAAACCGTTCTGCTGTCCTCTTGGATTGTGTTCACCCTTGCTCACCCCACTGCTGCCCTACAGGCCTCCTTCCGTTCCTCACACATCCCAAGCCCTTTTCTGCCTCAGGACCTTTGCACATATTCCCTCTGCCTGGAATGCTGCTCCTGCTCTCTGGCTCCATGCTGTCTTCATGGCTGGCTCTTCCTCCCCTATAAGAGGCTTAATGGTTAGAAACACAGCCTGGAGCTAGATGTACGCTGGCTGCTGTCCGGGCACTACCACTTACTAGTTGTGTGAGCTTGAGTACATTTTTCAATCTGCTGTGCCTCCGTTTCCTCCTCTGTGAAATGGGGATGAAGAAGATCATATTACCAGCCTCATGAGGTTCTTATGAGGACTGAGTTAAGATACATATAAACCACTTAGCCAGGCGCCTGGCCCATAGCGAATGCTGTGTAAGTACTAGCTATTATTATCCGTTTGGTCTCAACTGTACTGTCTCCTCTTCCAGGGGAGACTTTCCTGTCCACTCTGTTTAGGACATGCAGTCCCTTCAGCTCCCCCTGGGGTCTTCGCCATCTCAGGAGCCTGCATGTGTGTCCTTCAGAGCAATTTCCACTTTATCATTTTCTCCTTATGTATCACTTGTCTCTCCCACTGGCTGTAAGCCCTGTGAGGGCAGGGACTCGGGCTGGTTTTGCTCACACAGCATCCCCAGCACCCAGCACAGGGCCTGGTATACAGTAGGGCTCATAGAGAGTTGCTGAATGAATGAGTTAAAATTAAGTAAGTCTACAGTGAATCTTGTGGGTTGCTTCCTTACAATATAAGCCCTACAAGTACAAGGACCACATCTATCTGGCTCATCATTACATCTACACCTAATAAACACCAGCACGTGGTAGGCACCCGATAAGCATTTGTTGAATGAAAGCAATAATTCTAATCAATTAATATTGTGTAAATGTTTATTTGCAGTCTCTTCCACTCTCCCCACCCCCAAGATTATAAACGTGATGAGCCCAGGGCCCACATCTGTGGCATTTATCTCTGTATCCCTGTCGTGTGATAATCAGATGAAAAAGCAAGCAGAGGTAGCCTCATGGGGAGGAGTTTGAGCCATCACAAACCCTGGACTCGGAGCTCAGTCCAGATTTTACAGAAAACTGGGAAGGTCAGGGAAGGCCAAGGGGCATTTATTTGGGTTACAGAACGTCGGGAGGATTGTGTGGTCTGCAGCACCCCTGGGGGAGGGGCAGAGGAAGGAGGCCTTGACCATAAGGGCCGGGTGTGCCCGGCTGAGAGTGTGGGCACGAGAGGTTTTTAAGCAAGGCACTTGTGCCTCGAGGAGCGATTTCTGTGCAGCAGATAGACACAGTAGAATCTCTGGATTTCATGCGGCCTTGTTGGGCCTCCCATTGTCCCACCTGCACATTTGAAAAATGGGGATACCGAGAGTCAGGAGCATACCCGGGTGGACTGCGGCTGAGTCATTGCTGGCGTCCATGGCCCCATATACCCACCGCCCTGCGAGGGAAGGAGCTGGAGATTGGGGGTGGGGGGGGGAAGGGAATCTGGGCGGTACACAGACCAATCCTGCTGCCCCTCCGTGGCATGCTGGCCTGGCGTGGCGCCAGGAACCGCTCTCCAGACTCCCAGAGCCTGACAGCCTTCATGAAAAACCACGCTGATCCAAGAAGGGTAGCTAGAATTTATTCTGTTTCCATATAGCGGCACGCCTAAGAGACTTATCATCATCATCACCACCGGCAGCATCCTCATCATAAAGTATTTACGTGATGATTGTTGGAGTCTTTACAGTTTGAATAAGTGGGGGGGGGGGGGTCTCAGCAGAGAGTTGGGGAAGGGGACCTTCCGACTCGAACAGGCAGACTCAGGGCCATGGTGTCTAGCCCTCACTGAGCATTTATTTACTCAGTGCCGGGCCTAGAACTAGCCAAGGTTGAGGGGAAACAGCACCCCAGTCTCCACGAGACCAAACAGAAGGCGGGGGAGCCATAAACTGGTACAAAGTCCTGAGGAATCTGGACTTTCATTCACTCTCACCCAAGTGGGGGAATCAGAATAAAGCTTCATGCCGGATATTTTTAATGCAGAATTATATTGAATTCTCCATGCAGAATTAGATTTGACTGCATGTGCTGAGGAGAAAAGTAAAATAAGAGAGATTTAATCAAGATAAAAGTTTAACTTCTTTCGCCTAGCTGCAGGGTTAGGCATTCTGGGCTGGTAGGGCATCTTCCCTGACATTAGCAATCAAGATCCTTTCCAGTTTTTCATTCTGCCATCCCTGCAATATGTCCTTGTCCTCATGGTCCATCTGGCTGCTGAAGTTCCAGTCATCACATCCACATTCCAATTAATAAGATGAAGGAAGGGAGGAAGTCCAAAGCCCCTCTTGTGTCTTCGAACCACTGCCCTTGCTGGAGACACTTGCTGCAGGGGTGTAAGAAACCACAGGTCTGATACATTTATTGAAGGGCCAGCCTACTCATTGCATCAGTCATTTTTACAGCAGATTTTCTTTTTAACCATTTTGTTTTCTTTGCATGTTTTGCCCTTTTCCAGTTTCACCAGCTCCAGGCTCCCATCCTCGCCCCCCTTCAGGCGATTCTCAATCAATAACCAAAGTGAATGTTTTTTTTTTTTTAATTTGGTAAAACGGTGAAATTCACATAACATAAATTGAACCATTGTAAAGGGAACAATTCAGTGGCATTTAGTGCATCCACAATGTTGTGCAACCCCCACCTCTATATAGATCCAAAACATTTTCATCACTCCAAAATAAAACCCTGTGCCCCATAAGCAGTTAGTCCCCAGTCTCTGCTGCCCCCAGCCCCTGGCAACCATCAATCTGTTTCTATGGCTTTACTTAGTCTGGATATTTCCTATGAATTAAATCATATAATATGTGACTTTGTGTGTCTGGCTTCTCTCGCTTAGCATATTGTTTTTGAGACTCACTCATTCCCTTTTATGACTGAACAATATTAAACAATGTTTATCCATTCATCTGCTGATGAATATTTTGGTTGTTTCCACTTTGTGGCTGTTGTGATTAGTGTTACTATGAACATTCCTGTACAGATATTTGTTTGAGTACCTGTTTTCAAGTCTTCGGGGTTTATAATCCCAGGAGCGGAATTACATGGTAATTCCATGTTTGTGCCATTTTACACAGTCACCAGCAATCAAAAAGATTCCAGTTTCTCCACATCCTTGCCAACATTTGTTATTCTCCATTTTGGTTTTTATCGTAGCCATCCTCATGGATGTGAAGTGGCATCTCATCGTGGTTTTGATCTGCATTTCCCTAATGACCAATGATGATGAGCATCTTTGCAGGTGCATATTGGCCATATGAATATCCTCTTTGCAGAAATATCTTTAAGTTCTTTGTCCATTTTTAAATTGGTTATTCTTTTTGCTGTTGAGCTGTAAAATTTTTTTAAAATATTCTGGATACTGGACCCTCTCAGGTGATTTCAGTATGTTGTCTTTTTACTTTCTTGATAATGTCCTTTGAGGGACAAAGGTGTTAAATTTGGATAAAGTCCAGTTGATCTATTTTTTCTTTTGTTGTCATATCTAAGAATATGTTACCAAATCTAAAGTCATGAAGATTTATGTGTAGGTTTTCTTTTAAGAGTTTTATAGTTATAACTATTATATTTAAGTCATTGATCCATATTCAGTTCATTTTTGTGTATATGGTGTGAGATAGGGGTGCAGCTTCATCCTTTACATATGGATGTCCGGTCCCAGCACTTTTTCTTCTCTTTTTTTAAAGATTTATTTATTTATTTTAGAGATAGAGTGAGTGAGAGAGTGCAGTGGGGAGGGGCAGAGGGAGAGGCAATGAGAATCTTATACAGACGCCACACTGAGTGTGGAGCCTGACGCGGGGCTCAATCTCATGACACTGAGATCATGACCTAAGCTGAAACCAAGAATTGGATGCAGCCCAGGCATCTGAGCACATAGGCAGCCCCCAGCACCACTTCTTGAAGAAATTATTCTTTCCCCTATTGAATGGTCTTGGCACCCTTGTCAAAAATCAATTTTCCATGGATGTATGGGTTTATTTATGGACTCCCAATCCTATCCCATTGTCTAGATGTCTATCCTTGTCAGTGACACACTTTTTAAATTTGTCGTAAGTTTTGGGGCACCTGGGTGGCTCAGTCATTAAGCATCTGCCTTCATCTCAGGTCATGATCCCAGGGTCCTGGGATCAAACCCCACAGCGGGCTCCCTGCTCAGTGGGAAGCCTGCTTCTCCCTCTCCCACTCCCCCTGCTTGTGTTCCCTCTCTCGCTGTGTGTCTCTCTGTCAAATAAATAAAATCTTTAAAAAAAAATTTTATAGTAAGTTTTGACATCAGGAAGCCTGAGCCCTCCAAGTTTGTTTCCTTCAAGATTGTTTTGCCTTTTTGGGACCTCTTGTGAATCCTTATTACTTTGAGAAATGGTTTTTCTATTTTTGCAAAAAAAAAAAAAAAGGCCATTGAAATTTTGATAAGAGTTGCATTGAATCTAGAGATTGCTTTGGGCAGTATGGCCATCTTAATATTGTCTCCCAATCCATGAACTTGGGATATTTTTCTATTTATTTAGGTTTTCTTTAATTTCTTTTGGCAATGTTTTCTAATATTCCTCGCACAAGTCCTTCAGCTCCTTGGTTAAACTTATCCTTAAGCATTTTATTCCTCTGAATGCTATTGTAGATGAAATGATTGTTCTAGTTTTCCTTTCAGATTGCTCCTTGCTGCTGGGCAGAAACACCACCCATTTGTGTACATTGATCTTGTACTCTGTAACCTACTCTGAACAGTGTTTATCGGTCCTAACAGCATTTTGTCGAATCTTTAGGGTTTTCTGCATATTAGATCATGTTATCTACAAACAGAGTTAATATTACTTCTTCCTTTCCAGTGTGGATGCCATTTTTTTTTCTTGTCCATTTGCTCTTACTGGAACTTTCAGTGCAACATTGAACAACCACGGTGAAGGCAGGCATCCTTGTCTTGCAGCCGATCTTCGGGGCGTGTTTCTCTCTCTGTCGGGTCCCAGCTCATAGGCCATCATCTCAGTGAGGCCTTCCCCGACCACCCTACCCAAAAAAAAGCAGTGCTCGCCTCGACGGGACCCCAGCCTGGAACTGCCTGGTCTTTTGCTCTGCTTTATTTTCCTCCACAATGCCTAATACCATGTGATATCTTTGCATGATTGTTTACTGTCTGTCTCCTTTCACTAAATTGTAAATTGTTCAGTGCTGCCCCCCTGGCCCCTAGAAAGGTGCCTGGCACTTACGAAGCACCCAGTAAATATCCAGTGTCATGAATGAATGAATGAATGAATGAACGAACGAACGAATGCAATTTTCATACATGGAATTAAATTGTTCATGCTCTTTTATAGACTTGCTTTTTCTCACATTATGTCTTGGGCATATCCTTTTTTGTAAGCAGACATCTCCATCATCCATTGTAATAACTGCGGGAACTCCTTCGTATAGATGTCCCATAATTTCTTCAACAACCCCCTATTGGTGATCCATGCAGTGATCTTCCTTGTGTGCCTCTTTGCTCCCTTGTCCAGTCATGAGTCTGACACTTTAAAAATATAATGTCCCATGAGACGGGGATACATTTTTGCTCCCTATTCTTTTAATAATCTGAGGGTATTTTGTTTATTTTGTTTAGAGATGTTTCTAAATTTTTCTCTCATATCCGAACGCTTGGTTAGGGTATCCCAGAGCCTGACATTCAATTACATTTTTCTTTTGTAGCTCTTGCCTACTTCCAGGTTGTTTTCATTAATGACTAGGGTTTTCAATAGTGAGCAGTCTAGTTTGACCAAGCTTCAAAGTCCTTCTTTTCAAATGTGAGAGGTGTCTCTGTTGGAGATCTTTGATTCTTGTTCCTTGGGGAAGTTTGGCACTGGGTCCCCAGAGGGAGAAACCTGAAGCAAGTGAGTCTCAGCGCGGCCCTCCGGGTTCTGGAACAGTCCACCTGGGGCCGTCACCAGAGACTGCCCAGCACAGTGGCATGCCCTATAACGGGCACTCGTGTTCTGCAGGAAAGGTCTGGGTCCCCAAGCAGAAGCCGATGGATCCTGTGCTGGAAAGTGTGACCCTGGAGCCAGAGCTGGAGGAGGCGTTGGCGAACGCCTCAGATGCGGAACTCTGTGACATCGCAGGTAAGAGGCTTTCCAGAAGCTTCCCCACGTCTTCCAGAAGGGTTTGACCTGCCTTTGCAGGGAGTCTTAGGTGGTTTATTGCAACATGAACACACTCTCTGTTTCTAAAAAGGACTAGAGGAGACCACGAGTATTAAGAAAGCCAGTATCAAAAACCAAAGTGAGGAAATAGAAATAAAACCACCCAAACCTATCACTCCACAGAGCCATCTGTTGCCATGAGAGCCCATCCCAGACAAATGTGGAAGCATCCCAGGGAGGGCCGGCATAGGTCATCTACCAGCCGCTGCATCAAATCCTGCCCAAGCCACCTGGGAAGCGAGAACAGAGGGGGACAGGCAGAGGGTGTGGACAGCTCAGGTTTGGGGGGCTCATGAAGGGCTGGAGCAAAGTCATCTCACTGTACAACCTTGCAAGGCTCAGAGATCCAGGCTTTGAGGAGCTCGCCCCCCATTGCATATTTGTACAACACTGTCCATCTCAAAATGTGTTTCCTTACAACCTTCACAGACAGCCCTTAGGCTCCAGAAGGTGGCCTGATATTCAGAGCCCTTCGCCACCCTTGTCTCCTTATTACAGTCTAGTCCCTGCCCTGTGTGCCCTGAGTTCCGGCCCCACCGAGGGTTGGGCTCGGGCCGCAGCAAACACCCCACGTACCCACCGCGGTGGTGCTTCCTGGCCTGGAGGGTTGGGGGTGCTCTTTTCATTCTGCAGACTTGGGAGCTACTAACCACCCAGCTCAGATAATGACGGGAGTGTGGATGGGGTGAGAAGAGACTCAGGGCAAGTGGGAACGGGAGAGAAAAGAATCAGCTGTGACACTGAGGTTGGGGGAGGAGTCAGGAGGGTTCCAGATTTCTGGCTCTGGGCACTAAGTGGATGGTGGTGCCGTTAATGGAGGTGGATATATTAGTCTGCTCAGGCTGCCATACAAAATACCACAGGTTGGACCGCTTAAACAACAGAAACTTATTTTCTCACAGTTCTGAAGACTAGAAGTCCAAGATGGTGGCAAGTTTGTTTTTTTCTGAGCCCTCTCCCTGACTTGCAGATGACCTCAGCTCACTGTGTCCCTCTGTGCATGTGTCCCCTGGTGTGCCTTTGTGCATCCTAATATCTTCTTATAAAGATGCCCAGCAGATAGGATTAGGGCCCACCTTAACACCTTCTTAAAACTTACTCACCTCTTTAAAGACCTTATCTCCAAATACAGTTGCAAATTCGAAAGCACTGGAGTTAGGACTTCAACATGTAAATTTTGGAGGGACATAATTCAGCCCATAACAGTGCGAAACGAGGAGTTTTAGGGGAAGGACTGAGTTATTTGTGGGATCTTTGGAGTTTGAGTTGCCTGTGGGCCACCCAGAAGGGGACAGCTGGACTTGGAAGTCTTCAGGAATGCAGAAAGATCTGTGGCGTCATTAGCACTGTTAAGCTCCAGGCAAGGTGGGTGCCTGGGGCCCTGGAGGCAAGTGCCCCGGCCAGCCCTGAGATGAGGAGCCGAAATGGGACGAAGCTAATCACAGTGGGGGCCAGTGAGCCACACGTGGCCCGGGAACCAAAACCAAGTGAAGGCGAACCTAAGGCGAGAGCTAGGAAGACAGAATGGGGGCTCAGGGCTGGCTGAGAGACCCAGGGCTATGTGAGGCCAGAGGCCAAGTGAGGCCACAGGGCTAGGGGATCGGCCGCTGCAGCTGTCTTCTGCCTCCTCCCAGCCTCCGGCTTCTCGTGGGCGTCGTGCTGAGTTCTGGTGGCATTTGTGCTGGGGAGTGGGAAGTGGGTGGCTCTCACTAGTGGAACCATCAGGAGAGGGACAGTGAGAAGACTCGTATGACACGGGGTGGGCCTGGCGGCCAAAGCCAGGCTGCAAGGAACCAAGGAGTGCGTGATGGGGAGAGCCAACGTGTAGATTCTGAGTCCAAAGAACCGTTTTCCTCACGACGCCGAACATCCGGGAAAGGTCACGGGGCAGTGGTTTGCAGGGTGTCGGGGCTGAGAGAGAAAGGCTTTCGTTTTCGCCGCGGAGTACAGAAGCAGCAAATATTTCACCCAGATGAGAACGGAGCGCCTAACTGGGGGAACTTCGCTGGTTCGCTTTGCACTTCCACATTTGGTTTATTAAAAGCCGCAAAAATCATATTAGGGTCCTCACCATGCTCCTCTATTTCCAGCAAACCATCTCCGTGGCTGGGGGCCCCCTGACTTCCAGTCAAGCTGTGCAGCAGGGAGGTGGCTGGGTGACACCGTGGCCCAGCATGTCCACACTGACTCACTCTGGGGCTGTTTTTATCCCAGCCCTTCTCCTCTGCTGGCCCTCCGTGATGTCACTGCCCTCATCAGGCAGCTCGGAGGGACTATCGAATGGCTCCACAGTCAGAACCGCCAGTGCCTGTGTCAAAATAGAACTGCAGCATCGCGCTACGTGTTTGTGTTGGTTTCTTGAAACAATTTCCCTTTATTTTTGTTGGCGTGGCTAATCACTATTTTCTGTTCATGATACCATACCCTTCCGTTGTCCGGAGAGGAGAAGGGGAGCCATAAGTCAACACCAGCATCCACTGGCTAACCTTGGGCGCCGGCCACTGCGTATCAGGCCTTTGAAAGGTGGCGGGGGCTCTGGGGAAGGAGGGACGGCATACTTGTCGACCACCCCCTTATGGCCCAGGTGCTGTGGGGGTTGCTTCTAGTACCTTGCTGCATTTCTTGACCACAGAAATCCTAAGAAGTGTTACCGTTGTCCCTGTTTGATGGATGGAGGAAGGAGGCACGGTGACATTAAATGCCTTGCCCGTGGGACTTGAACCCAGGCAGCTTCCTCCGAGGGCACGCTCCTCCTCCTGGAGCACCAGCTCCCACGACCCAGATGAAGCCGCCCTCTGAGGGGCCACAGAGGGTGGGCAAGAGGAGGTTCACCACCAAACCCCATGGAGCCGGCTGGGGGGAGCGTGGGGCCATGTTAGGAAAGTCTCTGTATGTCACAGGAGGCCATTGACCCCTTAAGGTCAGTGGGGCTGAGGGGAGCGTTGGGAGAGGCCAGATGAAAGCAAAGGTTTAGGCAGAGGTGGTGGTGCTCGGAGGATGGGGGGATGGAGGGGGCAGGCCCCAGGGAAGGTCAAGGGCTAAGGTGGGTTATTTGGGGACTGTCTGAGGTGCAGCTGTTCCTAGCGCTGGACCTGAGGCCAAGAGGCCAAGTTGTCAGGAGGACGGCAGGCATTCTGGCCGGAGGTGCCAGAAGATAGCTGGGGGGTTGGGGGGGGGGGCGGGGGGGTGTGCAGGAAGAGCTGCTTTGCCAGGGGTCTATTCAAAAACGCCACAGGCAGTAGAGGCGGGACCTTGTGTGAGCGTCTGGTGTGGCTAGCTGGAGGTTCAGATCTCTCTCAAGGATGGGGTTGCTGGAGCCATGAGTGTGGAGGACTCAGTAGAGAAAGAAAAGTAAGGCGAAGAGGGTATAGGATCTGCGGGGCATTTCGAGGCTAAAGGACTTCGCTCCCAGGCAGAGCTTTCCATTAACTTAGTTTTTGTTCCCTCATTCACATACGCAGCAGCCATTTATCCAGCGTCTTCCCACTGTGTGTGCCCGGCTCTGGACGAGCCCTGGTAGAGAAGTGTCCAGAGACAGTGGGCTCTTGCCCTCACAGAGCTGACGTTCAGCAAATACTTAGGCCAATAAGAAGTGACAAATGAGAGTGAGTGTCGTACAGAGAAAGGACAGGGTGCAAGAAGGGGGCTTGGTTAGGTGCTGGGGCAGGGGGGCATGAGGATAGAGGCTGAAGCTGAGCCACGAGGAGGAAGAACAGGGGTGAACTGTGGGGAGTGGGGGAGACATGTCCCAGGCTGGGACACAGCAGGAGAGAGGCCCTGAGCCCCTCTGAGTGGCTTGCTTGGTACACATCCTGCAGGCTTGACATTCGGCAGCGATGGGAAGATGTAGAGGGACACCCAGCAGATGAGTCGCACCGACTCCGGTGTGCCCGGGGAAGGCAAAGCTGTGGACTCTCATTTGTTCGTTGGCTTTCTTGTCTGTGTACCACTCGTGCACGCATTCATTTGCACATTGAGCCCACGTGCATTGTCAAGCTACTGTGTGCTAGGATGCATCAGATCTAGGCGCTGCCCTCGGGGGACCCAGGAGGTGAGGAGGAGGACAGACCAGAAGCATATACATTTCAACATGAGAAGTGTGACCACGGGGTAATGAGCAGAATGCACAGGGCCCTGATGGTGCTGAGTTCTTGGCTCGTGGCCTTGGGTTGTAACGCAGAGGCCACTGGGAGTCTGCTGCAAGCACTTGGCATTATCGGTGCCTCCTCTCCCCAGTCAGGGTTGTGATCCTGACTCACCTTTAGGGACCCTTCGGGTGGGGCAAGACCCAAAAGGGAATTGGTGGGAAGAGACTCTCCCTTCAGAAGGGCCCCGTCCCCAGGCCGCCCCCCCGGGCTGTTGGCACCCCCAGCTCTTGTGACTCTCAGAGACAGTCTTGGCCCACCCACCCCAGCTTCTGGGGTCCTCTCACATCCTTAGGCATTGGTTTTCCTCATATTCTGCCAGGGGCAGCATGTGGCTTCTCCTGGAGCGGTTTGACTGCACCCAAGTCCTGGGCCGAAGCTGGCTTCTCCCACCAGTTTCTGTGATGCAGGAAAACACCTTCCCGCTGTCTGCTCTCTGCCCAGGGCCAGCCAAGCAGCTGGCGGCCGGAGGGGCCCGGGACGTGTGCTGCAATTTCTCTGCATCCTAAGTGGAATTGCAAACTGAGTGAACCCTGCCAAGGCAGAAGAGGAAGGGGAACTCGATGTTCTTTTTCAGAGTTCAAAAATAGTCCTTTTTGAGTTTTGAGGAAGATCTGGTCTTAAAAAAAAAAAAAAAAAATCATGTTCCCCAGTGCTAAATTCAGCCTTGCCAATATCTACAAAGAATGAAGTGGCAGGCAATGCTGATGTACTGTTTTCCTCTATCATTCACTTCTGGTGACATGAGTGTGCAAAACCAAGCAAGGGGGGAGTCATGATTTGGTGCCTAGGGCAGGTCGGAGGATCGGAGCCACCAAGCAGTCTGCTCAGCAATGGAGATTTTGCTTGGTGCCTCCCGCCCCCACCCCAAGTCCTTCCCCTCTCCTCTATCCCTTCCTTCCTCCTTCCCTCCTTCCCTCCCTTCCTTCCTTCCTGCCTTCCTTCCTTCCTTCCTACCTTCCTTCCTTCCTTGAACCCTAACTTCCTCTGAACTACAAACAGTTTTATTTCTTCTGAGGACTGCTATTGACATGTATGTTGCCTCCTAGAATAGGTGTGTTATCTATCCTTAGAACTCTGACATGGGGCAGGGACATTTTAGAACTTTGGAACTACTAATGACCTAATTTGTGGAGGAGTGGATGGGACCACTCACTTAGAAGCCAGGAGGGTCCTCACTGAGCAAGCTTTGACAAACCATTTCCCTCTTGAGCCTGCTCTGGATGCTTATAAAAATCAAATGGGATAAAAAGATGAGATGTTATACGTAACTAATGAATCATTGAACAGTACATCAAAAACTAATGATGTACCATATGGTGGCTCACTGAACACAATTAAAAAAAAAAAGATAAGATGTTGTGTGACCATTAGGTGCTACATGAGGGTAAGAGATTGGCATTCAAACATGCTCCCCTTTGTAGGTGAAAAGACTGAGGCCCAAAAAAGTGGAAATGTCCTGGACAAGGTTGCCCAGCAAATTGGTACCAAAGCCCAGCCTGGAGCCCAGGTCTCTTTCCTCTGTCCTCGGGCACTTCCTTGTAATGTTCCTGCCCCCCTTTCTGGACCATTACAGGAAGCTGGCATCAAGCACAAAATGCATTTTCCATCTCCCACCTCTCTATACCTCTCAGCAAGACCAGCCAGCCATATGACGTTCCATCTTTCCTATGATTCTTAACAACCTTTCCAAACTGTTTTTCCAAACTGGGGTCCCAGCAGCAGCCCAGAACCACCACAAGCCACACACCCCCACGGACCCATGTGGGAGCAGGAAGAGTCAGCTTCAGAAGGTGGCTCCTGGTGAGCCGAACCCCACTGCTGCTGACTCAGGCCATGGCCCCCACTGCCTACGTAGAAGCAGCCTAAATTAAAACCTAGAGAGCTCTAAAAAATGCAGATGCCTCTCCCTGTCAGTTCTCCTCAGTGATGAGCAGGAGAGTCTAATTTTAGCAGAGAAGATTCTTAGAATGTGAGAAACAGAAGGGCTTTGAGATCGTCTCATCCTGTGGTTCTCAGCCCACTGAGCATCAAAATCATGCAAGGAGATTAAAAATATATCTGCAGAGATTCAGATCAGCTGGTCCAGAGGAGCACCAATATTGTCGTGAAGCTGCGGGTGATTTGTATGTGCAGCTGGGATAGAGAACCAAAGGTCTTGTCTTTCCCCTTCTCTCACAGAGGAGGCTGAAGCCCAGAGAGGGCTGGGGACCTGCCCCAGGTCACACAGAATCAGGGGTATAGTCAGGACTGGAACTTGGGTCTCCTGACTCCTCACCAAGGGCTCTCATGTAGTCTCTCTCACTAGAAATCATGTCTAATGAAATGGCCAGGGGAATTAACATAAAATCCATCAGCACATATTTACCAAATACTGTATTCTGGAGGAGGAGGAAGAGAGGTAATATTCTTCCCCCACCTCTGGAAGCCCAAAGTCTGGTAGAGGAAGCACGCATGCACCCAGCTACCTCTAACACTATGTAGACTGTTCTGGGATAAGCACAGCAGGTGGTGGGAGAAGTAGGGAGGGCGAGGGAGGATCCCAGGAGCCTCCCTGAGAGAAGAAGTGTTAGTCCAAGTCTTAAAGGATAGGAAGGTAGGGTTGTTGGGTCAAATACAGGATGCGCAGTTTGATTTGAATTTCAGATAAACAATGACTAAGTTTTTAATATAAGTAGATCCCAAATACAGAATGGGACACACTTATACTAAAATATTATTCGTTGCTTCCCTCTCTCGCTGTGTCTCTCTCTGTCAAATAAATAAAATCTTAAAAAAATAAAATATTATTCGTGCCTATCTGAAATTCCAATTTAACTGAGTGTCCCGTATTTTCATTTGCTAAATCTAGCAACCCTACGGGCAGCACAAGGCAGATGGAGAGAGAGTCACCGGTAGAGGGCACAGTGTTGACAGAAGCGGGAGAACGCACCGAGCCGTGGCCATTTTGTCACTGGAGCAGAAAGGGTGCGGGTGAGGGACAAGCCACTGAAGCAGCTGGCCCAGGGAGGGCTGGTGGGGCCACAAGCTACCATCCTCCCACCCGGGTGGCTGCAAAGCCTCACGGTCCCCGTGTCCTTCCCTCCCTCTGTCTCCACACACAGCCAGAGTGACACTCCCGGAACTGAGTCAGGCCATCTCAGTCCCTGCTAAGGCATCCAGTGGCTTCCTGGCTGCACCTAGGGGAAGACCTACGAACTCCTTACCTCAACCTAGAAGACCCTGCAGGATCTGAACGTGCCTGTTTGAATTAAATCTACTCCAAAGGGTTGTTGGGAGGATTCAGGGGGATGGTGTCAGGCAGTTTTCAAGTTTGGCTGCCCCCTGTAACTACCTAGGGAGCTTGAAAAAGGCAGATGCCTGGCCCCACCCCTAGAGATTGTGGTTTAATTGGTCTGGGGTAGGCCTGGGCATCAGGAGTTTGAAAAGATGCCCCAGTGATTCCAGTGTGCAGCCAAACTGAGGATCACTGACATATAGTCTCTGGCCCTGAGCAAGCATGCAGTGAGTGGGGGGGTGTGGCGGTCCACCATGTGTCCAGCTCAGCTCTGTCCATCCTCTGTTTCCCATTCCTGCCCTAGCCTTCCACTCCTTGAGCTGAGGGCTTTCCCACCCACCATTCCCTCCGCCTGCCCAAAATGTTCTACCTCCCTTCTCTTGACTTGGCCAATACTGCTCCTCCCTCCCATCCCAACTCCCTCTGTTCTCTTCTCCCAGAACACACTGAACTTTTCTTTTACAACACGTATACTCTGTGCTTATGTTTTCAACTGTGTAGGTACCTGCCTAGCATCTCTCCCCCAGTAGACTTCGGTGTTCCCTGCTGCCTCCCACACACAGCCCCACTCCCTCCCAACCCCCACCCCCAGTCCCCCTCCTCCCTCCACCACCACCCCACCCAGAGCCAGGCATATGATGTGAGCACTCAGTAAACGTTGAACAAATGAATGGATGAGAGCCTGACTGAGCACAGGAGTGATGTGGTCAGATCTGCTTTTCCAGAAAGATCTTTCTGGCTGCTCTGTGCTGAATGCTGGCGGGGGGAGGGTAGGAAGAGACCGGGCCAGGACAGCAGTGATTACACGGCTGTGATAATACAACCACAAAATGGAAGGGCCTCAGCCAGGACAGAGGCGACGGAATGGGAGGTGGGACAGATGAGAGACAGTGTTTAGGAGGGAGGGGAACTTAGCCATGTGACTGAGGTTCCACCCTGAGGGGACAGGCAGGATACCAAGATGGAAGGTGATCCAAAGGAAGGGGCTGTTGCTGGGGAGGACGAGTTCTCTTTTGGCCAAGCTGGGCTGGAGGCACCTGTGGGACATTGGGAGACATCTAGGAATCTGAGGCCGGGGTTAAGAAAGTCTCAGCTGGTGACTGGGTGATACACACTGGGGAGGGTATGTGCTCTGGTAAGCGCTGTGAATTGTGCAAGACTGTTGAATCTCAGATCTGTACCTCTGAAACAAATAATGCAATATATGTTAAGGGGAAAAAAAAGGAAGATAGCAGGAGGGGAAGAATGAAGGGGGGAGAATCGGAGGGGGAGACGAACCATGAGAGACGATGGACTCTGAAAAACAAACAGGGTTCTAGAGGGGAGGGGGGTGGGAGGATGGGTTAGCCTGGTGGTGGGTACTGAGGAGGGCACGTTCCGCATGGAGCACTGGGTGTTATGCACAAACAATGAATCATCGAACACTACATCTAAAACTAATGATGTAATGTATGGGGATTAACATAACAATAAAAAAAATTTTTTAAAAAGTCTCAGCTGGGTGTAGAGATCTGAGAGTAACATAAATAGAGATGAGAGTAAAAATCAAATAAAACTTAAAATCATGCAGTGTTTCTTGCCATTTCCATGAGCAAAAATTCCTGGGGTGTGGAATGTCCATGCTCCGGAGGCTCTTCTGTCGCAGAGGCGAGTCACGGGCCCTTCCCCTGTCCCCGCAGCTATCCTGGGCATGCACACGCTCATGAGCAACCAGCAGTACTACCAGGCCTTGGGCAGCAGCTCCATCGTGAACAAGGAGGGACTCAACAGTGAGTACACGGTGCTGATCCCCAGCTTTGGTGCCCCCTCCCCTGCCCCCAGCGAGGACGCCTTGAAGTGAAAACATCTCCCACGCTTCTTGCTTCCTCTGCGTATTCATGCTTTCTGGCTCACTGCAGACATTTTAAATTTTTATGTAGCCAAATCTATCCACCTTTTCCTTTTCCTTTGCCGGGATTTGTGTCTTGTTTATGCAGGACTTCTCCATCCTAATGTGATACAAATATCCTCCTGTATTTTCTTCTAAAAGTTTTAGAGGTTTGCCTCTTGTATTCAACTTGTTACTCCACCTGCAGTCCGTGTTTGGGTGTGGTGTGAGATGAGATCAAACTGTCATTTTTTAATGGCTCTCCCACGGGGACAATACTGTTCTTTGCAAAGCCCATCCCTTCACCGCTGGCTGGGGACTCCATCATGATCATGAGTTTCTACACATCCACACGGGTCTGTCTCCTGGTGCCTCTTTTGTTCCGTGAGTGCCCTTGTCTTCTCCTGTGACCATATTGCATTGTTTTCATTGCTCCACTGCATTGTCCCAAGCTGGCATTTCGGCCCCCAAAAGCAGTGAGGGTGGCAGAAGAATAAGGTCCCCCTCTCTGGAAAGCTTACACGCTTCTCTCACGTTCAGGCTTCATTTTATCCTCACAAGAGTCCACTGAGGTAGAGTGACTGACCGACACTTTACAGATGAAGACACAGAAGGTCAGAGGGTTTCAGTCATTCACCCAGTCCTTGTAGGAGGGCAAAGGCCGAGTCCAAGCAGGGCACAGCCAGCGCTTCTCTCCCCCGCCCCGACCCCACCTCCCACCTGCCCGCCCCCCACCCATCGCCCCAGGAATGCGCAGTCTTCTCTTGTGCCTGAACCCAGCCACCGCTTCCTTCCAGAGAATCCCGGTGTGGAGGGAGAGGGTCCCCGTGTTTCTGTGAGCCACCTCTCTTTTGTCGGTCACTCTAGGCGTGATCAAACCGACACAGTACAAGCCTGTGCCCGATGAAGAGCCAAATTCAACAGACGTTGAGGAAACCCTGGAGCGGATAAAGAACAATGACCCCAAACTTGAGGAGGTTAACCTCAACAATATCCGGGTAAAGTCCTTTTTATTTAGCTTCACCTGGGGCGGGTGGGAGGAGCCATGTCTGTGTACCCCGATGCCTGTGGCCCAGGCTTGGCTGTGCGGAGAGAACAGGGTCCAGTTTGGGGTCTGGGTGCTTCTGGATCAGGAAGGGGGCAAAACCTCTAAAAGGCCTGGGCAGCGTCAACAAACATGTCCTATAGCCCTGGTTTCTTCAGGCCCAGGTTCACCATGGGCCAACAAAGCTTTGATTCTGGAAACCTGCCTTGTTATTGGAAACCCTGAGAGCTTCTCCGAGCTAAAAATCCTAAGTCAGACACACCTGACTGCCGGGGATCCCAAGGCTGGAAAAAGCCTGTGCCCAGCAGGCATGTGGGGTCCCACAGCCCTGGGGACGGGCCGAGCCCTGAGCCATCCATGCTCTATCAGACGTATGGTCAGCCTCATTCTGCAGCCCTGGCAGGGAACTGTGGGCCCATATGTGTCGGATGTTTCCTGTGTGACCACCAAGGGCAGAGGAGGGTCAGATGGACAAGCAGTCCTACCCTGGACAGGCTGCAGGGGGAATTCAGAAGCAGGACCAGCTGCCTGCCCACCTGCTCAGCCCAGAGGCCAGGAGGATTAGTTCTGGGAGGCTGTGGGGTAAGGTAAGAAGTGGTCCCCCCACTCCCCAGCTCCTCTTTTCTTTCTTCTCCACTTTCTTTTAAGTGGCTGCCAGCCCCATGGCATAATCTGATTGGAAACCTGCGCCTGCAGTGTTCTCCTCCACCTGGCCTCCCTCCTCCCTCCCCAGGCTTTGCTCCCACGGGGAGCTAATGTAACTCTCTGAAATGAGAGATCCGTGCAAACACAGCCAGGTTTCCTCTCGGGTGCCTCTATTGTCTGCTGTGTGGCCAGTGGGAGGCCCTGGCACAGCTCAGAACTCTGCACCCTGGCAGTGAACACTGGCTCGGAGTGGCGTAGGGGTGTGGAACTGGCCGTGGCTGTGCGCCTTCACCTTGGGGCCACAGGCTCATCCTTCTCTAGGCCTCAGTTTCCCTTATGCACGTGAGAAAGTTGGACCAGATCAGTGGTTTCCACCTAAAAAGATTAAGAAATCTCTGCCAATGCCCACCCCGCCCCCACCCCGAGATTCTGAATTTATTGGTCTGGTTCAGACCCACTCATCAGCATTTTATAAAAGTTCCCCGGGAGCCTCTGATGTGCAGTACACCTGAGAACCTTTGGGACAGATGTCTCCTAGAGATCATCTAGTGCAGCGCCCAGCCCCCCACCTTGGTTTTCCAGAAACAGGTCCGGAGAGAGGGGGCAACTTCGCCCAGAGTCACAGAGTCAGAAACATGGCCAGTTGTCCGGGCAGAGGCCAAGGCCCTGCCCACTCCCACACCCCAGTCCTGAGCTCTCGGCACAACACTCCTCTGCATCCTCTGCCTTGATTTTTCCTTCTCTGGTTTCCACCTGCACAGATAGTTGTGGGTCCTACCTGAAATTGTCAGGGAGGATTTTCCCAATCTGTTTACCAGGAAGTTCTCTCTAAATCTCAACCATGTGGGGCAAAGCCCTAAAACCCTTTGCCTATTCAGCTCTTTGGTCAGAGACCTACTAGCAATCAGGCTGCATGTGTGAGAGGGTTACTGCCCCATTTGTCTGCCCAGCCTGACCCTGGTCAGGGCTGCTCCTCATTGCCTGCCTTTCTCTCTGCAGAATATCCCCATACCCACTCTCAAGGCGTATGCAGAAGCCCTGAAAGATAACTCATATGTGAAGAAGTTCAGCATCGTGGGAACACGGAGCAATGACCCTGTGGCGCATGTATGTACCTTTCAGTTCTGCTGCATTGGGAGTGGGGGGCATAGAAGCAGAATGATTGATGCTTGTGGCCTCAGGACTGGCCGAACCCCACTGAGGAAGAATCTTGTATGGCATGGTGAAAGGCAATGGGCCAGGAGCCAGGAGATGATGTGAACACAAGGGCCATTACCCAGGCAACATCTGTACATTATCCTAGTTAATATCCACAGCCACCCCTGATCTCAGGGATGCAGGTCTCCCCACTTTGCAGATGAAGAACCTGGGGTGCAGGGAGTTCAGGCATTTTGCTTTGTCCAAAGTTGCACAGCAAGTGAGAAGTGGAGCTAAGATTTAAAGGCAAGTCTTGTTAATTCTAAAGCGGATCTGTCTCCACTCGGCACATCACATTTGGATAAGGACCTGCCCCTCCCTTGGCTTCAGTTTCTCTATATTTAAAATCATTGTCTTACTCAATGGGTCCTGATGATCAATTTTATTTGTTTTTTGCCCAAGTCTTAAAGATATTGCTGATCAAATTAAATTGTACTTATTATAAAGTAACCATCAATTCTTTTTTCTTTTTTTCTTAATATTCAAATATATTTATTGAGAATCTGTGTCCAGCACTGAATTAGGCTCTGAGAATACAACTGTGACCTACAGTCATAGTTCCCACTTTCATGAACACACGGTCCATTTGGCCATGCAGACAACTAAAGGCTGACAGTATAGTATGATTATTACAACACTAATAGGTTAAAAGTGCAAGAATTAGCTTACCAGGGATGGCAGTTAATCATTTAGCAGCAATCAGGTTGTTAATATCCACAAAATAACTTGCAGGAATTTTGACTGGGGTTGCATTGAACTTGTAGATCAAGTGGAAAAGAACTGATATCTTGACAATATTGAGTCTTCTTATCCATGAACATGGAATATCTATTTATTTAGTTTTTTATTTTTATACATCAGACTTTTGTAGCTCTCCTCATATAGGATCTTCTACCTATTTTGTTAGCTCCATACCTAAGTATTTCACTTTTGAGGGTACTAATGTAAATGGTATTGTGTTTTTAATTTCCTATTCCACTTGTTCCTTTGCTAGAATATAGGAAAGTGATTAGTTTTTTTTTTTTTTTTAAGATTTTATTTATTTGACAGAGAGAGACACAGCAAGAGAGGGAACACAAGCAGGGAGAGTGGGAGAGGGAGAGGGAGAGGGGAAAGCAGGCTTCCCCGCTGAGCAGGGAACCCGTTGCGGCGCTCGATCCCAGGACCCTGGTGTCATGACCTGAGCCGAAGGCAGACGCTTAACCATCTGAGCCACCCAGGCGCCCTGGAAAGTGATTAGTTTTTATATATCAACCTTGTATCCTGCAACTTTGCTATAATCATTTATTAGTTCCAGGAGGGTTGTTTTTTTTTTTTTTTTTTTTTGGTCAATTCTTTCAGATGTCCTACAGAGACAATCATATCAGCTGCAAACAAAGACAGTTTTATTTCTTCCTTCTCAATATATACACATTTGATTTCCTTTTCTTCAATGGAACTTCTATTCCGATGTTGAAAAGGAATGGTGAGTGGGTTCATCCTTGCCTTGTACCTAATCTTAGTAATAACATTTCCAGTTTCTTACCATTAAGCATGATGTTAACTGTAGGCTTTTTGTAGATATTCTTTACCAAGTTGAGAGAGTTCCCATCTATTTCTAATTTACCGAGAGTTTTTATTATGAACGGGTGTTGGATTTTGTCAAATGCTTTTTCTGCATCTATTGATACGATCATGTGACTTTTCTTTTTTAGCCTGTTGATGTGATGGGTTACATTAATTGATTTTCAAATGTTGAACCAGCCTTGCATACCTGGGATAAATCCCATTCGTCATGGTGTATAACCTTTTTATACATTGTTGGATTCAATTTGCTATATTTTTGAGGATTTTTGCATCTATGTTCATGAGAGATACTGGTCTGTAGTTTTCCTGTAACGTCTTTGTTTTGGTATTAGGATAATGCTGGCCTCGTAGAATGAGTTAGGAAGTATTCCCTCTGCTTCCAGTCTCTGAAAGAGATTGTGGAGAATTGGTATCATTTCTTCCTTAAATATTTGGTAGAATTTACCATGTGGGCCTGGTGATTTCTGTTTTGGAAGGTTATAAATTATTGATTCTATTTCTTTAGTAGGTAAAGGCCTATTCAAATTGTCTATTTCTGCTTATGTGAGCTTTGGCAAATTGTCTTTCAAGGAATTAGTCCATTTCATCCAGATTATCACCTCTGTGGATTTAAGAGTTGTTCATAGTATCCCTTCATTATCCTTTCAATTTCCATGGGATCTGTAGTAATGGGCCTCTTTCATTTCTGATATTAGTAATTTGTGTTCTCTCTCTCTCTCTTTTCTTAGCCTGGCTTGAGGCTTATCAATTTTATTGATCTTTTCAAAGAATCAACTTTTCACTTCACTGATTTTCTCTACTGATTTTCCATTTTCAGCTTCATTGATTTCTGCTCTAATTCTTATTTATTTTCTTCTGCTTACTTTGGATTTAATTTGCTCTTCTAAAAGTTTTCTAAAATGGAAACTTAGATTATTGAATTTAGATTTTTCTTCTTTTTTAATATATGCATTCAATACTAGACATTTCCCTCTAGACACTACTTTCACTGCATCCCACAAATTTTAATAAGGTATGTTTTCATTTTTATTTAGTTCAAAAACTTTAATTTCTCTTAAGGTTTCTTTTTTGCCCCATGTGTTATTTAGAAATGTGTTGTTTAATCACCATGCAATATTGGGGGATTTTCAAAGTTATCTTTCTGTTACTGATTTCTGGTTCAATTGAGCTGAGCTCCGAGAGCAGATGTTGTATGATTTCTGTTCCTTTAAATTTGTTAAAGTGTGTTTCATGGCCCAGAATGTGATCTATCTTGGTGAATGTTCCATGTGAACTTGAGAAGAATGTGTATTCTACTGTTGTAGGATGAAGTAGCCTCTAAATGTCCCACTTCTGTCCAGTTGACTGATGGTGTTATTGAGTTCAATTATGTCCTTACTGATTTTCAACCTTCTGGATCTTTCCATTTCTGACAGAGGGCTATTGAAATCTCCAACTCTAGCAGTAATTCATCTTTCTCCTTGTAGTTCTATCAGCTTTTGCTACTTACAGCTTGACACTCTGTAGTTAGGCACATATACATTAAGGATTGTTATGTCTTCTTGGAGAATTGACCCCTTTGTCATTCTGTAATGCCCTTCTTTATCCCTGATAACTTTCCTGGTTTTGAAGTCTATTTAGTAGCAATCAATGCTTTTAAAAAATTAATTTTTAATTGAAGTATAATTAATGTTATAATAGTTTCAGATGTTCAATATAATGATTCAACATTTCTATAAGTTTCCCAGTGCTCATCAAGATTAAGTGTACTCATAATCCCCCTTATCCATTTCAACCATCCTCCCACCCACCTCCCCTCTGGCAACCACCAGTTTGTTCTCTGTATTTAAGAGTCTATTTTTATGTGTATCTCTTTTTTTTTCTTTGTTCATTTGTTTCTTAAATTCTACATGGGAGTGAAAAGCTCTGTAAGTGCCCCCACTCCCTGCCCCAGCTCCTCTCCCTGCACCCCCATTCCTCTACCATGATCCAGAAAAGAGTTGACACCTGGCATGACAGGGTTTCTAGGACCTGCTCAGCCACCAGCTGTTTCGCTTGGATTGGCCTGGTGCACTTGCTTATCAGTTATTAAATATTTTGATCATCAGGCCTGGACAGGCCTTCTGTGGGGAGCAAAAGAGATGCTGTGGAAAGAACATAGCCTGGGGCCCTCTCCTCAGGAGTGTCCAACCTCCTCAGGGTCCTAGAGAAAGCCGGCATTGCATCCTGGGGGCACATGGAAACAGGGGGAGGAGGGAAGGACGATTTCAACAAGGAAGGTTTTCTGGGAGCTGAGCCTGTATAGGGTTTCGGCAAGCAGGGATGGTAGGAAGGGCGTTCCTGGCTCAGAGAGTCATTTCAGACAACCAGGGCCCACTGTGGTACATCTTGGGCTATCAGCTGCTGGTGTCCCCTTTCCTCCATGACACATCGTTTCCACCAACTGCTAATTACCTCATTTCCTTCAGAGGCTCTGATTGTCATCTACACCCCCTTGGCTGAATTCCTCTGAAACGTGCTGGGGGCCACCTGAGCTCCTCTCCTCCCATTTGCCCTGGTCACTTGCCCAGTGGGGTGGTTTCCCAGGCATCCTTCTCTGCTCTCTGCTGCTCAGATGAAGAGAACAATGACTCCATGGAATCCCAACAGGGAAATAGAAGTGACAAGTGGAGGGTATATAGGGAGGTAGGGACTCCGCTAGTCACTCAGTGAACCATGACCGAGAACCTACTGTGTGCTGAGCACGTGGGCACCATGGGATGAATAAGGTGCATTTTCATCCCACCAAGAGTAGAGAGTCTAATGGCAGAGACAACACCAGTATAAAAACAACTCTGAACAGAGGAATACAAGTTCCATGAAGGAGGTTATGGATAAATTCTACAAACTGCAAGCTGGCTGGGGCCATCAGTATGAAGGCTCCTGGAGAGGAATTGAGCATAGCCTTGAAGGACAGGCAGGGTTTGGACAAAGTAAAGTAGAAAGGAAAGGGCATCCCAGGCAGCAGGGACAGGATGAGCAAAGGCAAAGCAGTGGGAGAGCACCAGCCATGCATAAAGCTAAGATCAGCCCGACTGTAAGGGAGCAGTGAGCCTTGAGGCCGAGCAAGGGAGGAGAACCAGGTGATCGAGGCTGGATGCAGGCTAAGGGGTATGGAATTCTCCAGTTAGGGGTTTGGGAGCCATGGCGCATTGGAGGGGAGGAGAGACACGGGAGTTGTGCTTCGTGAAGGAGGTTGTAGAGATCGTCTTGCCTGGTCCCTGGCTCGAGCAGCAGGAGTGCGCAAGGAACTCTTGCTCCCAGCAAGGCCCTCTCAGTATTTTAGGCTCTACCCAAGAGGGGCTCCAGCCTTGCTCAGGGTGACTCACGGGTACCCTTGCTTTTATCCTGTGCTTCAAGGCCCTTGCGGAGATGCTCAAGGTAAATAAGGTGCTGAAGACGCTGAACGTGGAATCCAACTTCATTTCCGGAGCCGGGATCCTGCACCTGGTGGAAGCTCTTCCATACAACACTTCTCTAGTGGAACTGAAAATCGATAACCAGGTTAGATGCACAAGGGTCTCTTCGTGTCCTTCACTACAGGATGCTCACGGTTCTGCACTTGCCCATGTACTGATGGATGGATGGGTAGGTGCTGCTGGACAGAGCAGATCCAGGGCCCAGCCTTAAGGCACCCCAAAGGTCGTTGGTCCACACCCTCCACCATGCTCATCTTCCTTCTTCATCATGTCCATCAAGTGCTCTGCCAGGTTCTGCTTGTATACCCCTAGTGATGGGAGCTCACTCCTTACCAAGATCACCCCTTCAGTTCTTAGTGAGAATATCCCTCCCCATATCCAGTAGAAATCAGCTTCCTGCAAGTCTTGTTTATTGGATTTAATTCTGTTCTCTGCTGCACATGGGACACATCTGGGGCACAGATCTTATAAACCACTGGAGTCTTCCCCACCAGGCTAAATATCCCTATTTTCTTCAAACACCCTCCCCCAGCCCCACTCAGTGGGCTTTTGAGTCAGTCTCCTTACCACTGAGTCTATTCTCTGGGCAAATACTAGTTTGACTTTCTCCTAATGGGGTTACCATTTCTCTGTAACTTCTGTGGTTCAGACAGTTATTATCAGGGCAACTCTTTCAGTTCTGACTTTCTAAGATGATGCTGGCTACCATATCTTATATGTTGTCTGTGTTAAGGGTCTATGGTGGGCTGGGCTGTGTGCGATGCACCTTACACACATCATCTCTGACCTTCCTAACCACCCTGCAGGATGTGGGTATTATCTGCTCAGTCTGCAGCTGAGAAGCAGCCTGGACAGGCTAGGACAAGCAACTTTCTCAGCACCACCCACTTAGCACTTGGGAGGCGGGATTCGAATTCAGGTGTCTGTGATTCCAAAGCCCACACTCTTTCCATGACGCTACATTGCTTTTCATGTTAAAATGCTTTCTTCTTTATGGGCTCTGGATAGGGAACTTTTGTTTTCCTACCTCAAAATGTTTGCCGGATGGTCATATAAATACGTGCATAGAAAAAAGATTGGAAGGAAATATAACAAAATTGTAGATAGCAGTTATTCCTGAATGAGACTATCTGTACTTTTCATCCTTACTGTAAAATATCACACACACATATGGAAAAGTGCACAAAACTTATTGTGCAGCTTATGAATCATGGCAGGCACGTGGTCCTGTGCGAGTCCAGAACTAAAGCATCACTGGGCTCCAGAGGCTTTGACAGCCCTTCCCAGCCGTAACCCCTCGAAAACTCTCTCCTTGTGCACCTCCATGTCTTTGCTCTTGGTTCTCTCTCCTCCTGGAATGTCCTCTCCTGCCCCTACCCCTCCTCTGCCTGGAGAATCCCTCCTCTTCCTTCTGGATTCAGTTGAAGCCTCTCCTCCCAGCGAACGGTGTTCCAGAGCTAGCTTGCCAGAGCTGATTGCAAGCATCTCTCCTCACTCCACCTCAGGGATGGCGTGCTGCTACCTTGAAGTCGCTCCTGGTGGGAACATTTACACTATGGATATTGACAAACACTATAAATCCAACTTTTTTTTTTTTCTTGAGAGCCTGGATATCACTACTTTCTCCCATTAGCCTACCTTAGGGCCTCTAACCCTCTCTCCAGAGAGGGTTAAGTGATCCCTCCCTGTATTCTCCTGGCACTTTGGCTTCCCATGAGCTTCTCAGAAGCTTGTGCTGTATTTGAGCCATCTCTTTATTTCAGTGCTCAGCTCGGAACTTGGCCTCTCCATGGTGCTTGGTAGGCAGGGCTGCCCTGGGTGGTTGTGTATGTTGTTCACTGCACAGGGGGCAGGGGGCAAAATCCAACCCACACTCTACTCTTTAAGCCTTCGCGTGGGGCTTGTTC
Source organism: Neomonachus schauinslandi (assembly GCF_002201575.2). Classification (NCBI taxonomy): domain Eukaryota; kingdom Metazoa; phylum Chordata; class Mammalia; order Carnivora; family Phocidae; genus Neomonachus; species Neomonachus schauinslandi. The sequence continues at coordinate 60,517,566 of NC_058415.1, forward strand.
ACCCAGAGAAGGTACTTTTCTCTGATTCATATAAAGAGTAGCAGCCCTGTCGGGTGAATTTGCTGCACGGGACTCCTGCATCTCTCGCATGCCAACAGCTGCTGCTGCATCACCCATTCCCACTCTTTCGGCCACTGCTGGTCCTGCTTTCTGGCAGGCAGGAGGGGCAGATCCACTGGAACGAAGGCATGCGGCAGGCTTAAGGGCAGCCTGGGACTAAGGCCTGGCATTGGCTACTCATGGGACTCCAAGCCTGGCTGGGCAGGGAGTCAGGGTCTACCCAGCGTCAGCTGAAACCTGACTCCTGGGGCAGAATGTTGGCCAAAAGGGACCCAGAGCGCTGGCCTCTGGTCCCTGTGATGACAGCTGACGGAGAGTGAGCTGCCTACCTTCCCTCTCGCTGCTGTCGGCCCCGGCTGAGTCCAGACTCAGAGCCAGTGCTGACCGGCACCCTCCCCCTCACTGAACACCCCGGTGAGAGTGTTCACTTCCCTGAGCCTCAGTTTCCTCACTTACAAAATGGGGATCATAAGAATTTCTACTTCTAAGGAAATGACAGATAGTAACTATGAGGTTGTGAACTTTTATAATTACTCCAAAGGTGACCTAGAGAGTTCACACAGTGTTCTAAGAGTTAATTTACTGAGGAGGTGCCATGTATCCATTATCTCATTTAATGCTCTCAAAGACTTTTTGTGAGTGGGTATTATAACCCACTCTGTGTTGTAGATGAGGACACTAAGGCCCAGGCAGGCTCTGTAACCTGCCCATGGTCACACAGTAAGTGACAGAGGTAAGATTCGAACCCAGGCTGATGTGATTCCACAGTCCATGAACTGTGCCCCTCTGGCCTTTTGACTCCTACTATGGTTTTGTGTGGGTCTTGCTTGGCTTTTTCGGCGGTCCCTTTCCCTTGGTGTGAGGCTAGAGCTCTGGTCACCACCTCCCCCCCCCCACCATCCTGGGAGCCTCTTTTTTGGTCCATCTGAGTGTTTGTTGAGTGCTGGCTGAACCCCAGGGCTGTGCTCGGCTCTGTATATGAATGAGGCTCTGGCTCTGCCCTCCGGTGATTTCACTCTGGATGGGAAGGCAGACAAGTACAGAAATGATCATTGAACCAGGTGCTTCAGCAAGCCACAGATGGGGGGCCTTTGAGGAAGCAATCTCAGTCAGGAGCAGGCATCATGGAGGGCTTCTTGGAGGAGGTGGAGTTTGAGCTAAACCTCTAGGATGGATAGTATCTCAGAGAGTGAAGTGGAGGCCGAGGCATCTCAGGTGCAGCAAACCACATGAAGAAGGAGAGGGGGAAGCCATAGAGCCCATCCCCTGGAAGAAGCCAGAAAGGGGGTTGGAAATCTAAAGGGCTCTGAATGGGTAGGTTGAATGAAAGTGGGCTGTGGGCTGTGTTCTGGGAAGATGGTTCCCAGCTGGATAGGAGAGGATTGAGGGCAGGCGTCAGGGCCTGGGAAGCCAGACAGATGAGGGCCACCTGTGGGGCAGTGCTTCCGCAGGCCTGGAGTCTAGGGAAGGTCACCAGGGCCTCTCACAGTGCGTCTCTCCTCGGGTGCCCCAGCTCTGGGCTCTGAGGGTTGTGCCACAGAGGAGATGATGAGTGGTGTTTGATTCCTCATTCCTGGTTAGTCACCGAGGTCCTTAGAGGCCACAGCTTTCCCCTCAGTCCTTGGGACTGTAACCTGCGTTAGTGAGCCTCTATCCTCCTTCTTCCTTATATGGCCAAACAAAGGAGAAAGGGACTTGGCGAGTTCTGCCCCGGTGACAAGAGCCTGGCTGCCTGGCTCAGGACCCTAATCCGGGAACTGGGATCCTGGGGCTGTTTGTTTACTCAGTCATCTCTCTTTATCTCCAAGCAATGTTGTACCACGTCGAGTGGCCCTGAGCCAGCAGTGAGGGTGGGAGGGGGCAGAGAGGCAGGGACCCAGAGCCGAAGGCATTGAGAAAATGTCTAGTCCCGCCCCTCCTTCTGCAGGTGGGGAAACTGAGGATCAAAGAAGGGACGGGATGTGCTGAGGTCACGGATCAAGTTAGTGCCAGAGCTGGGCCAGAACTGAGGCGTCCCACCTTCCAGACAGGCTGCATTTGTGGTTGGACAGGAGAGACCCTCAGCCCCCAGGAGCAGGCCCCACATACGGGCTGTGTGTATGTGGTACCTGCCAGCCCTCTCCATCCCAAGTTGGCCAAGTCCAAATGGCGATTCTCTGTCCCTCTTGATTCGCGCTCCTCACTCCCAACAAAGCCGCCTCCAGCAGGTCCTTCCCCAGGACCTCGGGGCACCAGGTACTCCCTGCCCCTCAGAGCAGACAAGGCCTGAAAACATGACCCCTGCCCAAATGAAGTTATGTGCCATGTCTGGGGGATGTTGGCTGGATTTCTCACATTTCATTCCAATATTGGACAGTGAGGATATGCTTCATATTTTGAAAAGAAGCTAAAGGAAGCGGATTGCGTTTTCTTGTTTACGCAGATTGGATTATTTTCCTAGTCCAAATAAGTTTAGAAAGAAAACAAAGCCACACTGGAATAGGATCCTGAAGGTTTTCACACAGGGTGACACCCCCTTAGTTTTAGATTACATACTCAAGGCAGCTGGCTAAGTTGTTTTGTTTTTTTTAATGAGGCTGAAAATGGTTGTGCAAAAAGAGGAAAACAAAGCAAGCAAGACTTCGCCACCAGTCATGTTCTCGGTTTTGTTCCTCATACATTCAGCTTCTAAGCAGCAGCTCTTGGCTTGTGCATAATTTTTGTGTCTATCTCCGTGTGTACTGAAGTAATTCAGCCTGGAAACATCCAGCCTCCAAGAGAAGATGGGCATGCGTCACTGTCCCTTCCTCAAAATGCCAAGTATAGTCTTTCATTGACCTCACTTCTCAGGGAAAAATTAGATAGTCAGTGGAAATGAGAGAAAAAAATATGTCAAGAAAATCCTTTTCTTACACAGATCAGCATGAATCAGAATAAAGATTTGTGACAACAACCATCTTACACCATGTCCAATCCCCAGTGGAGGCTGCACTCTGTTCTGAAAAGCCAAGAGCTTTCTAGACAGGAGACAGACTGATCCAGGGATTCCTTGTCTTCAAATCTCTGACACTTGAAGTCAAACGAGGATCAAGTCTAAGCTAAGCCTCCGTTCTGTCGTATTCTTGCTGTGTAATAGTGGGGAGGGGCCACTTAATGTACCCATGCCTCAGTCTCCTCACCTCTAAAATGGGAAGGATACGCATACTCATGCAGCAGGGTTGTTAGAGGCTTCAATGTGTTGAGCCCTTAATGGGTACCTGGCATGTGTCTTCTCTCAATAAGGGGGAGGTGATATTTCTATTGTTTTATTGTTGTTTTTGTTGTTGTTTGGGTTTTTCTTTGGGGGGGGCAAAGGGAGAGGGGGAGAGGGGGAGAGGGAATCCTAAGCAGACTCCACACCCAGCGCAGAGCCCGAAGTGGGGCTTGATCTTACAACCCTGAGATCATGACCTGAGCCAAAATCAAGAGTTAGATGGCTAATCGACTGAGCCACCCAGTTGCCCCAATATTTTTATTGTTGATTAGACCAGTTGGTAGTGGAAGAGTGGGGTGGGAAGCACTGACCTCTGAGAAATCCTAGCTGGTGCAGGAAATGACTTTTTATCTCTTTTCTCCCCTCCCTTATTCCCTTTCCTTCTTATGTTTACTTCTTATTGAAGTATAACTTACATATAGTAACAAATACATCCTAAGTGGACAGTTTAATGGATTTATATATATGTGTGTATATATATACATATAAATATATATGGATGGATTTATATATAATAATGTAATATATAATAATATATATACACACACACACTTAGGTAATCAACACCAAGATTAAGATATAGAACATTTCCAGCACCTCATATGCCCCCTCCCAATTAATACTCTCCAAATCCAATCATGTCCTGATTTCTATCACCATAGATGAGCTTTGCCTGCTCTTAAACTTCATATAAATGGAATCCCATGGTGCTGTTTTGTGTCTGGCTTTTTTTGTTCAGCATTGTCTGTGAGTATAACAGTTAATCTATAGCTGTGTAACAAATTACCTCCAAAAACTTAGCAGCTTAAAATTACAGTGAACATGTATGAGCTCACAGTTTCTGGGAGTCAGGAATCCACGAGCCGTTTGACCACATGGGTCCAGCCCAAGCTCTCTGACAAGACTGCAGTCAAGTGCAGTCTGAGGGCCTGACCATCGCTTCCAAGATGGCTCCCAACACGGGTGTTGGCAGGAAGCCTCAGCTCCTTGCCGTGTGCACCTCCTCAGGGTGCTGCTTGAGTGGCCTCGCTATATGACAGTTAACTTCTCCCGGAGTGAGCGGTCCAAGGCCGAGAAAGAAGGCAGCCACACATGCCTTTTTATGAGCCAACACTTGAAGTTACGTGGTCACTTCAGCCATCGTCTGTCTGTTAGAAGTGAGTCACTAAGCACAACCACCCTCAAAGGGAGGGGAGTTAGGCTCTGCCTTCGGAAGGGAGGAGGATCAAAGAATTGGCAGACATACTTTAAAATCACCAAAGTGAGAATCAGCTGTACTATTTTCCTTTGCTGTGGTTTGGCCAGAAAGACCTTTCTAACCAGCAGAGGTACCCAGGGATGGAGCAGGGTGCCTCAAAGGTGATGTGCCCCCATCCTCAGGGGTGTGTAAGCAGAACAGAACTTGGCAGCTATGATATGGAGGGAATTTTGATATCAGCCGGGGTTTGCAACTCTCAACTTCAACTAGATAATTCCCAGGGCTCCTGAGTATTCCCAGTTGCCACATCTTCTGGACCACAAAGAAAAGGCCATGATTGGTCCCATCCGATGCACAAAGTGAGCTTCCTGATGCCCATGGCGCCTCTGGCCAGAATGGGGGTCTCAGAGCCACCCACTCAATTCCACCTAAGGCATGGGTTGGTTGTTCATAAGCCAGCGAATCTGGTCATCTTCTCATCAAGCTGATGATGCTCGGCCACAGGGAAATGAGAGTTGTCATCACTGCTGAAGGGCCCGTCAGCGTTTGTACCCTCTTGGCAATTTTAATTCAAAATATGCCTGTCTTTCAACCCAGCCATTCCATGGCCCCATGTCCAGCCTAAAGAGTACGGCTCCCTCCCCTGCAAAGTCTCCACCACACTGCTTGTAACAAGGAACACAGAAGCAAGCTCCATGGCCCTCTGTACTAGGGCATCCCGTGAAGTCTTTCAAAGGAATGCGGTAGTTCTCTGTGTCCTGACTTAGAAAGGTCTCCAGAGGGGCACCTGGGTGGCTCAGTTTGTTAAGTGACTGCCTTCGGCTCAGGTCATGATCCCAGGCTCCTGGGATCGAGCCCCGCATCGGGCTCCCTGCTCCGCGGGAAGCCTGCTTCTCCCTCTCCCACTCCCCCTGCTTGTGTTCTCTCTCTGTCTCTCTCTCCATCAATTAAATAAATAAATAAATAAAATCTTTAAAAAAAAAAAAAAAAGGTCTCCAGAAAATGGTAAATGAAAAAGGCAAGTTGCAGAACAATGTGTATAATACGAATCCATTTAAAGGAAAAAATTAAAAATAAGAAATCCACACATTTTTATTATATACTTCATAGGAAAAAATCCAGAGAAACACACTCTGGTGGCCTGGTACTTACTCTGTAGAAAGTGGGTAGGATTGGGATTAGGGATGTGAAGGGAAACTCTCTGACTTTACTCAGTCTGCTTTAGTATCATTTGAATTTTTAATAATAAGATATTTATTCACACGTGATTGATTTAATTCTTAAGCACATCTGAAGGAAGGGGGATCAGAGTTCTTCCCCAGCCCTGTCCCCAGCTCTGCTGCCACAGTCTGCTAGGGCCAGTCCTGGCATGACCCACCCTTGGCTTCTGCCAAGGGAGCTCCCAACTGCCCCTCACCCACTGTCCTGACTTTTTCTTATGCCATCCAAGCAAGCCATTCATGGTTTCACAGAATGCAGGTCCCAGAGGCCTGCAAGGTCCCAGAGCCTAAGCCTTCTCCCTTCGTAATGACATCTAGGAGACTCACAAGACACTATCTATACCCTCTGTCCACATATCTCCAGGGACAGGCAGCCACGACCTTCCCAGGCAGTTCCTTCCACACACAGAAATTATTAACGGTTAGATCACAATCCTGCATGCTGAGCCAAACTCCATCTGCCCGGAGCCCCTCTTAGCAGCTCTACCTCTGCCTTCGGAGCTCTCTCAAAGGCACCCAAGTTAGGCGAGAACTAGCAAACTCTGGAGTGAACCTCCTGTGTTCAAATCCTGGTTCTGTAACCAACTAGCTCTGTGATTTGGGGGACATTTGTTAATACCTCTGTTCTTCATGGACCTCGCCTGTAAGATGAAAGTTATAATAAAAGTACATATTCCACAGGTTTATAGGGAGGAGAAAATGAGTTCATTGTGAACTTGTGATCACTTGTGATGCTTATGGCATCGCCTGGTACACAATGATCACTACATCACAAAACAAGAGACCAGAGTTTTGGTCCTGGCAGGGACCCCATGGCCTCTTTTTTTCATCGGTGAGAATGATTGAGGCCCCGAAGATGGATAGCCTGAGAATGAGGCAAGTATGATACTTCTTAAGATGTGTGCACATTTCCTATTTTACTCTTTAATGTAAAAATAATGATTTTGCTCAAAGATTAACACTCCGGGAAGACTGGCCATGATTATGTAGTAGAATCCTGTATTTTCTCCAGGCATGACCCAGACACATCTGCACGTATCCCAGGCATATTGGATGCCTGTTTGAGAATGTGGGTCTAGAGGATCCTCTGAGGTCCTTCCAGTGTCAGGTCAAAGTCAAGCCCTGGCTCTGGCATTAAGTGGAGGGAGCACGTTCCAACTTCCCTCTATACATGGGTTCAGTTTACTCATCTCTTAAGATGACAGAGGGGCCAGTCCCTGCCTGTGCTGCCTCCCCAGGGATGTAGGGAGGTTGGATGGGGGCAGTTTGCACGGCAGTGCTTTGTGCTCTGGACCGAGTGGCATGAAGTGTCAGCTTGGCAGAAATAGCCCTCACAGATGCTGGCAGCCCCTCCACTCAGGGGAGACTGAAGTTTTCTGAGATTAGCCCATCCTGAGTTCTGGCAGAGCTTTCCCAGAAAGCAGCCTCAAGAGAGGCCAGGCTTCCTGATAAGTGGGGTGGGCAGGGGACCTTCCAGTTCCTTCTTGGGCCATTATATGGTCTCTATACTACCTGCCAGGCCAAGTGGGCCAGAGCCCAGGGCTGTGCTGAGTCTTCTGAGGACAGGCCTGAGCTCTTCCCAGCTCTTTCAGGAGCCATGACAAATGGGCAATGGAACTTTACCAGTGTCACTCTACCTGCCCAGCTTGGTGTTCCCAGCCCCATTTGAACCCAGACAGGCTCTGGTGAACTCAATACCTGGGAGGAGTTCTCCATCAAGAGTCTCAACTGAGATCCATGCTTGTCCTTTTGGATGGTGGGCTAATGTATCTTCTCAGCCCTCCCGTGTTGTTGTGCATCAAGCATGTTCCTCCTTCCTCCATTCAGTTCCTTAACCTTGACCTGGAGGTACTGGGTACTATGTTCTATCCAAGGGCTCACAGTCTAGGCGAGCACCATCGAATAGAATCTTCTGTGATGATGGGAATGTTATACATCTGCACTGACCTAATTGCACAATTGAAATGTGGCCAATGAGACTAAGGAACTGAATTTTAAATTTTATTTATTTAATTATTTAGATTTAAAAATTTTTTAATCCGATTAAAAAACGGGCAGAGGATCTGAATAGACATTTTTCCAAAGAAGACATCCAGATGGCCAACAGGTACATGAAAGGATGTTCAACACCACTGATCATCAGGGAAATGCAAATCAAAACACAATGAGATATCACCTCACACCTGTCACAATGACTAAAATAAAAAGGACATGAAATAACAGTGTTGGTGAGAATGTGGAGAAAAGGAGACCCTTGTGCACTACTGGTGAGAATGTAAATTGGTGAAGCCACCATGGAAAACAGTATGGAAGTTCCTCAAAAAATTAAAAATAAAACTGCCATATGATCTAGCAATCCCACTTCTGGGTATTTATCTGAAGAAAATAAAAACATTATTTCGAAAAGATATTTGCACCCCCATGTTCATTGCAGCATTTTTTACAATAGACAAGACTTGGAAACAACTTGAGTTCCCACCAATGGATGTATGAATAAAGAAGACACACACACACACACACACACACACTGAAATACTACTCAGTCATAAAAAAGAAGGAAATCTTGCTATGTGCAATGACAGGGATAGAACTCAGGGGCAATATGCTAAGTGAAATAAGTCAGACAGAGAAAGACAAATACCTATGATCTCACTTATATGTGGAACCTAAACAAAAACAGAAAACAACCAAGCTCATAGATACAGAGAACAGATTAGTGATTGCCAGAGGTGAGGGGTGAGGGGTGGGTGAGATGGGCAAAGGGGGCCTTGTTGTCCTGGCTGGGACCCCCAGGACAGTATTGGTGAAAGTGAACATTCTTGTCTTGTTCCTGCCCTTGGGGGGAACGTCTTTAAGCCTTGATATGATGTTAGCGTGCTCTCCATGTCTTTTCAAATCTCCTTAAGCTTATGTTTATTTTGTGTTATCTTATTATACATGGTAACAGAAAACTCAAACAATAAGATACAAAGAAGAAAACAAAAACTCTCCTAAAATCCCACCACCACCAGGACACTTGCAGGCCTTTTCTAGGCATTAGGCATATATATGTGTCTGGAAGGTACATGTGACTTTGCTTAAATATGACCTGTTTTGTTACTGGGCTTTTTTTCTCCATATTGTTTTGTGGTCATCGTTCCAGGCCTGGGACCAAAGATTTGCATCATCATCTGACAGCTATCATGTTCTCTTGTAAAGCTCAGCTATCATTTACTTGAGCAACCCTCTCTGGATGAAGTTGCCGCTCTTTTTCCCTAGTATTATAAACAAGACTGATGAAATCCTCATTGTATCCTTCCCAACACTATATTGTAAGGTTTTCCTTTTCTTTTGTTTTCTTTCAGTCTTTGTCACTAGAGGTCTTGGGGTACGGAACTAACATGATCAGAGGGAGGGAGGCTTTAGAAAACAAACTCTGGGCATTCCCAACTTACTGTGTGACCTTAGGCCAATCTTTTTCCCTCTCTGGGCCCCGACTTCTTCATTTGTAAATTGAAGGGATTCATCTAAGTGCCTGGTTCCCAGACCTGGCTGTACACTGACATCACCTGGGAGTTTGAAAAACCACAGACACCTGAGTCTTATTCCAGGAGATTCTGATTTAATTAGTACGGAGTAGAGCCTAGGGAGTAGGATTTTTCATTTCCTTGAGACTTGTTCATTTGAAGATCCCTCCTGCTCGAGTTTTCTCGTAAAGATCTGTTCTTGGCGTCCATCAGGGCCTGGGTTTGAATCCCAGCTCATTCGCTCCTGGTTGTGTGACCTTTTCCCTTCTCCAGACTTCCAATTCCCGGTTCTTGGGGGAAGGGGGGAGTGGCTAAAATCCCCGCCCACCACGCAGGGTTTCTGCGCGTAGAGAAGATGAGCTCCTGCACAGAGGGGATGAGTGGTGACTACTGTTCTTTTCTTCATCAAAGAGCCAGCCTCTGGGCAACAAAGTGGAAATGGAGATTGTGAGCATGTTGGAAAAGAACGCAACGCTTCTCAAATTCGGCTACCACTTTACCCAGCAGGGGCCCCGGCTGCGGGCGTCCAACGCGATGATGAACAACAACGACCTTGGTGAGTATCCTGGGCTACCTGCCCACCTGCCTGTCGTTTTCTCACCAGTCCTGCGGGCGCGGTGCGGTATGGCAGGGAATATTCCACTGATACCTACGCCAAGGGAGTCATCTTCTTTAGTCCGACTCCTGACTTTCACGTTGGTCCCAATTCCTCGGCTTCTGTATTGGCTCCTGGCTCGCCGCCTCGCCTGTTGCGCGCCGCGTCTGCGCGAGCTGAGGCTGAGCGCGCCGCGTCTGCGCGAGCTGAGGCTGAGCGCGCTCCTCTCCGCAAGCTCGGCGCGCGCAGGGCTGGAGCCCCATCGCGCCGGCCGCGCCCTCTTCCGCAGAGTGAAAGGAAATGTGGCAGAGCACCGGCCACTGGGAGTCTTTTCCTCTTTGAATACCCTTCTCTGCGCTCAGAGTCCTCTCCCCGGACTTTATGGGGGTCTGGCTCTAGTCCCAGCCCGCAAAGCCACCGACCAGCACTACTACCCAAACCCCACGCCCAGGAGACTTCACAGGGCTTTCAAGGTGAAAGTTGAAAATGTTGACTTCATAGAAGGTTAAGCAGGTTGCTTTAATTTCATCTCAGTTAAAGGCATAGCTTATATTTTTTTCTAAAAAGGAAACGAAAGAAAATGTCACCATCTGTTTTTGTTGTTGTTTTTTAATGAGTGTCAACAAAATAGGTATGCAAGTCAGCCGAATGAAAAGTGAGACTGATCATTGACTTACAGGTACCTATTGTTTTCAAGCTCTGTGAGTATTTATGATGTGTGTATCTGCTGGCTGCTGAAAGGATTTGATACAGTGTCCAAAAAGGACTGTGCTAAGGCTGTAGGGAAATAGGAGGAAAAAGAACAAGAAAAGAAGTAGGTCTAATATGTTAACATAATTGATCATTATATTTAGCTGTGAATTTTCTAGAACCAAGGCAAGAAGATGAACCACGTTACAATACTCTTATTACAGAAGAGAAGGAAGCATAACAAGCTCAGAAAAAGAGGGGGAAAAAAAGAAAAGAAAGGAAAGAGAGCTTCTTTCTGGGATTGAATTATGAAATAACTATGTTTCCTAAAGGACAGTGTCTTCAGTGAGCTTTTCATCAAATTCAAGCCTGTTCTACACGTGGGGTTTTTGGTTTTTTTTGTTTCTAACACTCAGTAAAATGCAAAGGGCTTAATACTAAAGCACATCTCAGGCGCCTGGGTGGCTCAGTCTTAAGCGTCTGCCTTCGGCTCAGGTCATGGTCCCAGGGTCCTGGGATCGAGCCCCGCATCGGGCTCCCTGCTCAGCCGGAAGCCTGCTTCTCCCTCTCCCACTCCCCCTGCTTGTGTTCCTGCTCTCCCTCTCCCTGTCAAAAAAATAAATAAAATTCTTTTTTTTTTTTTTTTTTTAGTTTATTTTATTTAAAAGATTTTATTTATTTATATTTGAGAGAGAGAGAATGAGAGAGAGCACATGAGAGGGGGAGGGTCAGAGGGAGAAGCAGACTCCCTGCTGAGCAGGGAGCCCGATGCGGGACTCGATCCAGGGACTCCAGGATCATGACCTGAGCCGAAGGCAGTCGCTTAACCAACTGAGCCACCCAGGTGCCCCAATAAATAAAAATCTTAAAAAAAAAAAAATACTAAAGCACATCTCAAAGTTCAGGTATGTCACTTTCTAGTGATGAATCGGAGGCTAGGTTATTACCTGGAAGGCCCAGAAGAATAGAGGGGAGTGTGTAGGTGTGTATGCACAAAGCGGGTACTCACAGAACCTATGCACAGATAACCACAGAGCTACACACACACTCACTCACTCACTCACTCACTCACTTTAAATTGAGTTACTCAATTCAACAAGTACTTGTCCAAGTCCTGTAGGGCATTGAGTGTTGAAGATACAGGTTCCTGCTCTTGAGGATATCACAGTCCAGAAGTTATTCATTCATTGCTCACTCTAGGTGCCACTTTTTCTAGAGCTGCAGGTCTAGAAAAATCCGTAAAACAAAGAAACAAAAATGCACCTAGTATCCTGGTTTATCTCACGTGCCCTTATTTGAAATAAGCACAAACACAAATAATTACAGATCACTATCATGGTATCACAGAGGTGATGGCTACACCGAGCTGTGGAGGAGCCCAGCAATCTGAAGGCCCTTGGCTTGGTTGGGATCCGGCTTCAGAGCCAGCACTCCAAAGCCCTGAGTTCTATTCTGATAATGCCACATTTTCCCCTCCCAGTTTAGGTTGAGCTTCTACTGTGCCCCTGGCTGCCTATCCCAGGGCTAACCCAGCTTTTGTCTTTCAGTGGCAAAATGGCCTGCAGGCCTTTTCTAGGGACAGAGGTTCCAGATGACCAGAGGTCAGGGGTGCTGCGGTGGTGGAGGGGCACCAGAATTAGCTGTGGGCTGGATAACCTGGCCCTTGAGGACTCTCCCAGTCCTGAGAGTCTGTGACTCCAAAACCCAGGCTCGACTGCTACCCCCGGCAGCTTCTGAGGTTATGACGGCCGGGTCCTAGAGTGCCAGAGTAGAAGGGCCTTCAGACTCACCCCCCAGTTCCCTTTTGGGAAAACTGAAGCCTGGAGGTGAACGCCTTTCTAGGGAGCGGCTCAGCCAAGTCCCACCCATTGTTAGTTACAACAGCATTTTGGGAGCAACTTCGGTGTGCCCAGGACTGTGCCAGGGGACATAAAGGGCAGCAGAAAGGCTAGTTCCTTGACTCCAGAGCCATTACAACCTTTTAGGAGAGAAAAGACTCAAGGGTGTGCCTAAAAACAAGAATGCCTGCAAAGGGTGCCCAAACAATGTGAGGAAATGACTTGAGAGGACAGAGGCTGGTTAAGCAAAGCGTCCCTGTTGGGGGTGTGCCTTTAGCCAGCCTTGCAGGGAAGACAGAGATTGTGGGAGAGGTCAGGAGGTGTTCTTGGTGGGGGTACTAGCACACAGGGAAAGGCAAGTGGGGAGGACCTAGTATTTCAGGTAGGAGAGACAGAAAGATCCAAAAGGACTGGGGGGACTATTATAGGGAGTTAGACCTAGAAGGAAAAATAGGAACTCACAGAGAATGGAGGGAAGGGCATTCCAAGCAGAAGGAACAGCATGGGCAAAGGCAGGACCAGGAGTTTGGTGATGAAAGCAGGTAGGAGGTAAGATGGCAGTTTCCTGGACAGGACTGCCAGGTGATCAAAATGGGCCTTGGGGTTAGCCCAGGGGACTGTTCCCTTGCGGTCTCCCACCAAAGGAATTAGAGCAGAATCGCTTAAGTGATTACATGCAACACTGAGTGCTGGTGGGTGAAGTAGAATTTCTAGCTTTAAAGGCCAATTTGTGCCCATCTGCTAATTTTTGTAAAAGATAACCTTCTGATTCAGATAGTGCACCAGCTTCCTCCTGCAAAAGAGAAGTCCTTTCTTTCCAACACAGTATTTTCATCCCGCTCTCAGGGCTCTGATGAGGCAGACAGGCTTCCATGCTTTCCAGCTGAATATTTTTATCCCGAGAGCCTCCCGCAGGCCGTCCCTCACCACTGTGGTGGTGGTTAGCAGGTTAGCAGTGTTCGCGGCTGCATCCCCAGCGGCAGGGAGCACAGAGCGGACAGGGCCCAGCCTCTCCAGCCTGCGGACTCACTCCAGCCTGCGCCGGGCCGGCTGCTGGCACGCAGCCGGCCTCGGGGGTGGGTTTTGCCTGCCTGCAGGGTGGGTGGGCTCTTCCTTGGGGGATGTTCGATCCCCAAGGTCGGAGGTCGGCTAGTGCCTCTGCAGACGTGCAGCCTGCCAGGACCCACTCTGGCTGGCGTGTCTTCGGTCCTTCCCATCCTGTGCACTGAGCGGCTAGCTGCACCGTGGTGTCAGGGAGGAGCCATGGGTCCCCATCTGTGTTATCTCACAGTGATACCTCAGATGACTCCTACCTCTATACTATTTATAGCTGAGAGGCTAAGCATGGCTCTCAGGTCCTGTAAATCTGCCCCTGAAGCTCTCTCCACTTAATGAAATCTGAATCACCAACTCCTAAGTTAAGACTGTTGTAGGTGTGGCGGTGGGGTGGGGAAGAGGGCGGCTGACATGTTTCAAAGCCGAAAACACCCCTTCCTGGAAAAGTCTCTCTTCTATTGTATTCTCCAGGAAGACTTTTCTAACAAGCACCCAGACACCGTGCACCCCAAATCACTTTCCTCATTGTCCCCCAAAACCATGTCAGGAAAGGGTATTACTTTCCTCATGGCCATCCAAGCCTGAAATCTGCCCCCACCCCAGCCATCAGTCCCCTCCTGGCCATCCCCGTGGTCCTGCCTCATGTCAAGCCCTCAGCACGTTCGCCTCCTGTCCTGCAACTTCTGTGGGCTGGCCAGCATCTCTCACAGAGTGCCCATCCCAAAGTTTGTTCCGTCACTTTGCTTAGTACCCTTGCGGGGCTCGCACTGCTCTCAGGTGAGAGCCCTCGACATGGCTCCACGTCCCTCAGTAATCAAAGCCGATGCGTACATGGAGCTTCCTGGGTGCCAGGCGCGGCTGTGAACACCTCCCGTCTTACTTATTCACGTGAGGCTCCCAACAACCGGGTGAGTTAGATCCTTATTACCCCCACTCTACAGGACGTGGAGGTCCAGAGAAGTAGGTAAGGTTACCGGTGGTCAGTGAGTGGAAGTGGGGTTTGAGCTGCAGTCTCACCTCGGAGCCTGTGCTCCCCGTGTCCCCCTTCCCCTCCCGGGGTGATGCCGTGCTGGACAAGCCATCCTCTTATCCCGTATGAGCACCAACCGGTCCGGGGAGCTTGAATGCCAAAGTATCCCTGTAGGGGGCCACTACTCCTAACCCCCCCCTTCCCTTCTCAGTCTGCCCCTTTATCCCTCCGGATGCGCGGCACACGTTCCCTGCCGTCCTTCTCACCACAGCATTCATTATGCCTCCTACTCCCAGAGCTACCAGGGTACCTATAATATTTTATCAAACTCACTGCTGGTATAGCTTGGTGCCCTGTTACGCTAGATCTTTATCTCTGATCCTTGTCCTTGGCACATAATAGCACTCAGTAAATGAACACATAAATGAATTTAAAATGCTTCCCAAAGACCTGATGGAGGTGTTTGAGCTTGGCAGGAAGTAGCGGAAGGAGCTTGAGCAGCGGGTAGAGGTTGGTCCGGATGACTCGAGATGCCTTCTGGCTCAGACAGTGAACAAGTCTGGCAGTTGCAGTGATAAGGGTTTTGCTTTAAGGGAAGTAAAAAGCAGACTGAATTGAAGGAAGATGTTAGGAGACTTGGCTTCTCCTTCCGATTCCGTCACTTATTCACCGTGACTTGGGCCAACTTACTTCCCTCTCTTGGCCTCAATTTCCTTCATCATGAAAATGGAGAATAATACCCAAGCAAGTGCATGCCTTGCCCTTGTCCCCATCCAGTCCCCGTCAGAGCCAGCACTAGGGGAGCTGCACCGCTCCTGCCCAGGGAAACCAAAGAGGGCATGGAATGGGGGCGGGGGTGTGTGTGTGTGCCTGGGATCCCTATCTATACCCTGAGCCATGGGCTGGGGACTCAGGTTCCTGTCCTGATTCTGCCACTAGCTCTTAGGGGCTCTAGCTCCCTTTTGTTCTCCAGGGGAAAGGAGCGGATACCCTTACGAGAATCAGCTGTGTAGGCCCTATGTAGCCAGGCCCAGACTGTACTGAGGGACATGCTGGACTGAGGCTCCAGATGAGCTACAGCCCTGGTTCTGTCTAGTACCAGCTTTATTGCTTCAGGCACGAAATGTAGCCTCTCTGCCATACTTTGCTGCTCCCTAACATGGGAAAGATAACAACGCGGACATTCCAGAATTGGTGGTGGGGCTTCGATGAGGTCTTGGGTGTAAAAGAAGTGTAATGAGGACTGCCCCACGGGGCATGCTCGCATAAGCTAACGTGGTGATACTTAAGCGTCTGGCTCATGTAAACTCTCTGGTCACGTTAGGCGAAACTTTTCTGCTCTTTGGGTTTTGGTTTTTGTTCCCTGACCTTTTCTCCCAAGCTGCTGGACATTCTGATGGTGTCCAGGGCCTGGGCTGCACGCAGTGTCTTCTCTCCAGGAAGATAGTCCACCGATTTGAATTCATTATTCTCTGACAGGGGCGGAGGGGTGGGAAGGAGCTCAGGGACAGGCTGAACTCCAGGCCCCAAACTGGGTGAGCTGTGGGCCCCGGCTCCCAGCCACAACTCGAGCACCACTCCTTCCTGGGTGGTTCTGCTCTGCATGCTCGGTGTCCCGCACAAGCGGACTGGGTTCTGGCTGCAGCTTGTATGCAGTGATCTGGTGGCCGCAGGTCTACGGGCTCAGCTCGGGAACTGGAAGACCTAAGTCTCGACAGACTTCTTTCCTCTTCTGCAGTAGTTAATACCTGTCTCTGCCACACCAGCGGCCTCCTTGACCGCCCCCTACCGGGTTCTCGGGCCTTTTTTTTTTTTTTAATTGAAGTATGGTTGACACACAATGTTCTGTTAGTTTCAGGTGTACAACATTGTGACTCAACAAGTTTATACATTACTCAGGGCTCATCATAAGTAGTCACCACACAGTTGTTACTGCGGTATTATTGGCTATATTCCTGATGCTGTACTTTTCATCTCCATGACTCATTTGTCTTATAATTGGAAGTTTATACCTCTTAATCTCTTTCACTTATTTTGTCCATCTCCCCATCCCCCTGACAACCACCAGTTTGTTCTCTGTATGAATCTGTTTCTGTTTATTTTTGTATGCGTATTCATTTGTTTTGTTTTTAGATTCCACATATAAGTGAAATAAGGCTTTCGTCTTTTTGGTCTTTCTCTTGCGGCTGATCTAGCTTGCTGCTTGGTCTTCATCTGCAGACACTGTAATTAATTTCAAAACACTTTTCCTTTATTACAACACAGGACCCCTCTTCCCCCTCTCCATCATCCTACAAGTAATGACTCCAGCCTGCAACCTCCTGGCTAGTGCTTTCCTCTTTATGGCATTTAACTACTTTGTTATGTGAACAGTATTTGAGCTTCTATTGTCTTGCCCCTGGGAAAATGTCAAGGTTAACACTAAGGGGACACAGATACTGCAGGGTAATCTTCAGGGTGGAAACTTTTTTTTTTTTTTTTTTTTTTACAAGGCAGGAGGCAGGCCAGGAGCTCTGAGAAAGAGCTGTGGGGAATGATTCCAGCAGGTTAAGACCCTATCCTCATTAAGATCAACTGAACTTTAGCTCTTATCTGAGCAGGAGGAAAGACCGTCAACTGCAGGGCCTCTGGTGTACAAAGTAAACACAGTGGAGGTGGATAAAGTGGGTTTTATGCCTGTGTGGTGAGCAGCTTAGCAGTAATTTATGAATGAGTCAGCACCACCACAGACCCTCATCAGGGAACGCTGACCAGTGGGAGGGCCCTTACACAACTCACACAAAACCGTCCTTTCGAAAGAACAGACTTCAGACCTTGCTAACCAAAAAGTTAGCGAGAAGCTTCACAGGGCTTTCTCAGAGCCACAGAGGTGGTTCCAGGTGCACAGGGTCAACTGGCTTATCTCTCCTCTCCATTCCTTTCCAGTGAGGAAGAGGAGGCTCGCAGACTTGACTGGGCCCATCATTCCCAAGGTCCGAAGTGGCGTCTAGTGTGTGGAGGGGACGACCGTGCCTTTGAACTGCATAAGTTCTACTGATAATCTGTGCTCTGCAGTGGAAACCAGAAGGCAAAATGCCGGCACAAAACCCTTTCATGGTTCAGTTCTTTATGCACTAAGGTTTTAGGTTAACTAGTGGTTGTAGTTGGAAATTTTATAAACTATGGTTTTTACTTATAAACTAAGTTTTTCTTTAGTCATAGAAGTTCAGTCTGGTTATTATTTAAAAACTAAGAAGATCCCCAGCCGACAGATCTTACTGAAGATGTTCTAGCAGCAGGACTTAGCCCTGGGAGCCCAGTTTCGGTGGCCTTGCTGCGTGGTGTTTCAGGGGTATTTAGAATGTGTAACACAGGAACAAACAGCCCACTCTTCCGCATGGTGGGGAAGCATTATAAAATACTTTATTATGAATTTAATCTTAGGTATTTAGCAAACAGATCATCATTCTTTATTAGCCCTCCTTTAAATTTGAAGAACCTCAAGATTAAAGTTGCCAAATTGATTACTGGGTCAGGAACACAATTTTGCCCTTCAAGAAAGAGAGACTGAAGCCACAGAGCTCTGCCAGGAATCCAGGAATGTGAGATTCCTTTTGCTGGATACAAGGAAATGATGAAAAAGCCAACGGTGAAATTTCAAGTTTCAAAAACCATCCTTTCTTTACCAATCCCAGGCAACAAACATTTCCCTGAGTGTTCTTTATGAACATCTGGGATCTTTTTAAAGTTTAATATTGGAATCGGAAAGAATTTTTTTCCTTACTGAATGCCATCTGCAATGATGTGAAAACCTATGGCCAAATACTTGAAAATACCTTTCCACGTTGCACAGTGGTCCAATGGCTTATGTGAGGTAAAACACTAGAGAGAAATTTCTAGTCCATCATAGCTCTGCTTACAGACTCCAACCATGTGTCACATCACTTATTAGACAAGTCACCACTGATCTCATGCATGTAAATTAAGCCTCTGAAAGCCAATGGTGAAGAAAATCCAGGTATTAAAGAATTAGGAAACCCTGGCCAAACCATCCCAAGATGATTATTCTGAAAATGTAATAATGGTGTTTCTGCCAGATCCCTTTTTAACATCATGTGTATCTCTTGGGATCCAGCAAAAATGTTAAGCCACAATGCCCTTGTGCCTTTTAATATACCACAGTGCCAGTTAAACTAGCATTTCTGTTGCTTGGGAGTTATTTTCATGAGTGATTCAGCAAATCTTATGATAAAGGACAGGCCAAAGAGCTGACGAGCACAGACTAAGCTGCGGAGCACTGAGCAGAGGCTTTTGACGAAAAAGGACAAGTCTTGCACACTGAGCTGTAATGATGTGGCTGGTACAGGGTAACCAGAGGTGGAGCCAGGGCCTCACCGCTATGGAAGAGTGTCTACTAAGGCTGCAGAAGGGCCCGGGAGTGGCACCACACTGTTGGGATGGCCAACCCCACTAGGCTTCTCCTTGAAACACACCTGCAGCTGTATTCTGCATCACTGGAAACTGCAATATAATATTAAATCTGTTGGTCTATGGATGGTTGTGTATGTGTTTCTTGTGGCTAGTGTGACCCAGACATGAACCTGACACGTTGGCCGGAGGCTGGGAAGCTACTCCGGCAGTGCCGAATGACCTTACTCAAAATGTGGTTCTATCCCGCGACGTTCATCTCCAAACTGCCCCAAACATCAGTGTCCTCAAGCTAATGTGAATCTTTCAAAGACCATACTTAAAAGCTTAGAGTGTGGGTACTGGGGGAAGCAAAGACTTTTAGGGAGAGATCGCTCACAGAAACCAAATCAAAAATGAAGGTGGGCCACCTTTCAGACCACCTGTTCCATCAGGGGAGCAGGGTTTAGACCTGGGGATGTTGGGTTTAGACCAGGGGATGGCAGTTTTTTCCTATAAAGGGGCCAGATTGCAGATATCTTCGGCTTTGCAGGCCATAAGGTCTCTGTTGTAACTACTTAATTCTGCCATAGATCATATGTAAATGAACAGGTGTGGCTATTCCAATAAAACTTGATTTACAAAAGCAGAAGGCGAGTCACATGCCATGGTCTACAGATCCTGACTGAGTTTTTCAGGCTGCCAGAGATGAGGGCAGGAGTGGATGTAGGTGATGGTAGGTAGCAGGAGAGGCCTGCTTCTGAGGAGTCACCCTCCAGGGCTACAGCTTTCATGCTTTTGCCACCAGGATCACCAGGTCTGCTGACAAGACAAATGACTACTACCAGCCTGCTGCATGGCACAGAAAGGGCATGACCTGGTCACCAGGCTCAAGGCTCTCTCCCCCAGCAGCGCTGGGATCCGACACAGCTCACCTTTTTTCTGTGCTCTGGCATCTTCTGAGTCAAATGTCTCAGGTAAGTGGTCAGCACCCAACTCCCTCTTCCTGGCCCCTCTGAAGTTCAGGTGGCCAATATCGTACCCAGTTTACGATGCTGGCATTGCCAGCATTCAAGTTCAAGTTTCTGTTGCTGCAGCTCTGACACTCTCCAGTGTGTGGTCACCGTGAACTAGCTTTGTGAAGGCCTAGGGAAATCCTGCTGCTGCCGCTCACATGAGCATGGCCCGTCCCCACCAACACCCGGCCTCAGCCTGGGGCTCACGGGGAGCCGCACCTGCTGCGGCAGTTCGCTGGGTATGCGTGCCCGTCGGGCTGTGCACTCACATTCCTCTTTAAAGCTGCTCTGGGTGCGACTCAAAGCCAGCCTCCTCCCTTTGTCTTGACATGTGACACAACAGGCTGTGAATCCTTGTCGTTGGCAAGCAGGGCAGGCCAAGATGAGCTGGCGGCACTGGGGAGTGGAGCAGAGTTTGTACTGGTCCCATGGGGCTCCACAGTATGAACATTCTGGGGAAGAAAGAAAAGCCCCAGTTCCAAACACATACATATATGTGTACACATGTAGACAGGCACTTCTCCAGGTCCTAAATATAACTCTTGGCACAGCAGCGAATATACCCCGTTGGGCCTGGGAAGGTTTTAGATAGTCTCCTGTCCTCTAATAAAAATTGCTCCCTCACCCCCACTATTTGTGTGTGTGTGGGGGGGTCATCTGGGAATTGTCTTCCTGATTCCAACATTCAGTGACCCATTTTTTTCTTTTTCCTATTTAGAAAACAGTATTGTTTCTTCATTCCAAAGCTGGTCAACTACCCCTTAGTTCAATGGTGTTTTTCCTTTAGATCATTCATTCCCTTTTTCATGGGAGACAACATATGTGAATACAAATGATCCCACATCTATAATCAGCTTCTGCAGTCCACGCCCCTCCTCCCCAAGCCTGAAGTTCTGCTGTTGCTAATGGACACCTCACCACCCGATTCCTGAAAGATTCCCATTATCTATTTTCTCAGCCCATGTTTCCCTGCTGACTTCCTGTTAGCACTGACGACAACATCATTCTTCAAGTCCCCTTAATTAGTATTATCTAAGCTACCTTTGGGCCTTCTCTCTCGCCTTCACACTCACATCCAAGTACCCATCAAATCCTGCCAACATTTCCTCAGTAACATTTCTCAAATCCACTATTTCTACTTATTTATTATTTATTCTCCATCTAGCTCCAAAACAGATTTCGAGTAGCTTTCAGTAAGAGACACAAATACAAGGCCATTAAAATTAATAGAAAGATCAAGAAGAAAGGGGAGAAGGCAATCATACTCAAATCTTATTCACTGTCACACTGGTGATTCAGTCTTAGTCCCTGATCACAGGAGTTCTAGAAAATTACAAGAGCCACTAGGGTTGTCTGCCTATGACCCTTCCTGTTTGAAACTATGGCATCCAGGGGCAAGAGCCACTTTTCTTAAAGATTATTTCCATCCCCCTTTTACTGACCTCATCTGACACTTGAGGACTTAAAACTACAGTCACACCACAGGCCTCTTGTGCACACCCTCCTGTGGCCACCCCTGCCTCTTGGAATGCCCCAGCCACCACTCAAAAGTACCTAACCTACCACATGTGTCTATAGACCTCGAGGTTCTTAAAATACATAGGATTTTAAAGGAAACCACATTTTTAAAAATCTATGATATAGTTAAGATATTTATTAATACATTAAATAAGTAAGAAGACGGGCGTGGAGGGCTAATAACTACTACTTTGAGACAATGATGAACAGAAACGCTATTTGGAGAAGTCTGCAGCAACTATAATATATGAAAATATTTTGGTTTCTGTTGATGACAAAGTCACTGGTGCATCTAACATTACTGATTTGTTGCTTACATTAACAATCAAAGGAAGTGTGACATAGAGTGTGGGGTGGTGAAAATAAAGATATAATTATTTTCCCATCCAAATTCACACAGAACTGCCAATTCTACAACTCCTGGTTAAGGCCCTTGTTTCAGCCTATTAGTTCAACTCCCAGTACAGAGGCAGAGCAAGTGACATCATCCCCACTGTAAAAGACTTGCCTAACTAGTAAATAGGGAGGCTGGGACCCAGGACAGGCCTCCCGGTTCCTGGTCCAGGGTTCTGTCTGTTCCACTGCTGCATCTCCAACTCTGCTGAGAAATGGTCCTACTACGTTACTTCTTTCCCCTGTTTTCTTCTTCACATAACCAGTACTGGCCTGCCTTCCAGAATGGTTCATAGAACGTGCCTGATCACGAGTTTAGGGTCCAGCCTGTGCTGACCTACCTGAGACTATATCACTGTTGTAGGATAAGGCATAACGCTCATCAAAAACAAACAACTTCCCTTTGTAGAAACCATCGGGAAACTCCTCCAGGTACTTGTGGATGCCACCCTTGAGCTGGAACACTTCCTTGCACACTCCCTATGTGAGGAAAAATGAGGAAATTTAAGGAGACAGGCAAAGACTGGTAAGAAGCTCCACAGACGAGTGGCAGGTGATGAGAGCAGTCAGGGCCTTCACTAGATCCTGGGAAGCCCAGCTATTTTTGCTGCCTCCTAAATATAGAAAAACACCTGTTGGAACATGTAATGTGCATTTGTTCTTCTCAGGATCAAGCATATGGATTAGGAAAAGGGAGAGGTTAACTAAGCTTTCCCTTCTGTACTTGATGAGGCTCTAAGACTGTGAAGTGCTTTCCCACATCTTGAGATTTAAGAATTTCAGCTTTTGTACTTACAAACTCTATGCTGGAACGATTCAAGGGAAAAACAAATCCCTGGCGGGCCGAGGGTGGGAGGGGGGTGATGTCGGGGGTGGAAAGCTCAACACATGCTGTTGGTGGAGCCTTCTTTACCTCCAAAGCCCGCAGTGCCCCCAAGGGTGTTAACTCACCTTGGCTTTGAGGTAGGCTGAACCCCGCTCACAGCGGATGCCCCCGGTGCAGTACATCAGCACCTTCTTCTCTCTGAAAAGTTCTAGGTTTTTGTCGATGTAGCTAGGGAAGTAACTGAATTTCCTGATGTCTGGGGCTAAGCAGCCCTGGAATCGTCCCTACGATATAGGAGAAGCAGAAGGAATATTATCGGAAAAATATGCCTGGTAAGAACAAAGCATGTGTCAACCGTGCTCAGAGCCCCTTGGCAAGGGAGCACTCACTAGCTGCTTTTCTCATCCTGCACTCTAACCTTTCAACTTCAAGATCTGGAACTCAGACACAAGGCTGGTGGGCTCTGGGTCATCTTCCCAGAGTCCTCAGGGAACTGGAGAGGAGGCCCAAAGCCAACTTTATAGGATCCTCGACACACGTCAAAGGTAGGCACATGGGAGCCAAGAAGTACATTATGTGCGAAGATGTCTTTAAGTCCTCTTTTCTTAGACTTTCTCACCAGCTCCTGAGTTCAAAGGCTTGGGTTTTCCCCGAAGCTGTTAGCAGTGGGGGGAGATCTAGGTGACCTGGCCACAGGTGCGCACACACGCATCACTTGGCCAACAGGCCATGATGTGGGAAGGGGGAGACCTACCATTTCACTGAACTCGCTTCTGCTCCTTACTTACTATTTTGCTTTCATAGAAGTTTCTGCAGTCCAGTAGGATAGTATCACTTTGTTCTTCATTTGCCTGAGACAAAAACTTTTCTACTTCTTTATGAAATTCACCTGGGGATAAATGGATTCCTAAAACCAAACCAAAAATCTACTTAAAACAAGACAAAAACAAACAAACAAAAAAACAATCACAGCTAGCCCAGCCTGATGACTTAGATGTTGCTGTTTCCTTCCACCCAAAACTTTATTCATAATTACAATGTCTGAAAATAACACTACCTGATGACCATGATGAAATTATTTAGTGAGTCCAGATATCCTCACTTTCCTTCCTCCAAAGATAAGCACTACGGAGACCTGGAGGTTTAGAAATGATTAGTCAAAGAATTTTCCATCCTCATACTTGGTCTAACCCAGTGATAAAAGCCAGGCAGTTGGGATCTAAATTGCCATGTGGGTTTGCTGGTCCATTATACAGCCAGTGTTCTATTTTCAGTGTACGTGGAAGAGCCTAGGCATGTATGTGCTTGACCATAGGCTTTTGACTGTAATAAAGGCAAGCCCAAGTTCAAGGCTAAGAACCTCAACAGGCAGCTTAGAGTATAAATTTGTGGAATAAAGTTGGACTGTTCTTTATAAATACCAAAGGGTAAGAAGAATGTGTCTAAATCTGTGTGCATGAGTGAAAGAGAAAGGGTGGCAGGGGCCGAGGGTAGGAGTGACACATGAGAGAGCAGGCCAGAGGGAGAGAAGGAGGGAAAAGCTAAGGCAGGCAGGAGAGAAAGGAGAGGAAGAAAAGTCAAATCCAGGGAGACTAAAAGGAGAGCACCTCAGTCTGGTGGGGTCCCTGGTCTTCTCAACTCTCTAGAATAGAAATATTCCTGTAGGGGCACCTGGGTGGCTCAGTCGTTAAGCGTCTGCCTTCGGCTCAGGTCATGATCCCGGGGTCCTGGGATCGAGCCCCGCATCGGGCTCCCGGCTCAGCGGGAAGCCTGCTTCTCCCTCTGCCTCTCCCCCTGCTTGTGATCCCTCTCTCGCTGTGTCTCTCTGTCAAATAAATAGATAAAATCTTAAAAAAAAAAAAGAAATATTCCTGTATCTTTGGAGGTCCAGACATCCCAGTTGATTGTGAACCTCATTCTGCTCAGAGGTGAACCCCAACAACCACCTGAAGCTGCCAAGTACCCAGGTGGGGCTAGAGGTCTCAGAGCATGGTCAAGGAATCTGGATTCCTACCTGCCCAACCCAGAATTGTAAGGCGAATATAATGAGGCCAGAATTGATTTGTTATTATCACCTAATGACATGGTCACCAAAACAGGGGGTGCAAAGGGAGGTTCAAAACTGTGATGAGAAGCATGGAAATCTGCTAAGACTTATACTGACAGGGCACTATGGGGAACCAAACCTGTTCCCCGCTGCTGCTCTCCTGGCCCTGCGAAGGCCTGACTGGACAGGGACTCATAGGGATATGTTTACAAAAGGTGCCCAGCATTGCCTGGAGCCCACTCTCCCCTAACCTCCCAAGCAATGGCCTATACCACCAAGAAAGAGCTCTTTAGTCATCTTGCTGAGGTAGGGACACTGTGCAGACACAGCCCTTTTGGGCCCTTCTCTCCTCATGCATGAGTCTCTTTTCCTGGATATTTGTGTCCTACTCGCATTTCTCTCTGGCTTAACCGCTAGCATTTGTTTAAATAGCTACATATTAGAAAGTGAACAGAGACAACCAGACTTTTGTGCTTCCTAATGAAAGAGGACAATACTACCTATCAGACAGTCTTGGGGGCGAAAAGAAGGAAAAAAAGAAAAAAGGAAGTCAAATCTGAATCTAACCCAAGTCTCTGGATCTGAGGTATCTAACAGAATAGCCACTGGCCACATGGGGATATCAGGCTCTTGAAATGTGGCCGGAGATGTGCTAGATAGAATAAGGGTGACACAGATCCAGGATTTCAAGTACGTAGTACGCAAAAAAAAGGTAAACTATCTCATTAGTAATTTTTTACATTGATTACACATGGAAGTATTTTGGCTACACTGCATTGAAGCATATTATTAAAATGAATTTCACTTGTTTCCTTTTAAAATGTGACTACTAAAAAACATAAAATTACGTATGTGCCTCATGTTATATTTCTATTAGCACTGCTCTAAATCTAACTACCAATCTATAGGAAATACAGAGGACAGAGGAGATGCAATCAGCTTTAGCCAGACTGTGGGAAACTCTATAGACAAAATGACCTAGTTCCTTCAAAAAATAAACTGAAAGGGGGGGGGAAAAAGGGAGGCAAAGATATAGGTTAAAAGAGACTTAAAGAGACACAGGGATCCATCACAATGAGTGGACCTTACTTGAACCCTAATGAAAACAAACTTAAAAAATTATGAGATCCCCATGGGTATGGATTTCTTCAAATACGCTAACACACAATTCTGGAAAACACCATGTTCCTCCTTTGCTGGTCTCGCCAATTTTAAGTACTGGCTAGATATTTGATAATAAAGGAATTACTATTAAAGATGTTTTATTTAGATGCAATAATGGTTTAACAGTTATTTTTTTTAATGTTTATCTTTTAAAAGTCTCTTTTAAATATTTATGAATGTAATGACATGACATTGGAATTCCCTTCAAAATAATCCAGGATGGGGGAAGGGGACAGGGTATAGAAGAAAGTTGGCAATGAATGAGTAATTGCTGAAGCTGTATGACAGGTACATGTGAGTTCACTGTATTGTTTTCTGTACTTTTTTGAACGTTTGAAAATTTTCATAGTAAAAAGCAAAACAAAAACATAAAACACACCAAACAAATGTCTTTCAACCATCTATGGTAACCATGGGGAAGAAGGGGAAGATAACATTCTAGAACACTTGCAAACAAACTGCTCTGGATTTGAAAGCCACTTACCTCCTGTAGCAAAAAGCCTGTGTGTTATTCAGTTTATGAACTATTTACAAGTAATAACTACACTCTTCCCAGATTGCTACCTTTGGAACAAGAAAACAACTTCTTGCCAAATCATCAAGAAGAATAAAACAGAGCATTCTAAGGGGTGAGTCTCCAATTACCATAAAGCCAAAGAAAAGACCAGTTTAAGCACTGAATAACTGACAGGCTAGCTACCCCATAGCTTTTTTTTTTATAAGTATAATTAACATACAATGTTATATTACCTCCAAGTGTACAATATAATAATTCAACAATTCTGTATATTACTCAGTGCTTATCATGACAAGTGTACTCTTAATCCCCTCTATCTATTTCATCCGCCTTCCCTCCAGCAACCACCAGTCTGTTCTCTGTACCTAAGAATCTTTTTTGTCTCTTTTTTCTTTGTTTCTTAACTTCCATACCCCAAAGCTATTTTAAAGAGTGGATTGTTGATCAGAGTGTCTGACTTCCACATTTGTTTCTACATCAAGTTTTGTCCCTCTGCAGAAAAGCAAAATTTTTCTTCTAAAAGCAAGCATACCAGGCTTCTTGTAGGAGATCTTATTGGGACTGATCCCCATGGGCACAATTTCTTCAAATACACCAACACGCAATTCTGGAAAACAGCAAGCCCCTCCTTTGCTGGTCTAGCCAATAAGAAGCAAAACAGAACACAGTCTTACTCTCCCATCTTCAGATATAAGACAAGTGCCAAATACAAGAATTATATCTGTTCTGTAATAATATGATAGCTGAAGTCTTAAGAAACCTCAAAGTAAGAACTAATGTTTTAATGGGAAAAGGGAGTTAGGGCCTAAAGTGTTTCAGATAATTCAACACTAATAAATATTTATTGCATACCTACCACGTACAGAAATGTTAAATTGAAAAGGTGTTTCTATGACTATAAGCATTTAACTATAAAACTGAAACACCACTGAGTGATTTCATTATAAAAGTTTACACCCTAGCTTTTGCTCTGGAGCAATGACCTTTCTTTCCCTACCACCACCAGCACTAACACTAGGTAACGTATTCCCCACCTTTATCACCTACTATGCCAAAGCACAAGGTGACTCAAACAAAGGAGCTCAGCTGTGAGAGCAACAGCTTTATCCCCCACGTGGTATGAAGTGCTGGTCTTGTAATTCCAGGTTTACTAAAAACAAAGTGATGCCCTGAAATAGCCAGGTGGTCCCTCAAGTGAGCAAACGTATCTAAGTTTAGAGCTAGATTGTGCAAACTGTTATGTCCTTATTCTACAAGAAGGGAGACTGAAATCCAAGAGGGCATTAACTTGCCCAAGACCACATGGCAACTTCGTAAAGAACTGGAATGTGCATGCTCCTTTGACCGCACTGCCTTGCAGCCTCCTGGGGAAGGGGTGTTTATCTGGCACTGCTTCTTTCTCCACACTGCCCTCCTCTTCAGGGCCTAGAGCAGGAAGAGGCACTGAGGCAGAAGCAAATGGCTCTAAATCCATTGTATTTTCAATTTCTCTTACCTTAAAATCATCCTTACACATATAATCCTTAAACAAGGGGCAGGAAAGCATGACTTCCACATAGAGTCTGGTGGCCAATTTGCTTCCACCAACTGTCCCATTGATTCCTTCTGTAGCAATTCGAACCTGGGACACAAGATGGTGAGAGAAAGGAAATGCAGCCTGTTCTTAGCTTAGTTTAAATCTTCCCAGGGTAGAACAGGCTTGTGTGTGTCCTTGAGTTTAATGGGAAAAGCCGAGACACAATAAAAGTGTTACCACATGAAGATACCTGTAGCTTTCTAAATGGCACTGCCCACCATCCAGACAAGGTACACAACAGATGTGCACTGGACCAGAGAATGGAATGAATGAAACTTCTGGAAAGCCCCATTTGCTGTCCAATGACCAAAGAAATAAATTTCGAGCTTAACCTAAATCCAGGTCAGCAGATGCAGGATCAAGACTCAGCTTTGCCACTTACTTGCTGTGCGGCCCTGAGAAAATTAACTTACTCCTCTGAAGTAAGTTTGGGGGGAAGCACACGACTGCAAACCCACCCACTGGAATGCAAGTTCCATAGCGGTATGTGTCTCTGTTGTTCACTGCTCCATCACCAGTGCTTAGAACAGTGCCTGCCAGGTAGATACTCGATTCGTATTTGTTGGACAAATGAACGTATATCCATTCTAGAGACTTCCTGGCGTATCACATGCTGTAGTCTCTTTGAAATGCTTCAGTGGCTAGGGGACTTTAGAACCTGGGTTGAGGCCCCTGCCTTAAGAGGCAATGCTCAGGGGGGCCTGCAAAGTTAGTTGTCTTGGTACTACAAAACCCTGTGGATGAGTTTACAGATGGATCACCTTTAGAAGGAGCTGAGCCCTCTAGAGCAAAGTGCTAGGGAGAAAGGACAACACTCTAGTATCATGGTACTCTATGGAAAGAGAGGTCCTGTATTGTTACTACCACTTATATAACAACCATATCTACCAACGCATTAGAATTTGGAAAATGTAAAAGGCTGTCCTTTTTCAGGGCCCAGAGAAGATACTTTATTTGTTGCTCAGTTGATCCTTTAGGGCACGGATACAAATGGGATTCATTTCATAAGCCAATGCCAACTCACGAGCAGTGGCTAGCCAGAGTTCCATGACGAGGATTCTGGATCACATTTAGGCTCCTTGAGAAAGTACTGCAACCTGATAAAGCCTGTTCTGGGCATGGGAGAGGAAAGTAGAAAGAATATGCCATCTCTGCTGTACAGACTACTATCCTACCAACCAACTTCTATTTTTTCAAGGGTCTACACAGAAAAATAGAGGTGAACCAAAGTGTCAGGAAATCTACTCTAAAACTGTTTTTGACTGTGGCAGTTAAAGTACATACTTCTACGTAACTGTCTTCAGGGAAGGCTAGTAGATTCTTTCCTATGTTATTTTAATCTCAAAACCCAAATAAAGGACAAGCACACCTAATCCCTCTATCGCTGGGGCAGAGCAATCTCTAAGCTCATACGCTACTAGACTTTCAATCCCTAAGATTGTCCAAGACAAACCGTCAAAGTGGCTCCCTGGTGAGGAAGGCCTTATACCTCAGGGATGGAGAGCGATAGTTAGCATTTATTGAGCACCTACTATGATAGAGGAGGTTTATATTATAATCCTAAAAGGTAGATATCATAATCTCCATTTGACAGAAAAGGAAACAGAAGCTCAGAGAAATCAAGTAACTTGCCCAAGGGCACAGAGATGGTAGGTAGTAGTCTGGGATTCAAAGCCAGATATCAATCATTCCAAATCATGTAATCTTTCCCTTCCGAAGCCTTCAATGTGTCCCCTCAGGTTTCTTGAGGCAAAAAGGAACGTGTAGCAATAGGAATCGGAAGCTTCTTTCTAGAATTTTCAAGTTCTCTTCTTTCTCTACCTAAATGCCAATATTCTGCCAAATCTCCCACCAGAAAACTACCTCAGTAAACTGGGCATGTTATCACTGAAGCCAAAGGATTTAGACTAAGATTCAGGCAGGTGCTGCCACCTTGTGGGTGGGGACCCTCATTGCTAATTCACCTCAGGCTGGGCTAAGAATAAAAATCTGGCCCCCAAACAAGGAAAGAGATTGATTTCATATTTTGTACATTCAGGTTCACTGTGAGAACATCCATCTTTCATGGTGTTCTCTAAATAGAGGTGACAATAAATGTAATTCATTCCAGGGGCACCTGGGTGGCTCAGTCAGTTAAGTGTCAGACTCTTGATTTTGGCTCAGGTCTTGATCTCATGGCTGTGAGTTGGAGCCCCATGTCGGGCTCCACGCTGGACATGGAGCCTACTTTAAAAAGTTTTTTAAAATGGTATTCATTCCACAAATGTTTACTACTTTTTTTTTTTACTATGCGCCAGGAACTGTGTTAGGAGTTAAGGATCTAGCAGTTAAAAAAATAAAAATAAAAAAAAGAGTTCTTGCCCTCTTAGAGCTTACAGACTAGGGAAGGTCACAGATATTAAGATAAAAGTTACAAAGTGACAAGAGCTATGAAAAATAACCACAAGATGCTATGCAAGAGCGTACTGGGAAAAGTGAACTTAGACTGAAGGTCAAGAAAGTTCTCTTTGAGGAAGTATCATTGAAACTGAGAACTGAAGATTGAGTAGAAATTTTACAAGCGAAACTGAGTGGGTATGTGAGAGTTCCTTGAAGAGAATTTGCCTGGAAAAAAGCCCAAAGATACAAAAAAAAAAAAAACCTTTGTGGGCTCCAAAAAACTGAAAGACCATGTTGCTGGAGTATGGTGAGTGAAGAATGACATCAGATAGACAGAAAAGGTATGAAGGGGCCAAATCATGCAGGAACCTAAGGGTATGTTAAGGATTTAGATTTTACTCTAAAGGCACTGACAGCCACTGAGAGATTCTGAGCAGCAGTGTTTAATCTACCTCTTAAGAAGATTCTGGCTGCTGGGTAGAGAATGGGTTAAATGGCAGACAAGGACAGAACAAGATGGTTTAAAAACTACTGAAGTGGACGAAAGAGTGGTCTCAGGTGGTGGAAGGGGACAGGGAATGAATGAGGCAAGGGATATCGTAGAGGTAGAAAGGGCAGGGCGTGATAATGAACTGAATGAGGTAAAGGAAGCTTTTGGCACCATCTTTTAGGAAACATGGGTGTGGAAAATATCACTGATCAAACGACTGCCTCGGGGACTTAAAACATCTGTGGAAAAGAACAGGCTTAAGATAGTACAGTGTCATACCCCAGGGGGACCTCAGAATGAACCTAGTTCATTTCCTTTTAAGTTTACAAAACTATATCATCTCTCTCTCTGTTTTTACATATATATGTTTATTTGCAGATATGTATACATATGCATATATAAATCTATGTCTATATATGTGTGTGTGTGTGTGTATGTAATCATCAAGAATGTTTTAGAAAAGGGGCGCCTGGGTGGCTCAGTTAGTTAAGTATCCAACTCTTGATTTCTGCTCAGGTCATGATCTCAGGGTTGTGAGATGGAGCCCTCCTCTCTCCCTCTCCCCTGCCCCTGCCCTTTTTGAGAGAGAGAAAGAGAGCGCGCAAGTGAGCTCATGCACAAGGGAGGGGAGGGGGAGAGGGAGAGGGAAAGAGAGAATCTTAAGCAGGTTCCACACTCAGCACAGAGCCCATCACTGGGCTCGATTTCACAACCCTGAGATCACAACCTGAGCCAAAATCAAGAGTCAGACACTTAACCGACTGAGCCACCCAGGTGCCCCACCTCCCTTTAAAAAAAAAGAAAAAAAGAATGTTTTAGGAAAATAACAAAAACCATCCACAATCTTATCATGCAGACATAATCGTGATTAACATTTTGCTACCTACTACCTTCCATCTTTACACACAAACACTTGTGATTTTGTTACGAACTAAATATGTTCAGTGCTTTATTCAACACTCCCTGAATAGTTATTGTCTGCTATGTGCCAAGCCTGTTCTAGCACTAAGAATACATCAATTAATTAAGACAAAGTTCCTGTCCTCACCAAGCTTTTATTAGGGAAGACAGATTGTAACAAATTAAACAAATATTATACTTTCAGATGGTAACAAATTCTTTGATATTCTCTGAGCAGAAGGAGGTGATAAGATTTAGAGAGAGGACCACTTTGGATCAGAGTTTTGAGGAGATAACATGTATGCAGGCAGACATCTGAAGTGAGGAACGGGCCAAGCAAAGATCTAGGGGGAAAGCATTCTAGAGAGAAGGAACAGCAAATGTCAATACCACAAACTGGTAAAAGACCCTGGCATGTTCTAGGAAAATTAAGAAGAACTTTGAATCATACTGTATGTATAGTTCCGTGAATTTTTTTCCAGCTAACATATCAAGAACATTTCCTAATGCCAGGGATTGTATCTGCTGCTGCATACAGTTTAATCGGGACACAGCCATACCCATTCTTACACCTATTGTTTATGGTTGTTTTCATGTTACAATGGCAGGGCTGAGTAGGCTTTGTTTGTTTAGGAAACATATAATTTATTAGATGGACTTAAAAATCAACAAAATCAGGGGTGCCTGGGTGGCTTAGTCCATTAAGTGTCCAACTCTTGGTTTCAGCTCAGGTCATGACCCCGGGGTTATGAGATCGGGCCCCACGTCAGGCTCCGTGCTCAGTGTGGAGTCTACTTGGGGTTCTCTCTCCCTTTCCCTTTACCCCTCCCTGCACTCACACTCTCTCTCTAAATAAAGTCTTAAAAGAATCAACAAAATTGATTTTAGACACTTCTTGAGTACAGACCACAGGAATTTTCTACCAAAGAACAGCTTACCTAGCAGTCCAGATCATAAAGTTGTACACTTTTTGTTTTTAAACAATATACAACGGCTAGACAATTGATAAGAAATACTGCATAATTAACCCAACTGTATCTTGTTATAATTTCTTCACAATTCCACGCACAATTTTAGGGTTTAATAGAAGCAGGAGTGAGTAGTTTTTGTGCAAAGCCTAAAATACTATTTTGCTCTGTAAGAAAGTTTGCTGACTCTTAGTCCATTAAATACTGTCATAAAAGGCAATGCTAATAACTGTTTGGTAGTCTACTTAAAAGCCTTGCAGGATTTCGCGGACTTCTAAGAACCTAACAGTGAATCCTTTTTGTCTCCAGCACATCCTCTGTAATCCAAACTGGAGACAAGAGGAGTCCCATGAAGGATGGGGTGTGAGAGGTGTTACCTTGCCCGTGAGGGACAGGTGTTGACACAGAGCTGTCTGCCAGGCACACACCCAGTGGGGGTCCTCCAGGTCACGGTAGCAGTAATAAAGTAGCACCTCTCCTCCATCACTGCCCTGGCTGCTAGAAGAAGAAAACCACAGGGAAAAGCATCTGAGTCACTGGCATAAAGAACCCACAGTTCACAAAGTACACCCAGGAGATGTCAGAGGGAAGGCCGAGATGGAGCCCAACTTTGTTCTGAAAGAAGAAGCAACTCCTGTCAGTATTTGCTCTGAAGAAGACATTATCTGCACCCAACTTACTTTATAAAAGGTGAGTTTACTCTATGATTTCCTTACTTCATCATCGATTAGAAGGTTTCACTTCCATTTTTTTCATGTAATCCTCTTAACCATGAGGAAGATTATTATTATCCCCACTTTATAGCTGAGTAAACCAAGGCCAATTCCTCCCAGGTGAGTCAGCTACAGAGTGACAGTCAAGACTTGGACAACAGTCTTCTGACACTAGAATCCATACTCTTTCTGCTGCACTGTGCTGTCTTATACTAACTAGTCCTGGGACCTGGGCGGGTCTCTTATCATCTCTGAGACTGATTTCCTCATCTGTATGACCAGAGAAGTGAAATAAACTGCATTTCCCACTTTTGCTTTGAAGCTACTCTATGAAATTACATGTTGGAGAAACCCTGCAGACACAATCTCCCTCTTTAAGAATCTCAGTGAAAGCCCCTTATCTATTGAAGTCTCCGAAAAGTCCTCCAATAAAGGACATTTTAAGCTAGTCCTTCCCAACCTTACTTGTCTTTAGCAGCTCTTTTCAATACCTGTTAGCATCCTTCAGAACTGGTGTTGCATAAAACTTATTTTAGAGAACGCTCTGGTAGATGATAATTAAGGTCCCATCCAACTCTGGAATCTGACACTCTCATCAATACCCTCATCATATTGCAGGGAAGACTCTCCTCTGAAACCGTGTCTATTTTAGAACCTATTTTCCTTTCTCTAAACTGCTGTAACAAATTATGATCTGCACCACACAATTTAACTGATCATTAGGTAGCCTGCCTCATATCATCTGCTAATTGTTTCATGTATCCTTTGTTTCTCTCACTAGAAAGCAAATTCCTTAAGGCACAGGGCCATACAGAGACAAAAAGGCCATGTTTGTGCAGCATCATGTAGTTCAGCGATACTCTTACCATCCTCATTTTATATAATTCATCTAGTAACACTGTGCGGTAAGCAGGGCAGGCACCATTATTCCTACTTTAGAGGTGAGGAAATAAAGGTACCAAGAGTTTTAGTGACTAGCTCAATTCTGAATCCAAGTTCAATTCTCCAACTTGCTCCTTTTCTTGGTAAACAACGGGAATATATAACAATATATATAATCTGGTGAGTGTTTCAAAGGCAGGGGAAACTGAATACTAATGACAAAAGTATATTAAATTTGGACATTTTCTATTCACCAAATAGTTCAGAAATTGCTTAAAACCAGAAATTTGTCCTCTTGAATTCTGTAATATAATCTGGTGAGTTTTTCAAAGACAGGATCTAAACTTCTAATCCTATGCCCCAGTTCTAAAAGTTAACATCCTTTCTAAAACGTACTCAACTCCAGAGAACATTTGGTACCAAAAACCGGTTTTTAAGCTCTAATGTTATTCAGGGTAGAGGGATCATTAACATTTCTGAGCCTTCCATTTTCTCTCTGAAAAATAATACAATGTTCTGTTCATTACCTCTCCCTAGAGAAGATTAGGTGTAGCCTTCCACGGAATGTAGTGGACGCTGCAGCTGTGTGGGTACGTGCTACTGCTTCTGGGATACGCAGCATGTGGTTACTGGCCTCACTTAGGCCCACAGAGAAATTCTGTGCCTTAAAGATCTTGCCATTTTCGTGGCTAGGTAGTGGTGTCTCACTGTGACTGGAAAGACTTTTAAAATTAAAGTACAGAATGAAATTCTTACCTTATCAGCTCATCAGGGCTAAAGCAGCTTATATCAGGGAGCCAAGCAGACACTTCATGATTACAGGTAAAGTACTCTTTTAGAGGGTTCCTGCTGTCTTCAAACTTAAGGCCCTTAGAGGTGTTCGGTGTCACAGCCAGCTGCTTTAACAGAGAAGCAGTCTGGTGGCAAATCTCATCAGCATGTTGTGTTGCCACATGTCTGTGGATGCTAATCCGGTCTCTGAAGAGCTGTTGACAGCATTTCCACCATTTTTCTTTACATTCAAAAGGACGTGCTGGAACTTCTTTGGTTTTGACGAAAAGGGCAAATGCCTGCAATTACATTTCAAATATGCCACCGTTAACCTTAATTTTAAAGCTGGCAGAAGTCTTGGTGAATCCCTTATATTATCTTTCCACATGGGTTTCTAGTTTTATGTCCTATTTTTCTATAGAAGAACTTCCTGAGAGTAACAGTTTTCTTCATAAACTTTATACCTCAATCTAAAATTTGTTAGGGAGTGGTCTTAAGGAAAGGGCTTGAATTTCAGACAGCTATTAGTAAAACATTACAA
Source organism: Neomonachus schauinslandi (assembly GCF_002201575.2). Taxonomy (NCBI): domain Eukaryota; kingdom Metazoa; phylum Chordata; class Mammalia; order Carnivora; family Phocidae; genus Neomonachus; species Neomonachus schauinslandi. Next base: position 60,553,018 of record NC_058415.1, read on the forward strand.
ACAACACTATCAGTCATTTCTAAAAAGGAAACGGTCAAGGAAATTATGGAGTATACTTACTATGGAATATTGAGGAGTTAGTTTTAAATTATGTGGGAAAATATGTATGATATGTTAAATGAAAAACAATGGATCAAATTTGTTTATACAACATAGTATCAGCTACATTAAAAAGTGCGCTGAAAGACTGGAAAGAAATACAGCAAGATGTTTTGACTTGTTTCTTGGAAAACAATTTTATTGTTTTTATAAAAATGATTTATACTCATTGTTTAAAAAAATGAAACAGAAAACTATGGATGTACCATAATTCTCTTAACCAATTCCTAACTAGTGGCCATTTTTGTGTTTCCAATATTTGCAATTATAAGCAATGTTGAATGAGCATTCCATGCATACATCTTTCTATACCTCTTTAACCATCTAATTTAAATAAACATCTAGAATAAAATGTGGGGGGCAAAGAAACATGAAACTTAAAATTGTGATTAACAGTGACTTCCAGAAAAATCGTACCCGTTTATATGCTCACCAACAAGGTGACATTTTATCCACAGCATCAAGTTTTATCAGCATTTAATTTTTTTTATTGTCAATATTTTTAGTGTTGACCTGAATACAAGGCAAAAGAGATATATTTTTTATCTGCATGTCTTTGATTGTAAGGCTGAATATTTTTTCATATCAATTCCTTGTTCTTGTATCTGTTGCCTATTTCTCTATTGTGGCATTTATTTTCTTCCTGATTTGTAAGTGGTTTTAGTGACCTTTTGTTGATCATAGTTATCACAAATTTGTTTCCCAGTTGGTCATGTTTTTCAACTTTGTGGTATTTTTGACGTACAAATAGAGGCTGAATGGGATCTATGATTATCGACATCTCAATAATTGTTCCTTTCTGGTCTAATGGGAAGGGAGGTATTTATATATACCTCTGTGTGTGTGTGTGTGTTTTAACTTTTTTAATGCATCTGGAGATTACTGTAAAGCATCCAAACATAGGCACTCTAAACACTGGTAACAGATATGAAGCACCACTGTGGGACCATCCTCTAGCACACAACTGTATCTGGACTGTCTCAGACTGAAGCAGCAGGAAATTACACTGGAGAGCATTTTTTAGACTTTCTTGAAGTTAATCCTTCCAAATAGGAAAAAAATAAAAAAGAGAGAAATAGCATGTATGTCAACGTAAGTGCTTCTTCATGTTAAACTTTGATTTTCAAATCTTATCTGGTCTTTTAAGGCCTCGTGAACAAGGCATTGAGGGCCCAGCAGCAGTTAGGGCCCGTGTGGAGTCTGTTCAAGGAAAGACAGACCAGGGCCAGGATGGCAGCTCAGAGGTGGGTGAGGCATACAAGGGGAAGGCAGGCCCTGGTAGGGAGGCAGCTTGGCAGGGTGGGTACATTGATTACATACAGGAGAATAAGCAAATAAGAAAATATTTGGGACCAACAGGACTAGGCCAAATCCCATCAAATAGGGAAGTTATAAATATGGGAAAGGGAGAGTTAGGAAAAACTTGTGAGGCTGGAATGGAACTGAAAGTACTGAGTATGTGCTCATGGTGTGGTTAATATTGAGATAGTAGTAAATGTAGAAGTATATGTACGGTACATATAGACATTTGTGTATTCATCTATGTATTTCCCTATGCCAGAGGTCCTGGGAGAGGCAACACTACTTAGTAGCAATGAGCTTGCCGCGCCTCCAGGTTTTGGTTTTTGACAGTCCTCTGCTAGAAGGAACCAGAGCTCCTTGAAGAAATGTCTGATTCTAAGGATGGGTCAGGAAAAATACAAGATAAGCCTGGAATACCTTGTTGAGTCAGAAAGTGAGGAAATGCTCAAAGAATGATGGGAGCAAGTCTAAAGGATACAGATACTAGCTTGAAAGGGCTCCCAGCCAAATCTGAGATGATCTGAGGATCAAAACAAATAACAACATAATGGACTATAATTCAACAAATAAAATATAACCTGAGTCCACATAGACAGAAATAAATTGGGAGAAGAGAAAGTTCTTCCTTAGAGCAGAATGCCAAACACTAAATCTAGAAGGAACACAGCAATTAGAAAATCAAGAAAATCACCCTTTAGCAACCATCACAGTAACAATCAACTAAGCAAAGAAACATCAAAGAATCTAAAACTAGTAGATGAAAGTTGGATGAGGAATAAGATAATTACACAGTCTCAAAGCATCCCCCCCCCCAAATACTGAGTAATTAAAAGGGAAAAAAAATAATTTTATAGCAGAAAAATCCGACAGACACTCCCTTAATCAAGTAACCAAAGTTAACATTGCCAGCAATGGGACAAATTGCTACTATCAACCACCTGATAGATTGTAGCCACGTGAACACAGCATCTCTTGTGGGATTCTCTTGTTAATAAAAGCACTAATCTGAATCTAATTGTAAGGAAACATGAGTGAAAGTCAAGCAAAGGGATATTCTACAAAATAACTCATGTAATTTTCAAATATGTCACGGTCATGATTTCAAAGGAGAAAAAATGAGAAAGTGCTCCAGACTGAAGAAGATATAAGATGTGACAACTCAATGTAACATGTGACCCTAGAGTGGATCTATAAGAGCCATCTGGGACACTTGATGAAATATGAATGGAGCCTGTGTACAAAGGGGATATGAGGGTCCTCTATACAATTCTGGCAACTTTTCTCTAAGTCTGAAATTATTGCAAGATAATAAAACCTTTCTGTACCCTTTGGATTTCATTTTCAAGGACACCAGTGTGAGATGAGAGCAGAGGGGTGGTGGATAAGAAGTTAGAAGCAGGGCGCCTGGGTGGCTCAGTTGGTTAAGCAACTGCCTTCAGCTCAGGTCATGATCCTGGAGTCCCGGGATCGAGTCTCGCATCGGGCTCCCTGCTTGGCGGGGAGTCTGCTTCTCCCTCTGACCCTCCCCCATCTCATGTGCTCTCTCTCATTCTCTCTCTCTCAAATAAAGAAATAAAATCTTTTTTTTTTTTTTAAAGATTTTATTTATTTATTTGACAGAGAGAGACACAGCGACAGAGGGAACACAAGCAGAGGGAGTGGGGGAGGGAGAAGCAGGCTTCCCGCCGAGCAGGGAGCCCGATGCGGGGCTCGATCCCAGGACCCCGGGATCATGACCTGAGCCGAAGGCAGACGCTTAACGACTGAGCCACCCAGGCGCCCCTAAATAAATAAAATCTTTAAAAAAAAAAAAAAGAAGTTAGAAGCAGAGACATCTATTCTTCATTGACATGAAGCCAACAAAAGCTAACTGCAGAAGGACAGCAGACTAGAAGTAAGAAAACTAAGTCTCAATTGCATGTCCTCGGGTCATTTTCCTTCCTATGAGCTTCAAGAGGACGAGGTTTGAGTCAATGATCTCTGAGAAAAGGATAAATGGCATAGAAGAGCAGCATATCAATATGACCTCCCATTATAATCTAATCCCAACTGTCCTCAGTAAGCTTGCACAACCATTCTGGGCTGTTCTATCCTTCTCCTAACCAACAGAACCCAGCCAACTAGATCAGATCAGGAGTCTTACATGGCAACTACCCTTCTGCCTGTCTGTTCTCCTTATGACAAGGTCTCCTGGGTTCCTGTGATTCTAACCCTAGACGGGAAAAGGAATCCAGCCCATCTGTCTAGGATCTGTCCTCAAGTACTCAAACATAAGTGTTGCATAGCTACACCTTGCCCATGATTCTTCTTTGCCAGGCACTGATTTAAGATCATTGGATCATGACCCTGACTAGAACTTGCCTTCAACAGGGCAGCAGCCTCCTGTCTCACTAACCCTCTACTCCCTGGAGGAAAACCCTGATGATCGATGAGCTACTAATAGATGGTATCTGAGTTAACTATACATACATGATCCTGAAACATCAATGGCAATACAGCAATTTTACCTTTTTCTTGGCAAACGAGTATTTCTTCTTTGTACTGACATCTAACTCTGCTTTGAGACCGCTACTGGGATTGATAAAGCTTGTGTCTTTTAAATCTAGGTCTGAAAATCTTAAAACACAGGCCTCCAGGTCATCTCCTTGGTCTGGTGAAGTGAAAGAAGGCATCTGGTTTGGTTGCAGTAAGGTTCCTTTCAGTTATCTATCTCCTAGGAAACAAGGGAGAAACAACAATGTCAGTCTTTGCTACTTGAAATAAATTTGAAACAAATCAATCAGGCAAATGAGCATGGGCCCAGCAGCCCAAGCCATCATAAAGCAGTGAAAGAAACAGAAAAACTCCCTCTTGGAGTTTATATTCCAGTGGGGAGAGAAAGAAAGTAAATAAATGAATATATTGATTAAATTTAAAAAGTCAGATAGGAAAAAGGGCCACGAAGACAAAAAGCAGGGTAGGGAGTCAGGAGTGATGGAGGGGCTCTTAAAAACAGAGAGTAGGTAAAGTCTTTCTGAGGTGGTAGCATTTGAGCAGAAACCTCAATTAGGAGTTAGCCCTGCAAACATTTAAGGTAAATGATACCAGAAAAGCACCAGGTACAACCAAAATCAACCAAGCTGCGTGCTAGTACCTTCAGTTATAAACACTTTGTTCTTTTTGCCCTTTTAGAGCTGTGAAAATTCCATTCCTTAGATGACATAACAACTAAGAAAGCCCCATTTTAATAAACAGAAGAAATTTAAAATATAAAAATCATTAGTATGGCCAAATCTTGTCAAAATGGACATATTACCAACCCCATTCAAGCCCATCATTTCTTTTCTTTTCTTTTTTTTTTGAGACAGAGAGAGAGAGAGCCCGCGCACAAGAGGGGAGGAGGGTCAGAGAGAGAGGGAGAAGCAGGCTCTCCCCCAAGCAGGGAGCCCAAGAAGCAGGACCTGATCCCAGGACCCCGAACAGATGCTCAACCAACTGAGCCACCCAGGCGCCCCAAGCCACCATCATTTCTTGACTGAATTATTGCAATAGCCTAACTGCTTTCCTCCCCAGAGAGTCCAAAGACTTCTCAACATACTCTGATGAAGTCCAAAGTCCTTCCACAGCCCCTCCCACCACCACCTCTCCTCTCTTCTACTACTGTCCCTTTGATCACTCTTCTGATTGCACTATGTCTGTTCATTCCTGAATGTATCACCGGCACAAAAAAAGCAAGGGTTTTCCTTTGTTCACCTCTGCATCCTTAGTACTGCCTGGCATATAGAAGATGCTAAATGTCAATAAGTACAATATTTGTTGAATGAAATAAACAGCCACTGGGTAGCCAGGAAAGGCTTCACTAAGGACTTGATGTTTGAGCTGAGACCTAAATGACAAAGAGCCATCCATGCAGATTTAGGAACAGAGGCAAAGGAAATAGTACAAATTCCTAAAGTGGGAAGAAGCTTGCCTTTTAGAGAAACAGGAAGAAAGAATGGATGCAGGACAGTGATGAGAGAGCACAACTCTATAGGTCAGGGTATGGAGTTTGCAATGCAAAGTAACTGGAGTGTTGTAAACAAAGGTGTAACGGTGGTCTGATTCTGGATTTATCTTGAAAGTAGAGCTGGCAAGATTTACAGACAGACTTAAGGAAAAGGAGGACCCAAGAATGACTCCTACCTACACTTTTGGATGAAGCAATCAGATGGATGGTGTCATTCACTGAAATGGGTATGACCGACAGAGGAATAGGTTAGGACAGGAAATTGAAACAAGAGTTCCAGTTACACGTGTGGAATTTCAATGACCACGAACAAGGCAGTCAGATAAGCAGGTGTGGTGCTCATCAGAGACGTCAGGGCAGGGGATGTTCATATCCATGTAAACGGGGATATGAATACTGAATATGACTTGAATATTGAATACTGAAATCAGAATATCAATACTGAAAACATTACTAAAGCAATCACCTGTTCCTTCCCAAACAACAACTGAGAAGGGTGAAGGGTAGGATGACGCCCCGAGAGTAACCCCATGGCAGGAGGCTCACGCTCAGGCCGATCTTTCAGTCCCAGGGGCCACAAGCGCGGCGCCGCCCCCCGCGCGCCCGGCCGGGCCAATCGCTCCGCCCAGCTTTCCCGACGAGGCAAAGGCCCGGAAGTGGGAGTAAGATGAGCACGCACCAGCCAGTCCTGGTCCTTTCCTAGCTCTTTCTTCATCGAGCCGTCTCCGCCTAGCAATCGTCACTGCTCCCCGTCCCAAGAACCTCCACCGGTCCCCGGCCTGCAGTTCACGGAGGAAGGAACACTGGAGACGTCACCTCGCCCCGGAAGTCTTCGAAAGGGCCGCCGGGAAATACTGCGAGCCCCAGGGAGGGTCTGAAGTTGAGGCGGGGACTCCAGTGTGCGTGGTGGACCAGCAGCCGCCAAATTTGGCTTGTGGCCGGCGGCCTCCGGCTGGCTGAAGAGGCGGTGCTTTCCGCGTGTCCCCGGAAGGACTTAGAGCGAAAGGCGGGAGAAGGAAGCCGCCGAGAGGCTGAGGAAGCCCGAGGGGGCGGTTGCGTACAGACCGGACGCTCTCGGCCTGGTGAGCTTCCAGACGCCGGCTCTCGGGGACCAAAGCCCGCCAAGCCCGCCAAGCCCACCCGGCCGCCTCGCCTGCCTGCGCTTCCGCACTCGTCGCGAGCGAGTGCGCCTGCGCGCCGCCCACTGCGCGCGCCTCGTCGCTGTGCTCGCACCGGCCGGCGGCCCGACAGTTCGTGCCGAGCTTCCCGCCCGGTCTCGCTCAGCTCCGCAGCGCCCCGGCGTGCGGCATGTCGCGGCGGCGGCACAGCGACGAGAACGACGGTGAGTGCTCTCGGCCCGACCGCCGAGGCCGCGCCCAGGCGGGGGCGGAGGTCTCGGGGACTCGAGGGAAGGGATGGGAAGCCCTCCCCCCACACACACCCCGGCAGCGTTCGGGGAACCGGGCAGGCAGAGCGAGAATGTGGCCGGGTGACTTCTAAAAAGCCCCCGCTTTCCCCTGCCCCAACTCCTTTAGTCGTCGGCCTGGTGGACCTCTGGTCTCTCAGGACTCTTCAGGATTTGGTCCTTAGTACTGCCGAGTAGGGAAGTACACCTGGGTCTGTGCGGGCCACCTCTTAGGCACAGTGACAGGTACCCACTAGTACCAATGTCTCGTTTTGACCCTCCGACTGCACCTGAAAAGGGTTCTCAGAAGGGAGGGAACAAAGCAGTGAGTGGCAGATACGAATCGCAGTCTGAGCTCAGCTCTACCCGTCATCCGTTGATTTGCCTTCTTTCATGCTGCAAGGAAAGAAATCTGTTATCCACACTCAAGAGGTCACTAATAAACAGATGCACCTTGTTACGTTAGATTTTGAACTAGCTGCAAGTGTATTTCCCTCATGAAGGGAAGAGTGCTGGAAAACTACCTGGAGACCTCTTAGGGATTGAGATCAGGGGTTTTCTATTCCATTTGGATGGTTTGCGCTCCAGGGGATCATGTGTTGCCACCGTAGAAACCAAGGATAATTTTGCTAGTTAAAAACAGGAAAAGATGCTTAATTACAGAAATCCCTCCAAAACGTACATCCACCAAAAAAGGAAGAAACTGAGTAATTCTGTTATTATATTCTAGCATATTGTTCTTTAAAAGGAGTGTGGTATAGTCATTAAGAGGCTAGACTTTAGAATCAGAGGGTTTAAGTTCAAAGCTAGACTCTACCATTACTTCATGATCTTGCCCAGATTCTGTCATCTCTGTAAACCTTAGTATGTAATGTAGAAGTGTAATGATACAAACCTCTTCTCAGTTTTGTGAGGTTTAAGTGAGTTAATGCATGTACCAAATATCTCATGATGATACTTATCTGTTAATGCTTAAGAGCTGACAAACATTGGCAGATGTCAACGATGGAAGAAAAATTTTTAATTAATTTTCTTCACTAACATTTTCTTGTCCTTGAATTTTGGGGCATTTGGGAGTAGGAGCAGAATCACATGTCTTTAGTTTTAAACAATGAAACATCAGATCTCTGCTAGGGAGTGGCTTGAGAGGATGGATACTCTAGTTCATCCTGTCTGATACCTAAGGATTCAGAGTTTTAGTGTAATAAACATGGAGACATAGGGGCGCCTGGGTGGCTCAGTTGGTTAAACGACTGCCTTCAGCTCAGGTCATGATCCTGGAGTCCCGGGATCGCGTCCCGCATCGGGCTCCCTGCTCAGCGGGAAGCCTGCTTCTCCCTCTGCTTGTGCTCTCTCTCTCTGACAAGTAAATAAAATCTTTAAAAAATTTTTAAAAATAAATAAAATAAAATAAACATGGAGACATAGCTGGCAGTGCCCAGACACTGGTGAAAGCAAGTTAAGGGTTCTCTTCACTGCCCAAGTATTACCATGCTGCATGCCTAGGTTTTTTTTTCTTAAACACATGAGGTTTTTTGTATAACAGACATACAGGGCACAGAAAACACGGTTTTCATATGCTTTGACTTGGATTAATAAAAAACTAATATGCTTGAAGTGATTGCTTGGGGTTTAGGGAACTTGAGTCTTTTAAACTTTTAAAGTTCTTCCCATTTTCTTGATTTTCTCATACCTTCTTTTCTCCACTCTACTCCCTTCTAGGGCACCCTTAAAGGGAGAGAAAATGTTTCCAGAGGGCAACCTGGAGAATTGAATGTGAATATGTAGAAAACAATTTTTGCTTTTGCAGTTGTAATGGTGGCATAATTTTCTTGGGAGTTAGTTTCTTTTAATACCACCTGGCCAGTAAATCATGGTCCATTTGGGGTCTTGATGCAGGAACCTTAGAATAAATAAGACAAAAAGAAGTAAAATGAGTTAATTAAAGTTTACTTTGGTGAATAATTTAGTAGTAGAGGGGCAGTTTATAGTTCTCTTGAATACTATACCAATCTGGAACTTCTATAAATTGCCACAATTTGGGTAACGATCAGCTGGGGTTTACCCTAAATAGTAATCTGAATATTTTAGTTAAGCATCTACTGATTTTTTTAAGATCTGAAATATTAGACGCTTAAATGTTATAGAAGGCTCTTTTAAAATAGTCTGAATTCTAATAGCTGTAATTAAGTTGATGCATCGGAGCATTTCTGGATTATTGTCAGCTCTTATCAGTCACCAGCTGTCACGACTTCCCATATGCTTGACAAGATATAACCATTTATTCAACAAATATTTGACAGTGCTAGGCACTGTCCTAACTACTGGCAGTACAGTAGTAGTGGACAATATAAAGGTCAAGCCTCCCTTTTACAGACAGAACACAATCAAATAAAATATAGTATATCAAATGGTGGTAAGTGCTATGGAGAAAAATAAAACTGGGTAGAGGGGGTAGACTATTGGTGGACTAGCAAGGTGGATTTGCTGTTTTACGCTGGTTGATCGGGGAAGACCTCACTGAGAACGGCATCTGATCAAAGAATTGCAGGAAGTAAGGGAGCAAACCAGGTGGCTGTATGGGGAAAACCAGTGGTCTAAGAAAAGGGAACCAAGAGTGCAAAGGACTTAAGGCTGGAGCATTCCTGTCCTGTTCACAGAAATCAAGGAGGCCAGTGTCCCTGGAGCAGAGTTGGGGCTGAGGGAGGTTGTAGGAACTAAGATCAGAGAGGTAGCAGAGGATCAACTCATAGAGGGCAGTTTTAAAATTGTATCTCTTTGTTCAGACTAGAGTGTCCAGGATCCAGGGAAATAAGTTAGGAGACTACCAATCTAGTTCAGCTGGAGTGGAGTTCAATTTATAGAGAAGAAAAGGGAAATCCTAAATGGGAAATTATCATGTGTGGATACTGGTCCAGTGCTAAATCTAACTCATTTCTTAGAATCCCTTTAAGAATGTCTCTGTAGCTTTTCAGTTATTATGGGATATACATATAATAGCTGTTCAGTACATTGCTTATTTTGTTTTTCTAAGAATTTATATTATCCAGGGGTGCCTGGGTGGCCCAGTCGTTAAGCGTCTGCCTTCGGCTCAGGTCATGATCCCAGAGCCCCATGTCAGACTCTCTGCTCAGCGGGAAGCCTTCTTCTCCCTCTCCCACTCCCCCTGCTTGTGTTTCCTCTCTCCCTGTCTCTCTCTCTGTCAAATAAATAAATAAAATCTTTTAAAAAAATTTTTTTAAAGAATTTATATTATCTATAACCTTTGCCAAAAACCCATATTAACCCCTTTTTAAGCTACTTAGAATTAGGTCCTTATCTTTTAGACTGTGACTACTTTTTTAACTTAACTATACAAAAAATGATTAGAAGTGAAAGAATTTGTTCCTCCAAGGAAGAGTATAGTTTGTTTCAGGTGTGATAGTCTCCTCTGCTCTAAATCTTCAAGATCAAGGTACTTTACTTTTCCCTTTTTCCTGGTTGGTTTTGCTACTTTACTTCCTTTTTATAGGGTTGGTCTTTGTTTTCCAGTTTGTGTTTTTTATAATAAGGGTATAAGATGTAGTACAGTATATACATATAAAGTTAGGATCGCCTTACAGGGAAAAATTACTGGTGTATGGAGATCCTTTCAGATGGTTTTTGTTTTTAAGATTTATTTATTTGAGAGAGAATGTGTGCATACAAGCAAGGGGAAGGGCAGAGGAAGAGACAGAATCTCAAGCAGACTCCATGCCCAGTGTGGAGCCTGATGTGGGGGCTCTACCTCATGACCCGAGCAGAAACTAACAATTAGATGTTCAACCCTCTGAGCCACCCAGGTGCCCCACAAAAATTGGTTTTAATAAAGAGCTGTTTCTGTTTCTCTGTCCTATACTAGCCAAGGGTGTCAGAATGAAGTGGCAATATGTAACTTGAATCTATATTGTAAAACTTCTACATAGTTACATTTAATATAAAAATCTGTTCTTGCTTTGGGAGCTATCATAGATAGGTTTTCTTAAGGGTATATGAAAATGGGCATCTGGGTGGCTCAGTCGTTAAGCGTCTGCCTTCGGCTCAGGTCATGGTCCCTGGGTCCTGGGATCAAGCCCCGCATTGGGCTCCCTGCTCAGCAGGAAACCTGCTTCTCCCTCTCCCACTCCCCCTGCTTGTGTTCCCTCTCTTGCTATGTCTCTGTCAAATAAAATCTTAAAAAAAAAAAAAAAAAGATATATGAAAACATTCAGCTAATTCCCAAAATTTTATTGTTAATGAAGGTGCTTTATTCTGCATACCCAGGTTCTCTTCTGAGTTCAATATCCTGCTACTGTCATGAGTTCAGATGTGTCTATAATTTTACCACCCCTCCTTCATATTCTCTCAAATACCAGGTGAGAGTGGGGCATATCTTCTTAATACTTTCTGCCTCCTGCCATTCTCCAAACAAAACTTGTGCTTTCTTACAATCAGAATGGGAAGAGAGAAAATAGGAGTTGCGGTTCAGGGAGGACTATGTCCTTGTATTTTCTAGGTTTTCTTCAGAAATCCTACCTTCTCTCCTACAGCATTATTTTCTCCTTTTCTAGGTTACAAGAGGGTCTGGGAGGGTTGCTTTAAACACTGGGATATGATTCCAAATGGATTTGGGAACAAGCCAGCTGGAGAGTTAACTTAGGAAGGATGTGGAGGGTGGGATGTGAGATAAAGGGTTGGCGGAGTAGATGGGCCAGAAAGAAGGGAATGGTAGTTGAAGTTTAAAGAACAGTAATAAAAAACAAAAAACTCTCATTCAGCTAGTTTTTAACCATCTGCATTTTCCCAACCTTACCAGAATCTGGTTCTGAAGAACACTAGTAGTATATTCTGCTTTCTAGACAGAGTTGCTCAGCATCAGCACTATTGACATTTCGGGCTAGATTATTCTTTGTTGTTTGGAGTTGTCCTATGCAACGTAATATGTTTAGCAGAATCCATGGCCTCTACGCACTGGATGCCAGTAGCACTCCGCCATTTGTGACAACTAAAAATGTCTCCAGAGATTGCCACATGGCCCCTAGTGGAGGCAAAACCTCACCAGTTAAGAACCACTGCTCCAGGAGAAAGCTCTTTTAACATCCTGGCTGACAGCTTATATAAACATTGCATTGAATATGCAGGTTTTTTCAATGAATAAATCCTGAAAATAGAAGACCTTTGTATCAAAGTTGGCTGTTTGGGTGGTGGAACCTTTATAGATCCTGTGATGTAGGTTTGAAGCATACTTGAGAATCAAGGTCACTGATTTCACTGTGTCATACATGTCCACTTTACATGGGCTGGTATCTCCAGGAATACATCTAAGCTCTATCCCACTGCATGTGTGTTATATTTTTTTATGGCATTATCCTCTCAAAACTATATTCATCTGGGGCTCCTGGGTGGCTCAGTCGTTAAGTGTCTGCCTTCCGCTCAGGTTGAGCCCCGCCTTCCCTGCCCCGTGGGAAGCCTGCTTCTCCCTCTCCCACTCCCCCTGCTTGTTCCCTCTCTTGCTGTGTCTCTCTCTATCAAATAAATAAATTAAATCTTAAAAAAAAAAACTATATTCATTTATTATTTAAGCCAGATCATAATGATAACAAGGTGTCAGGGGGTCAAAGTGTGGCCTTTTATAGTACTTCCATCTGGTCCTATCTGCATAGTAATAGATTGGTTTTATTCAGCTTAAGTTCAAGTGGTACTTGAAGATCATTTCAGTCATTGAAGAGACTTTTAATACCCAAGCTTAGAATAGCGGAGTGCTGTTTTATGAGAATCACTATATATTTCAAGCCAGATGTTACAGTGGCAAGTAAGTGATTATGAATTCTATAAAAATGGCTCAGTTTCTTTGGCTATACAAGTCTGGAAAAGATTGAAGTTATATTTAACTTACTCCTGGGTAATCCTATATCCAACTGCAGATTTTCATTATTAATGCAGATCCCTAGAACTGTTACAGAGTATTGCTTCCTTGTCCACATGCTGTCCTAATAATCTAATTGGTGGAAGTCAAAATGGAATTACATTGGGAGACTAGCCAACATTGTGTTTATCAACAGCATCATGTTCCATACTTAACACTATTAATTTAAAATTTTTAAGCTGTAGGTTATTCCACAAAAGAATATAAGGTGTGTGTATTAAGATTTTATTTTATTTTTTTTTTTAAAGATTTTATTTATTTATTTGACAGAGAGAGACACAGCAAGAGAGGGAACACAAGCAGGGGGAGTGGGAGAGGGAGAAGCAGGCTTCCTGCCTAACAGGGAGCCCGATGCGGGGCTCGATCCCAGGACCCTGGGATCATGACCTGAGCCGAAGGCAGATGCTTAACGACTGAGCCATCCAGGCGCCCCGACTTTGTATTAAGATTTTAAAATGGTAAGAGATAATAGTAAGAGTCTGAACAATAATAGACAGTCCAGCCTAAGATTGATTGGTAGTTCAGCTTGAATTCTTTGGCAACCAAAAGGACAGATAGATGATTGGTAATGATTTCAGTGTGGTAGTTTTGTTTTGTTTAAGATTCTTTGAATGATATGGTTTTTGAACATAACAGACTAGTGGTTGAAGTAGGAAATCATAAAACATACTTTCCCCCCACCAATTATTTGATAAAGTGCTCAGGATGTTTCTTTGAGTATATGTCTGCTGATTGTGATTCCCATTGCTTGGAATAAACTATACCCTAATGCTGCATAGTCTATAGAACCAAAGCTATTAATTGAAGAGTTGAAAGTTCAAACATGGGCGCTGGGTGGCTCAGTTGGTTAAGCGACTGCCTTCGGCTCAGGTCATGATCCTAGAGTCCCGGGATCGAGTCCCACATCGGGCTCCCTGCTTGGCGGGGAGTCTGCTTCTCCCTCTGACCTTCCCCCCTCTCATGCTTGCTCGCTCTCTCTCTAATAAATAAATTTTAAAAATCTGTAAAAAAAAAAAAAAAAGTTCAAACACTTGTGAAACTAGTGAGGAATCCTAATGTTTTATCCTCCCTTTCTCATCTTCTGAAGTTTTCCTCCTCCTTTTTTTGCCTAGTCAAGTCTTTCCAAAGCATTCATCTTGGTTTTGTACCCATATTTCATCAGTTTAATAATAATTTTCATTATTAGAATAATGAGTACTACTGGCACTAAGAGGCTTTAGGACCAAGCAACTGAAGATCAGTGAACAGTTCAGTCTAAAGAATGGGAGTAGCAGCACAGGAGTGTTCCAGAGAATATTCTAACTCCTAGTGGTTAGGATGTTATAAGCAGCATTCCTGTGTATCCCTGGAAGTGGACAGGGCTGCTGCACTGCATAGCTTCGTGGGGCACTAGTCACACCAAACTGAACATAATGAATGCCTCTTGGAGTTACTATAGTGTCCCTGGGTATGGAGACCTTTGGTGAATCTAGCTAGCCCAGTCAGAGAGGTGGTAGGTCAGTTAAGAGCTTCTCCTGTGTAAAAAAGTAGGGATTCTGGTAGGAAAGAGACAATAGTATTTAAAAAGCTAAATAAGGGCGCCTGGGTGGCTCAGTCGTTAAGCATCTGCTTTCAGCTCAGGTCATGATCCCAGGGTCCTGGGATCGAGTCCCACATCGGGCTCCCTGTTCGGCAGGAAGCCTGCTTCTCCCTCTCCCACTCCCCCTGCTTGTGTTCCTGCTCTCGCTATCTCTCTCTCTGTCAAATAAATAAATAAAATCTTTAAAAAAAATTAAAAAATAAAAAGCTAAATAAAATTTGTGATAGTGGTTTCATCATGTAATGTTAATTTTTTTACATTGTTGAAACAGGGGGACAGCCTCACAAAAGGAGAAAGACTTCTGACGCCAATGAAACTGAAGATCATTTGGAATCATTAATATGCAAAGTAGGAGAAAAGGTATGTGCCAAATAGGCAAAAACTGTGATGGGCTTAGGGTTGTAGTTGACTGTGCTTGATTCATTTCTGCAGCTGAAACTTGGTGATCTAAGTTTTAGGTGAAACTTGTATTGCCATGCATCTGTATCCCAAAGTAAATTTATTTTAAACCCTTGGGGTGCAGATAATTGAGAGTTAAATGTTTTTAGTAATCTTCATAGAACATGAATATGAGTCTTAGAAGAGACCGTAAGGAATAATTCTCTCAATTTATAAATGAAGAACCAAACAAGTCCTGGATACCTGAGGTAATTTGCTCAGAGTCATATTAAGTGAATCAGATAGAGAGACACAAAAGAACCGATGATGTCCTCCCATTTCTCATTCTTATTCTGCTGCCTTAGACTGCTTGCTTTTAAAATTTCATTCATTCTCTTTTTATGGATTTCTAAAGAACAATAACTACCTGATTTGATTTATACTAAACCTGTCATAGTGCCTTATGCATATAAGGCTTTAACTTTTTTTATGACCACATAGAAAATTTTAACTCACTAATTGCTGAGTACTTAACAAATATTTAATATGCTGTCCTCTACAGAGTGCCTGCTCTCTGGAGAGCAACCTAGAAGGCTTGGCAGGTGTTTTAGAAGCTGATCTTCCTAACTACAAGAGCAAGATCTTAAGGCTTCTTTGTACAGTGTATGTATGCAAAAGATTTATGAATCCAGGTGATAATGTATTATCTACTCTTAAATGCTTTGAGAATGTTCAAAAGATATGTTTACGTTCCATATTTCATTAGCTTTTCTTCTAATGGGAAATTTATACAAACGAAATGACCTTTGGTGAACTCTTTTTTTCTTAGAGATAAATAGGACTAAAATTGAGCATTTTCCTTACATTTTGTTTTCTTGGAACCTTAGAATCATTTCAGTTGACTATTTTTAAGTGAGAAAGTAGACACTTTTAACATTCAGAGATTTTTAAGTATGTGCATTTAATTATATATAATACATAGAGTTTAATGTGTGTTTTTAACCAGTAGTACCAAACAAATTTGGGAACTGGTCACTTGAGTAATAGTCCTTCTCAGAAAACTGAAGAAGCTTTTGAAGCTATTACTAGGCATAATCTTTCTTTGAGTTAGGTTAGCTAGAACAAATATCATTATTTAATCCATGAGTATATTAAACTGGGAAAAGTCTCATGTGAAATCATGAAACAGTCTCTTGCAATGGTGGAATTAACAATCCAGGCTTTCTCATCTGTCAGATGGACATTGATCACTGAATTGTATGCTTTGCAAAGAAATGGTTACAACTTTTGGATAAAAGGGGTCTTTATACTGTACATGAAATTATAAGTTATGAGGTATTTTAAAATTTCAAATATGAAGTTGAATTTTAAGTTATTTCAAATATTTTAATTAAATAATGTTAATGCTTACAGTTCATTTTTGAAATTTAAAAATGTATGCACAAATCATAGCGATCAGTGGATTTCATTTTAACCTCTCTTAAAGTACAAATAATTTGGGTTCCAGTTTTTTGGGTTTTTTTTTTAAGATTTTATTTATTTATTTGACAGAGACATAGCGAGAGAGGGAACACAAGCAGGGGGAGTGGGAGAGGGAGAAGCAGGCTTCCCGCTGAGCAGGGAACCTGATGCGGGGTTCGATCCCAGGACCCTGGGATCATGACCTGAGCTGAAGGCAGACGCTTAACGACTGAGCCACCCAGGTGCCCCTTGGGTTCCAGTTTTTTAAAGAAATCCAGTTTATATTCAGGAAGACCTGTCCTTAGACTAAGAAATGACTAAGAAAAATTATTTTGCAGTAGTGATCTATAAGGTGGCTTCTGTTTTGAAAGCATTTATTAGAATAGAGGTGACTTATGCTGAAACTGCGATGGAAACCATGGCTTTGGGGGTGGAGAGAGGGTGGTTACTCTCAGGGCACTTTTTTTTTTTTTTTAAACCTAAATTGTCCCTACCACTCTGCTAGTAGGCACCTTGGGAAAACACAAAATGTGTAAGAGAGTCTGACTGATCATGAGCTCCTGTTTGCTTTTCTTTTTGAGAGAATTGAGAGGCTACGTACATTAGGAAGCAATATTTGCTTTTTCCAAAGGTTTATTACTGGAATCCTCTTCCCTGCTTTTCTAATAACCTTAGTGAAAATTAACACACCTAGAGTAAGCAAACTGGGATGTAAAGAAATCTTACTATGTCCAAGTACCATGTTGACGTTCAGCAATTTAACTGATAGGAACTTAGTTGGAAATGGTTTTAGTTCTGAATTTTTTCTGAGCAGCTAGAATAGTGTTTCTCAAAGTGGAATTCTGATCCTCTGACATTTGGATAGCTAAGTTTAGAAATGGTAAATGTTCCATCTCCCCCTTAATGATTCTGCATTAAAGAAACTTGTTTCACCTGGTGTTCCCCAGATGTTTTTCCATGGAAACATTTTCTGTAGAACTGCTCTTAGAGTTCACTAAGCACGTTGGAAGAAAAACTGGTCTAGCATTAGTTATATTTATTTTAGTTTGATAACTTTATAATTAAAGTGTTTTATTTTCTTAATTCTTGGATTAACTACAATTAAAATGAAAAATTGCAGGGGTCATGTCTGCAACTCTTCTCAACATTTATGCCTTTTCTGAAGTAGTTTTAAAAATACAGCACAAAGTATGGGGCACCTGGGTGGCTCAGTTGGTTAAGCATCTGCCTTCAGATCAGGTCATGATCCTAGGGTCCGGGATTGAGCCCTATGTTGGGCTCCCTGCTCAGCAGGGAGCCTGCTTCTCCCTCTCCCTCTGCCTCTTCCCCTGCTTGTGTTCTCTCTCTCTCTCAAATAAATAAAAAAAAAACCTTAAAAATTTTTTTTTAAAAATATAGCTCAAAGTAATCCTGTTCCAAAGTTAGTAAAATGATAAAAGATTTATATAATATAGAATTGAGCAACTTAACATGATACTGTTATTTTGGGATTTTCTTGTACTGGGTTCTCAAATCAGTGCACGCCTGTTACCTGAGAAGTTGACAATTTATACAACATTAGTTGGACTACTGAATGCCAGGAATTACAACTTTGGTGGAGAGTTTGTAGAAGCTATGATTCGACAACTTAAAGAATCATTGAAAGCAAACAATTATAATGAAGCTGTATATTTGGTAAGTTACCTTTTTGGTGTATTTTGACTTAGTGTTGGGATGGAGGGGAGAAGTGAGCTACAACCAAGGGATTTATCCTTTCTTCTGAAATATAGTTCCCCACTCACCACAGTAGCTGCTCTTCTGAAACCATTCTCACTAAAGGTACCACAGAGCTCACCCAGTGGCTTCATTTCACTCTAAATCCTAGTTGACTTTCCTGTAGCATATGATGCTTTACACTCCTTTTTTGTCTGTGTGTTTCTGCAACACCACTGTTTCAGGACCTCCTGCTGCTACCACCTCCCTTCTATTCCTCTGTCTCCTTTTACTGGCTCATCTTACTAATACCCCTTACATTTTGTGTTTCCCAGGATTCTGTCCTCACTTCACTTTAAACACTCCCCTGAAGCATTTTCATTCTCTGTCATTACGTTATAAACCATCTTTATTTGGATGACATGACGCCCTTCCTGACAAGTTGGTAATCTGAATGTCCTGTTTCAGCCTTTCTCCTGACATCCAGACCTGTGTTCCAAATACTACCTGGATAGCCCTAAGATAGCTTGCCTGGAAGTCCCTAAAAGTAATGTATCATTCTGTCTTCTCCCCAAACTGCACACAGGGTCTCCTGTCTACTGCATAACCCATCTAGGGACCTGAGCATTATTGTTTGTCTTCCCTTTGCCCCCTCATCCTGTAAGCAGTCCTCAAGTCCTGTCACTTCTGCCTCCTAATTTGCTCTCTGGTCTGTCCCTTTTCTTTTGTCTCCAGGGCCTCTGGCATATCTCATACCTTCCTTCTCATGCTTTTTTATTTTTATTTTTTTAAGTAAACTCTGTGTCCAACATGAGGCTTGAACTCATGACTCCCAAGATCCAGAGTCTCATGCCCTACCAACTAAGCCAGCCAGGCGCTTCCTTCCTCCTCATCTCTTAAAACAGCCTCTTAATTGATCCTTTGGCATCCAGATTCTCTGCCTTTCACTGTATCTTCTACTGTGGCACCAGACTGGTCTTTCTGTAACTCACTCTGCTCATGTTGGTTCTAGATCACAAACCTCAGTTCTTTCCCATTCTCTAGAGTGGAGGGCCTTAAAAGCGTGTGCTAAAGATGATTCACTGGGTTAGCTGAAGTAAATATTTATCTTAAATGAAAATGGAATTAATAAGCCTTACTAATATGTAATTCATAGATTGACAGTGGGCCAGTGTATATTATATATATTTATTTAAGATGATATTTATGTTTATATCACATATAGTTGGAAGCATGTGATCAAATTGTTTTACTGAATATATTACCAAAAAAGTTAGACACCAATCAGGCTGTAAGATTAAGTCCAGACTGCATACTGACCTTTCATGATTGTCCCAATCTGTTTCTCTATCCTTGCCTCCCATCTACTCTCCAGCTGTATCACAATTACTTGCAGATCCCTGAACACATCTTCTTGAACCCTTCTGCCTACAATAGTCTTGTTGCTCTCCACTTGAGGCATGCTTCACTCATCCTTTCTGACCTGGTCCAGGTGTTACCTCCTTTATGATGCTTTCCCCTACTCCCTTTATCACTGTTCCTATAGCACTTTTTATTTACTTTCTAGTATAGGAGTCATCCCTTTGGGTTGAGATTATGCTTCTCCCACTAGACTGTGAGCTCCCACACAACGGGGACTTGAATAGTGCTTAGCAGTGGCACACAAAGGACATCCAGCAGATACCTGTTCAGAAATTTCCATTTCTGTAGTCCAGTGAAAATTTTTTCATAGAGAACGGAAAAGAAGATGATAGGTTGAGGTAGCTCTATGGAATGGGAACCTGCAAGTGCAGATTCCTGTCCTTCATACAGTTTCTGTCACAACTACCCAGCTCTGCTGTTGTAGAACAATATATAAATGAGTGAGCATGCTGTGTTCCAATACATGTTTATTTGTGGACACCGAAATTTAATTTCATATGATTTGTATAAATCATAAAATACTCTTGGATTTTTTTCAAGCATTTAACTATCCAAAACCACTCTTAGTTCACAGGCTATGCAAAAGAAAAACAGCAGGCTAGATTCGGCCTTGAGGGTAGTTTTTCAGATCTGTGGTTTCAGTCATTACAAGATTGCCTGTTGTGTGATTATATTACATTTAGATTTAATAGAAATTATTTTCCCTCACAGGTCCGTTTTTTATCTGATCTTGTGAATTGTCATGTCATTGCTGCCCCATCCATGGTTGCTATGTTTGAAAATTTTGTAAGTGTAACTCAGGAAGAAGATGTACCTCAGGTAAGAAAACACCTTGTGCTGAATCTTGTCCATGCAGTACTAGGAATTTTTCAGTTGGCGACCTTTTAGTAAAACCAAAAGATAACAGTAGATTATCACACTATAAATTCTTAATATCTACAAGCTAAGTCAACTGCCATAGTGGTGGGTTCTCTTGATATCTGTATGTTAATTCAAATGATTCTGTGTAATAAAATTAAAACTAATAGAAGGTAGAAATGCTCTGGTGGAGTGAGGTGTCTTACTTAAGCTTCCATAGGATTTCATTCAAAAATAAATACAATATGAATGAAAATTAACAAGCTCATATTTTAAATTTGCCTTTTTAAAATTCTTCAGGTGCGGCGAGATTGGTATGTGTATGCATTTCTGTCGTCTTTGCCCTGGGTTGGAAAGGAGTTGTACGAAAAGAAAGATGCCGAGATGGACCGCATCTTTGCCAACACTGAAAGCTATCTTAAGTAAGGACACAGCTCATAGTTCTTACTGATATGATAAATGTGTTGTATTTTATCTGTTAGTAATGCCGTGTCAGTTTCACTTCTCAAAGATAAGCTGTGGTGTTTCCTATGGCTTCCTCCGAGTAACTTCATTCCCCTACTGTTGTAATTTATTGAGACCTCAGAGTAATCAAATGTTTGCTTACTTTGCTGATGCAAAGGAGTTGGTAACATAGCTCCTTTTAAGCTGCTTTGGTACATATTTGCAAAGTCATAAAATATCTTCTATCCTCACACAGTGGTTCTCAAATCGTAGTGTGCATAGAATCACCCATGGTACTTAAATGTGCTCCAACCCCAACCTGCAGACCTACTGAATCACAGTATTTGAGAGAGAGGTTTAGCATATACAGTGTATTTATTTCATGTAAGTTAATCCCAGACCAAGTCCTTAAAACATTGGCTCTTAACTTCCACCCAGCCCACACTTCTTGAGTAAATGACACATTTCAATTAAAATAGTCTCACATCCTCCTATTACCCATTTCTTCCAAGTAGGCATAAAAACTTGGTTTGTCTTATTAGGTATACTGATAGTAGAGCTTGTTCACAATTTAGTGGTTAACCAGCAGTGTGGTAATGGTTTTGTGTCCCCTTATGTTCTTTCAGAATAATTTTGTTATAAGTTTCATATTCTATCTATTAATAGGTAACTTGTTTGGATATTGTTAATCAGTCGGTTACAAATAAAGCTACAAAAAAATCTAAAGATAAAAATCTTTGTTCTTAAGCTACTTTTAAATAATAAATCTCTTTAATGTTTTTATGTTTCTGAAAGTCGTACTGGTTCTTTTTAAAATGTAGATGTTTGCAAAAGACTAAAACTAAAAGAATATGAATATCCTAGCATTTGAGTATATGTCCTTCCCCTTTTTTATACAAATGGTAGTCCATTATACATACTGTTCTTCACTTGCTTTTTTTCACTTAATATAACTTGGATTTATTGCATAAAAGTATATAGATCTGCCTCATTCTTCTTTAACAGCTGTACAGTATTCCACTCTTTTAACATACCATAATTTCTTTAACACGTCCTTTGTTGGTAGATATTTAGGTTATTTCCAGTCTTTTGGTTTTATAAACATTGCTTCATTGAATATCCTTATGTATGTATATGTCTTTGTGTACATGTGCAAATATATCTGTGAAGAGTGGGAGTTTTTAGAAATGGCATTGCTGGGTTGAAGTGTCTTAACAGTTTTAATTTTGATAGACTTAGTCGAATCGCCTTCCAAAGAGATGATACACTTCCAAATCTCCTCTAAAGAGATGATATCCAATTAGCCCCTCTGCCAGCAGTGTTTGAAATTGCATATTTGCCTACATTTCAGCAATATAATACATTATCAAAATTTTTGATATCTGCCAATCTGATAGGTAAAAATGTTATTTTACTGCTTTAATTTGCATTTTATTAATTATGAAGCAAGTGAACATCTTTTCATGTTGTTAGAAACCTAAGTGTAGATTTTCATTTCTATGTTTAGAAGACGCCAAAAGACACATGTGCCCATGTTACAAGTATGGACTGCTGAGAAACCACATCCTCAAGAAGAGGTAAATTGGTTCTGTCACATGATAACAAACACAGTCAGCTCTTGAGTAGATTCTTATCTCTGACACAGTCAAATCATTCCATTTATATACGTTAGCTAGTTTTCCACATTTTATATCAGGGGTCCAGCTCCTCATAGCTCTAGATGTATAGTGGATTTTTTTTTAAGATTTTGTTTATTTGAGAGAGCGCGTGCATGAGCAGGGGCAGGGGGTGGGGGGGTAGGGCAGAGGGAGAGGGAGAGAGAATCTAGGCGACTCGGTGCTGAGCATGGAGCCCAACTTGGGGCTTGATCCCACAACCCCAAGATCATGACCTGAGCAAGAGTCAGACACTTCAACCGACTGAGCTGCTTGGGCGCCCCAGCATATAGTGGATTTTTAATAAGTGTTAGAATGTAAACAAAGCATTCCCTGTTCTGTGGGATTCCAGATATAGTTATTTTTTATTTAAATGCCCAATTTGAAAATGTAAGCGGTAACAGCTTACAGACAGGTAGACTTTATAAAGTAATTAAAAACAAAAACTTAGCACCATTCCTTTGTACTATATTTAATTGCAAACTCACTTACTTTTGTATCCTGTATTTTATAAGGTAATAGTTTTTGGTTTATGTAGTTTAATTCTTATGACCTCCAAATATACATATTACTAAAAATTAATCTGTCTTTAGTATTTAGATTGCCTGTGGGCCCAGATTCAGAAATTGAAAAAGGATCGCTGGCAGGAGCGGCACATCCTAAGACCTTATCTTGCCTTTGACAGCATCCTATGTGAAGCACTGCAACACAATCTGCCTCCTTTTACACCACCTCCTCACACAGAAGATTCAGTGTACCCGATGCCGCGGGTCATCTTCAGAATGTTTGATTACACGGATGATCCCGAGGTATGTGACCAACTACAAGTTCCTGTCAGAGGGCTTATATTGCATTGTGCTTGTGGCTTAATCTTGTTTGAATTATGCCTGTGATACATTTTAATTCCTAGTGGTTTATTATCTGAGAGGACCAACAGCAGTGAAGTTAACAGTTTAATTTAGTGAATGGTATCACCTCATTATGTAAGAAATTCTATTTAGCATGTGTAAGTAGATTGAGAGTACAGTGTGCAATAGGTTCAGCAGCCAGACTGGTTTAAGTTTTAATCCTGGTTTAGTCAGATCCTAGCTATATGATCTTGAGTGAGTTATTTCCTCTCTACCTTAGTTTCGTAATGGAATAATAATAATAGTATATTCTAATAAAGATTTAATGAGGATTGAATTACTAAAACATAAAATGCATAGAACAGTATGTGACACATAAGTGCTCAATAATTTTAGCTATTATTAATAAGACTTTTTTAAGAAAAATACCTAGGTTTTTTTTAATTTTTTGTTGTTGTTGTTTTGGTTTTTTAAGATTTTATCTATTTATTTGAGAGAGAGCACAAGCCAGGGGAGTAGAGGGAGAGGGAAAAGCAAGGCTCCCCACTGAGCAGGGAGCCCGATGCTAGGCTTGATCCTGGGACCCTGGTATCACCACCTGAGCCAAAGGCAGATGCTTAACCGACTAAGCTACCCAGGCGCCTCAAAAAATACCCAGTTTTTGAGATTATCCATCTCTCTCTAACCCTCACAGCTTGTCTTATTATTCATACTATATAATTGGTTTTTTTAATATTATAAAATATTTTTAGGGGTCCTGGGTGGCTCAGTCGGTTAAGTATCCGACTTGATTTCGGCTCAGGTCGTGATCTCGGTCCTGGGATGGAGCCCCATGTCAGGTTCTGTGCTAAGCATGGAGTTGGCTTGGGATTCTCTCTCCTTCTCCCTCTGCCCCTCCCCTCCGCACACTCACTCTCTCTCTCTCAAATAAATAAATCTTTAAAAAAATATTTTAAAATATTTTTAATTTAAAAACCTCAAAGATGAGTATAAGCTGACTCCTAGTTTTTAAATATGCATATTCTTTATTATGAAGCCAAGTTGTTAACAGCCATTATACTTTACTAATTAAGAAAATGTATGATTTTGATATTAACCTTTGGTATAAAAATTCACATTTTCACTCTGTTTTATTTTATATCTTTGCATTTGAATGACTGTCTTAACTTGAACAGCCCAGCAGCAAGCATGGTGATGACTGGATCGGTTCTGGCTACAGTACCATATCCATTGCTTAGTACATCCTAGTCAGCAGAGAGCAGGGCTTTTCAGCCTTGGCACAGTTGACGTTTGGAGCTGGAGAATTCTTTGTGGTGGGGGGCTGTCCTGTGACTGTAGGATGCTTAGCAGCACCTCTGGCCTCTACCAGCAGCATCCAGAGGGGAAATGTCAGGTGTAACAACCACAACTATCTCCAGAGATTGCCAGGTGACCCCTAAGGGCAACATTGTCCCATTTTGAGAACCACTATTACCACCTGAGATCAAACTTGAGTTTTCTTTCTCCTGTCTTCTCTTTTCTGTCCTGCCTTAAATTGCTTTTGGCCAGTGAAAATTTAGTATATGTATAATCTATCTCAGAATAAAACATTGTCAGATAATCAGTTATATGTACAGAATTATCACCTTGCTACCCACTTTGCTATATTGCATATATAGTGAAATGCTTTCAGTCAACATTATGTAATGGTCTAATTAGGGATATCTAATTGGAAATCTAATATAAGATGGCTAGAATCTTTGTAGTTAGGCATTTGTTTGTATAAGAGGAACTAGAATAGGACCTTAAAATGTGTTTCTCTTAATTGATGTTGCTTGTATATTTGTACTTAATTTATAAGAAAACTTATATTTATACTTAATTGGTGTTGCCTCTCTAATGTGCCCATTTTCCCTTGCCAGAAGAGCATAAACATATAAAATATTTGTTTCCCTAAAAATGAAAAGGATTTGGTTCTTTTGTTTTGGTCTTTGGGGGAAAAAAAAAGTTTATTTGAAAAAATTAAAAATTAATAGAGATTAAAAGTCTGCAATAGTAAATAATAAGTAAATAAAAATAAACTCTTTGAACCTGTTTGCTATGCATATGCTTAAAAAAAATATGCAGGTAATGTTTTTTAACCATTTTTTTAAACAAAATAGTATGGCTGTCTTTTTTTTTTTAAGATTTTATTTATTTGAGAAAGAAAGTACAAGTGGGGGAGGAGGGCAGAGGAAGGGGGAGAAGCAGGCTCCCCAGTGAGCAGGGAGCCCGACAGGGGGCTCTATCCCAGAACCCAGAAATTATGACCTGAGCCGAAGACAGATGCTTAACTGACTGAGCCACCCAGGGGCCCCAATTATGGCTGTCTTTCAATGCATATGTGACTTTTTATGTCTATACAGTGTTTGAAGTAAAAATTTCTCCTCTCTCCATATTTATTATGGAAGTTAATCCACTCTCGTGGTTTAAAAAAATCAAACCGTATAGAGCTAATAATATAAGCTCTTTGGTTTGAGATGGATGATGATAGTATAGTGTCAGGGGCACTAGAAAAAATGCTGCCACTGCCACCCTAATTGTATTGTCGATGGAAGTGAGTATGACGGTGATAGGAGTTTTCACACTTCTGAACTTTTATCCTCAGCACCCAGTATAGTGTCTGGAACGTAATAAGCTCTCAAATACTTGTTAGATAAATGAAAGACAGTATCTTTCTCTAGATTTGTAGTATATACATTTGGTTTTCTTTCCAGGGTCCTGTAATGCCAGGGAGTCATTCAGTTGAAAGATTTGTCATAGAAGAGAATCTTCACTGTATCATTAAGTCCCACTGGAAGGAAAGGAAGACTTGGTAAGATTCTTTTCACGGTAACTTTTTGAGTGGAGAAAAAGTAGCAATTTTGATTTGGTAAGAGCAAAATGTATGTTAGGAGTGTAAGAAAATCTTCCTCTCTTCCTGATGCCCTGTCTTGCTAAGTAAGACCAATTTCTAAAGACCCTTCTTTGCTTTTTCAAGGCCCTTCACACTCAAATAGTATCTCTCTGGCTGCTTCATAATACTATAGTGTTTTATAATAATGTGCACATGTGTGGGTATTTGCCATATGCTATGGACGAACTAACTTGAATGACTGTTTTTGGTATGAATGTTACGGGAATAAAAGAATATTAATAGTTTTCTAACATTTAGATATCAAGCTTTGGAAAAGTTTATTTTTAGTATTTCCTTAAGCCTTGGAAAGTTTTGGTTTAGATTTTAAGGTGGAAAGGAATATAGTATTTGGGGAGTGGTCTACTCTATTAACACTTTTAAAGTTAGTAGATCTGAATATGCTTTCTTAGTAATATTACTTTTACTGCTTTTGATCTTTCAAGGAGTTTTGGATGCATTAAAGAGTTTCTTCGTGGTAAACAAAGTAGTTTGTGCTATAGTTAATTAAGTGAAGTACCTGAAATCTAGAGCATTTCAGAAAAGATTTCTTTCCCTCGAATCCAAATGCGCTGCTTTTGGAGCTGCTTATTTGATTTTTTTTATGTATCTTTGTATATTTACTAAACTTCAGTTACATTTTTTATAGTGCTGCACAGCTGGTGAGCTATCCAGGGAAGAACAAGATCCCCTTGAACTACCACATAGTTGAGGTATGCATTCCACATGGAGCATGTTTCTAAGTTTCAGAATCTTTCTGCTGATTTTAAAGTGTAATAGACTCTTGGCTTTTTTTTTTCCCTCGCAACTTGTCAGGTACTGAAAATTAACACAGGAGCAAGGACATTGCTGTCAGTTTTGGTGCTCTGTTAGCCATGTTAGTAAAGAGAAAAGAGGAGGTTGAGACCAGTAGCCAAATGGAATATTGTGTTGCCCATAAATTATTTATATAGTATGTCTTCATTCATGGATAGTGTAAGTTACCTCCAGTCCTGTCAGCACATTGTCCACTTACCAGATACATAATTGGCTTGAATACTTTGAAATATTGTATTACTGGGGCACCTGGGTGGCTCAGTCAGTTACGCGTCTGCCTTTGGCTCAGGTCATGATCCCAGGGTCCTACAATTGAGTCCCTCGTGGGGCTCCCTGCTCAGCAGGGAGCCTGCTTCTCCCTCTCCCTCTGCCACAGCCACTCCCCCTGCTTGTGCTCTCTCTGTCTCGTCAAATAAAATCTTTTTAAAAAATAAATAAATAAATATTTTATTACTTTGGGCAAATAACCTATCCTTAACTGTGTTTATCTGGCTTCTTACTGCTAGCATACTCATACTAGTATATTCCCTGTAACACAAGGTAGGGAGAAGTGTGAGTATTCCTCGAAATCAAAAAAGCCCATTGTTTTTGGAAGTAGGAAGAAAAGATGATGCTTTTGACCCCATATTAGGTCATGCAGAGGGGTGATAGTAGTAGTTGAACGCCTTGTAGAGATTTATGTTCTAAAAAACTGTTTTCACTTGACACATACATGAGTCAGATTGTCGATTGCATTATTCCTTTATGTTAAAAAACTCATGAAAATGAGCACAGTTATGTATTACAGATTCACTTTTTATTCATACTGCATTTGTGTGCTTTCTTAAAAATACTGCATTTGTCCTGTCTTTATAAAACTTGAGAGTATGTTTAGACTATGAACCTGACTCATTGACACATCTGTTGAAATGCAAAATGTAAGTCATATTTTCAAATCTGAAATATGTGTAAAAATTCATCAGAATGAAGTACAGAGGGATGGGAGATGGGAGTGAGAAGAAAGAATGCAGACCCAGGCTTTAGAATTCCAGATAGGTGGTCCATGAATTATATAGGGAGGGTAGAAACAAGTTTCTGAACAACAATCATGGCAAAGAAATCTTGGACTACCAAAGAGATGGCCAGGCACCATCTCTTTTTTTTTTTTTTTTTTTTAAAGATTTTATTTATTTATTTGAGAGAGAGAATGAGATAGAGACAGAGAGCAGGAGAGGGAGGAGGGTCAGAGGGAGAAGCAGACTCCCCGCCAAGCAGAGAGCCCGATGCAGGACTTGATCCCGGGACTCCAGGATCATGACCTGAGCCGAAGGCAGTCGCCTATCCAACTGAGCCACCCAGGCGCCCCAGGCAACATCTCTTTTTAAGTAGTTTTTAAGTAGCAGCCTGGAATGACTTGACTGTCTTCTGTTCCTATCCTCAGAATCTAGTGAGGGTTTTTACTACTAGGAATGAAACCCTGATGGATCACCTGCCTGAATCAACTCTGATATTTCCAGAGTTGGAATTTAATTGCACAGTTCTTTGGCAGTATCAAATAAGCATTAATTTTTGTGTATTCTTATTTGAGTTATAGAAGGATGAAATTTTCATTACAGTATTCAATTACAGATCTCCATGTTTTAAAGAGCATAATTTTAAAGATTAAAAAGGAATTTTTTTTATTATGAATGCCATGGAGTTAGAGTTTACGTTTAGAATGTTGAGGTCTTTCTGATGAAAGTACAGATACCTGTTGAATTGAGTTCTGACTCATGAATTCTTTTGTAGGTGATCTTTGCAGAGCTGTTTCAGCTTCCAGCACCACCGCACATTGATGTGATGTACACAACACTGCTCATCGAGCTGTGCAAACTTCAGCCTGGCTCTCTACCCCAAGTTGTATCCTTCCCTTTGCTTTTAAACTTAATCTCTTTGGCCTGGCTTTAAAAGACTATTAAATATTTCTTACTGGGTTTAAATCACTTCCTGGAAAGTTTGGCCATTTCTTCAAAAGTTAAACATACGTGTAAACATACGTTAAACACAATCCAGCCATTCCACTCTTAGGTATTTACCTAATGGAAATGAAAGCACATTTCCCTACAGAGATTTGGGCATTAATGTTCATAGAAACTTTATAATAACCCCAAATGAGGCAATCCAAATATCCATCAATATATGAATGAATATACAAATTTGTCATATCTGTACAATAGAATACTACTCAGGAATAAAAAGGAACAAATTTTTGGTGCAGGCAGCAACTTGAATG
Source organism: Neomonachus schauinslandi (assembly GCF_002201575.2). Classification (NCBI taxonomy): domain Eukaryota; kingdom Metazoa; phylum Chordata; class Mammalia; order Carnivora; family Phocidae; genus Neomonachus; species Neomonachus schauinslandi. The sequence goes on from NC_058415.1 coordinate 60,582,047, forward strand.
AATTGCAAAATAAGTATGCTGAATAAAAGTTGCCAAACAAATAAGAATTTATACTCTATGATTTCATTTACACAAAATTCTAGAAAATGCAAAGTAATCCAGTGACAACAGACCAATATTTGCTTGCAGACACAGGGGAGGAGGGGGAGAAAGGATTCCGAAGGAGCGTGGGGAAGTTCAGAGTAGAGGTGATGTATATATTCACTGTGTTTATTTCACGGGTGTATGCAGGTCAGATTTATTGTATATCATTGGTAACTTACTCAAAGCTGTTTTTAAAAAAATCAATTATATGAGAAGATGCCCAGCATTATTAGTCATTATACAGACTTCTAAAAAATGTTATTTTTTTTATCACAACTTATTTTGAAGAAGGATGGAGAGTAGTTTTCCTTATCCTCAAATTCACAGCTTGCACAGGCAACTGAAATGTTATACATGCGTTTGGACACGATGAACACTACATGTGTGGACAGGTACAGTAATTGCCTTATTTCTGTACTGATGGCTAGCAGCTTCTCCTCCCTGTGCTGTATAAAAGAATTGGATCAGTAAAACATTTGCCTTTTTAGAATTTCTAAGTTGATTTTTCTTTCTTGCCTCCCCAAAATAATCCTCTATATAATAATAAAACTCACAATGTAACATTATACTTTCTAGTACAACTTCCAATATGAAATGATGGCCATGCTGAGGTTTTCTTTAATTTCATTCATTGTTTACTTGTTTGGTGCTTTGGTATAATTATACTTTTTCCTTTGTAACTGGGTATGTAAGCCTTTAAAATAGGCTTTATACTAACTATCCCCTATGCAGAAGCAGAGTCTAATACTGTATACTTATGTATAAATATGTATTATGTGTGTATTTTTGTTTATAGATAGTATTTGCTTCTAAAATAATTAGCTTCTGCATAACTACAGCTTGAAGACTCAGTTTATACCAAAGACCATATTGGATTGTTAGAGGTGTGGTAATTGCATGCCCACTGTCTTCTTTGGGGGCAGGCCTGGATACCACCTTCATCAGCTGGTATTCTTTCTTACCTCTGTCAGTTTCCCAAATCAGATTGGGACAGGTACTGAACATTTCTCCAATTACCATGATCTTTCATGTCCATTGTTCAGATTGCATATCTGAACTTTATCAGTAAGCACTACTCTATGTCAGACCTATTATCCTGAGTAATTTCAGTGATTGCAATTACAGATCTGTGAGGGACATGCTTTAAGAAAGCGTCTTCTGATTTTTCTCCCAGTCTAATTAGTAAAACTAGGAGTTGTGTTGGACATCACATTTATGCCATTTGAAATTCAGGAAATACATATTGGGCTCTTACAAATTTCACAGCATTATACTGTATACTAAGGTGATTTACATCATAGATCAGATGTATTTTTAGGGGGAAAAGAGATGTATATTTTGTCTGTGGTGAAAAGGGTATAGTGTGGTAATGAGAGACTATGGCTCTGCCGCTTATAAAATGTTTTATCTGCAGTTCCTTTAATCTTTTGCCTCTGTTACATTGTCAGTGAAATGGGGGAAGATAGTACATTACTTGAAAATTGTGAGATTTCAACTATATACGTGTGTGTGTGTAACGTACAGACATACACGCACGTGTGTATACGTAGTGCCTGCCACAAAACAGGCACTCATCAGATCTGTTATTCATTTAAAAAGGATAGTTCTATTACAACGAGTGAAATAGGGGACTGTTATTTTGGGGGAGAAGATGAATTAAAAGATTTGCAGAGAAAAGGGTAAGTGACAGCAGAAGATACAGCTTTGGTAGGGGGATATGATTTTCATTTAACTCTATAAAATAGGGTTTTATTTGTCTGAAAGATTATATAAGTTCCTGTTACAAACTGCAACCATTCATCCTTTTCTGTCTCCCCCCACCGCCTGCCCACTTCTCTCTATAGGTTTATTAATTGGTTTTCCCATCATCTAAGTAACTTCCAGTTCCGCTGGAGCTGGGAAGATTGGTAAGTTGTCGTACGTTTTATTTTTCCTTTCTCTGCAGTCTATCATAATAAAGAAAACTAAATATTTAAAGCTATAACATAAATACAATCTTCTACACAGTCTGAAATACTTACTTTTGGTATACATGTGTGTGTGTGTGTGTGTGTAAATGAAATAATTTAGGTACAGGGAAACTCATTGTAGCTAAGTACACATTAGGTATAAGTGCAGATTATGTGTAAGAACTTATACAACTACCATTTTCTCATTAGGTCAGATTGTCTTACTCAAGATCCTGAAAGTCCCAAACCAAAGTTTGTAAGAGAAGTTCTAGAAAAATGTATGAGGTAAGTTAGTTCTTTGTGTTTTCTCCTTAGCTTAGTTCTCCTCATTTCTATGGAGGGGGATTGTTCTCTTCTTTGTATGTGTGATGTATGTCCAGAATATCATTTTTTACATCCAAGTACCTGCCTCTCTTCCCTTTCAGTTTTTAGTCAAGACATAGGCTTAAAAAATGAAGCAGCCATGCCATCTGGATTCTGTGGGAATTAGGCCAGTGTTTTTTTGTCAAATGTACTTTGAAATAATTTCACATTTCAGGAAAGTTGCCAAAATAGTGCAAAGAACTCTGTATCCTGTTCATTTAGATTCCCTAGTTATTAACACTTCACCACACTTGTTCAGATGTTCACTTCTTTTTCCCTCCTGTATGTATACTCCCATCACGTTGGTCTTCTCCTAAGCCCTCTGAAAACAAGCTGTAGATGTGATGGCCCATGTCCTTTAACAGTCCGCTGTATCTTTCCTCAAAGCAAAGACGCTGCTAAGTGGCCCACATGCAGCCCTCCAGATTAGGAAAGCGGCTGCGGTGCAGGAGTGTGGCCACCCAGCCTGCAGACGAAACCTTGCCAGCCGTCACGATAATGTCTTTTCCTTTTCTGGGCCGGAGTCCTCTCCAGGAGTACGAGGGTAGCATTTAGGTGTCACTCTCTTCCCATTCCTCACTTGACCAGTTACTCTTTGCTGTCTTTCGTGTTTTAAAGAATCTAGGCCTTTCTTTCTTGAGTCGCCCCCAAGTGTGCTCCTAACCAGACTCAGGACTTACATGGTTGATAGTCTTCCCCGTGCATCGCGTCAGGAGGCCCAGGAGCCCTGCCCCTGGAAATGTTGCCCCTTGGTCACCTGGTCATGTCCGTGTCTGCCAGGCTTCTCCACCTTAAATTCACCATTTTTCCCTTTGTAATTGATTAATATTTTGTGGGAGATATCCTGAGATTATACTCCTTTTCTGCATCAAACGTCTACTGACAGCTGCTACTTTTATCTGCTACCACTATGATGATTGCCAAGTAATGATTCTCTTTTTTCATTTTTTCTCTGCATTTATTAATTGGCATTCTGTAAGAAAGCACTATCCTTTTTAGCCCATTTATTTATTTATTCCTGTGTTTATATATCTGTAGGGACTAATGGATTTCTGTTTCCTTCAGTGAGTTATAATCTCTTGCTGTCATTAATTTTGATGCCTAAGTTGTCCCTGATTTGTTTATTGGGGAGCCCCTTGTGCCTCCTGTGTCCTTTTTTCCCTCTCTTAATATCCCCCTCCATTCATTAAGCACTTCCTTATTTTTGGCATAAGCTGTCCCAGACCCAACTTGTGTTTCCTTGCCCCTCCCCTGGAATCATCTATTCACAGAGCCCACATTTCGTTTCTTTTCCTTTCTTTTCTTTTTTCTTTTCAAGATTTTTTTTATTTGGGAGGGAGCACGCGCGCATGCTTGCATGTGTGCACGAGCAAGCACAAGCAAGGGGGAGGGGCAGCGGGAGGAGAAGCAGGCTCCCCACTGAGCAGGGGGCCCGATGTGGGGCTCAATCCCAGGACCCTGCGACCATGACCTGAGGCAAAACCAAGAGTCTGACACTCAACCGACTGAGCCACCCAGGCGCCCCTCACAGAGCCCAAGTTCCTAATAGTGGAGTATGGTATTTAGGGACCAAGATCTGGACACTTGATGTGCTCATTGCTCTTGGGATGGACAAAGATAGTATATACATTTATGCACACAGACACACATACATAACTTTTCATATCCACCTAGGTGTGTGTATCCCTCCAGCTCTACCTCATTGTTTTCTAGCCTTCCCCTTGCCATGATTTCTAAATACCTTTTCAGGCAGTAGGAAACTTGGCTCCCGTTAGCCTTGATATACGTTTATTTGCTACAACATAATCAGTCTCCCCATCATGGAGTCTCCTCTGCCCCACCCTACCCCAGTGCCACTCCACGTCCTTGGTCACCAGGCTTGTAGACCCACCGGCCCACACCTCACTGTGAACCAGTAAGTTTTGAAGAAGGCCTTAGTTTCAGTATGCTATCATAGACAAAAGCTTAAAGGACTTGTTTTCCCCTTTGGCTTCTGGGCTGTCAGCTGAGTCCAGGGCATTAGAGATGGGACTCTCCTGGTAAGTTAGAGGTACCAAAGAGGGGAACTGATGAACGGTATTTTCTGAGGGTCTTATTTGTATTGTAGGTTGTCTTATCATCAGCGTATATTAGATATTGTTCCTCCTACCTTCTCAGCTCTATGTCCTGCAAACCCAACCTGCATTTACAAGTACGGAGATGAAAGTAGCAGTAAGTAACACAATATAGTTCATTCCATTGTCTTTTAAAAGTACCAACACCAGTATTCTCTGAAGTCAGTTATTTAAGGTGGAGAAAGTGAACTTTTTCTTTTCTTGGGTTTATATTTTGTGTTTGAAAGGTGATCTATACTAGTCACTGTTACTTTGTTTGCCCTGTCATTTTGAAGATTCATGATTTACTTAGTTATTATTGGTTTGTAATTTTTTTCTTAATATTGTTTATGTTACAGCCATGACATTATTTTAAATACGCTGCTAAGTACAGCAAGTTGAATGTGGAGCCAGAACTTATTAAGATGAGAGTGTATCTGTCAGGGCAGTAGAGAGGATCTGAATTATCACGTGATACCAGTTCAGGTGTGGGAACATAGGTGCACATAGACTGTATTTTGACCAGCAATATGCCTCTAGAAGTAAATTCTTAAATACGGTTTTTTCACTTTTTGGTTACCTCATGTCTGAGATTATGCTGTGAATCAGAGGGCCTATCCTGTGATATGCCATTTTGTGCTTTATGTTTAAGGAAGATAAGGGGTTGTACATTGGTGATCACTGGCAGAGAGTTAGGTGCAGAGGTTTTCCACGTTAGTCTTTGCAGATGGCACTGCACATGGCTCCTCCGTGGGCCTCCCACTTCATGGTGTGTGGCACTTCTTACATCTTGAAAGTCACTCATCTCCCTTGCCTTCTGCGCCCCTGGTTCTCCAACTCCACCTCACACTACACCTGTTCTCCTTGAAGTAAACTCAGTTGGTCCCAATGCTGAGTACATCTGCTGTGTCACTATGTCACTTAATCCTTAAGACAACTCAGAGAATCAATGTGTTTATTAGACCAGTTTTACAATGAGGAAGATCTTCAAAGAGGTGAAGCCAGAGTGAGATGGTTTCCGAGTGGTAGAGCCCCAACTCACGTCCAGCCTTACTAAGCGAGCAGCTTCGCTCTTCCCGCTGTGCTTTCCTGCCAGAGCAAAGCTTGTCGCGGCAGCGCTTGTACGCGCTGAGTCTTTTTTTTTTTTTTAAAGATTTTATTTATTTATTTGACAGAGAGAGAGATAGCGAGAGCAGGAACACAAGCAGGGGGAGTGGGAGAGCGAGAAGCAGGCTTCCTGCCGAGCAGGGAGCCTGATGTGGGACTCGATCCCAGGACCCTGGGATCATGACCTGAGCCGAAGGCAGACGCTTAACGACTGAGCCACCCAGGCGCCCCGCGCTGAGTCTTGAGCTCTGCCTTATCCTGGCCCAGAGAACCGTAAAGTCGTCGTTGATAGCAACAGCTCAAACTTTTGTTGAACGTTGAGTTTTCTTTATTCCCGTAGAAGCAGCTGAGCCTAACAGTTAAAGCCCTCATAACAGTTGTCCCTACAATGTTATTTGTCACTTCTTCCCAAGTGGACCCCTGCTCCAGCCAGGCCACTTCCTGTTTTATTTATTCCGGGCTCATGGTTCTTGGTTTTGCCTTTATTTGTGCCATTAACCTCGGTCTGGAAAGCCCTTTTTCTCACCAGTTCCTGTGCTCTCTCCAGGGTCTGGCCCAAGCTCCTCTTCTGTAAATACTAAAGTTTAGCAAGCCAGTTTTGTGTTGCTCTGGCTACTTTGTTTGTGACTATCTTGGTTCCCCCACTACAACGTAGACCCTTTAGTGACAGGTTTCTCTTTTTCTTCACTTTTCTCTCTTACTTTAAAGTAAAAGCACACAGCACATGGGACCTATTGTAATTGACTTCATTCAAAATGCTTAGCAACTCCTGTTCTATGTCAGGATTGTCTTTTTATTTGTTACCCCTTTGTCTGCCTTACATTAAAAGATTTGCAGTTGCTCTGGTGATGCCATACACTATACATTAGTGCAGATTTTATACAATAAGGACTCAACAGATAATAACTAATAGTAAATACATGGAGTCACAGCATATGAGCATCTGGCTTATACAGATTCAAGTGTATGGCCTAAGCAAAAGACAAAAGCAAATCTATCAAATTGGCAGCCTTTCCCTGTTCAAACTCAAACTTCACTATCCTAGGGAAAAGGAGGAAGAAGGGGCACTGACCAAAATGAAAGAAATACATTGAGTCTCAGCTTTTTAGCTTAATAAAAGCCCAGGGATTTGAGGACTGTCAAAGGACAGTCATAGAAGTTTAAGTTTCTTGGTTATTTAACTATTTACAAGAACAATCTTAAAACTTGATCTACCCTCTTCCCCATTCTGTGCTTAGATTCTCTTCCTGGACATTCAGTTGCCCTCTGTTTAGCTGTTGCCTTTAAAAGTAAAGCAACCAATGATGAAATCTTCAGCATTCTGAAAGATGTACCAAATCCTAACCAGGATGATGATGACGGTAAGGGAATTAAGTACTTCTTCAGTGGAACTATGTATAGGCCAGGTTAAAGCATAAATATAAAGCATAATGTCAGTTCCTCTTAAGTCTCAATGGATGCTCCTAACCAGTGGCCTGTTCAGTGTGTCAGTGGTTCCTAAAACCCAGCTACTCTCCCTTATGTAAAAAGAGATCCTCACCTCCCTGTGACACAGCTTACATTCAGTTTAGAAACTAAACACAAAGGAAAATATGCTCTTACCGTTTAGAGATTTTTAAACATTCCCTGTTTTCACTTTAGAGAGGTTCCTGACTGGGAGGACTTCGTGAATTATAAAGTTGGATTTTTCACCAATTTTTAAACTATTACAATAATAATGTTTAATACATACTGAGTATGTACCATGTAATTCCAACCAAAATCCCTAGGTTTTTCTCTGGGCGAGAGTGGGAAAATAGGCAAAATGATTTGTAAGTTTATCTGATCAGTAAATGAACAAGACAAAAAATGATGAGAGGGACTTGTCTTTTATCACATATTAAAAGATATCTTGAAAACTACAGTAACTAAAACAATGTGATACTGGCACCAAAAGAGACAAATCTGTAAAACAGATGAAAAGTCTACCGGGACAACTGGGTGACATTTCGGGGGAAAATTTTTTTTGTTAGACGTGTACATAAGGACACATGCCATAGTAAACGACTTCATCAAAATAAAACATGAATGGCCCTTGGGTTATTTATTACTAGGATTTTGTTTGGATTTTTCTAAGAAATTTGTATTATGATAGAAAATATATTTAGAAAGCATATGTTGAAATGATGGTCGTAAATTTGGACATTGTCAGACATCTTAAGACTTAGACTTAACTGTTAAGTGTTTACTGAATTATTTTATTAATGTATTATTTGCCACCATACAGAGAGATATGAACAAGGAAGTTTATGTGGCATTTGTAAAAGAAATGGATCATATAAAAGAATTAGGGAAACAATCCCAAAAAACTAAGAATTAATATTATGCTTAGTTTTATATTTTGAGTATTTGAAATCAGCAATGGTCTTTTTTGTTTCATTAGTATTCAAAGACATGACTGACATGTCTGACTTGCTTGGATGTGAGCATGCCATCCACCTAGCTCCAGGTGATGGACCAAGGAATTGCTCTACTTATATTTTCTAGCTGTCTTACTGTGGAATATTTTTCAGATGAAGGATTCAGCTTTAACCCTTTGAAAATAGAGGTCTTTGTACAGACTCTGCTACACTTGGCAGCCAAATCATTCAGCCACTCCTTTAGTGCTCTTGCAAAGTAAGTGCAATAAGAACATATACTCTGTTTTGAGGGTTTGGCACGTTGCTTGGTGCATACCAGTGATACAGTAATCTTTAGCTAAAATGGTTGAATGTGAAGATCTTAGTATTGTCCTGTATTTTAATACAATGGTTCTGGTTTGTAGTAGCTAACACCCTGTTTGGCTCCTGTCAGTCCGTGTGGACCGTTTGCCTATATACATGGCAGGTACATTTTTTCATGTGTACTTTTAGAGAAACTAGTGAGAAACCTGGGTCCGTAGGACAATCATATATATAGTCAAGAAGCTCCCACCCTGTCTAAACCTCTTCCTAAAGTAAGGTAAGCAGAAATGAGAGCCAACTACATTTTGGGGAGTCACCCAAAGATTGACACCTGTAGACAGAGCTTTCTACCACCTCAGACAATGCAGAAGAAGGAAGAGCATACAGATACTCCTGCAGCGGAGCGGAGAAACCAGGTCTCTACTGCAGGGTGCCCGCGGACAGTGCAGTCAGGCTACTGCTTCACCTGCGTTCAGAGACCGCTCCCTAGCCCTCACCTGTTCTTAGGTACACGGGAAACTGGGGTCCTAGGCTGATGGTGGTATATTGAAAATCTCTTTTAAGATTTTGTCACAAATTTCATACAGACCATGAATTCTTAATCATACCTTTTACATCCTTAATGGTTAACATTCAGTTACTTTGTATTTATGTATTACACTGTAAACTGAGTAGCATCAAAAAGGCCTTGAAAAACTTAAAATCCTTAATGAATAAGTTTATCTGTGGTATTTTTACCCCCACTGTCAAAAGGTTTCATGAAGTCTTCAAAACCCTGGCTGAGAGTGATGAAGGAAAGTTACATGTTCTAAGAGTTATGTTTGAGGTCTGGAGGAACCATCCACAGGTAAAAATTGTAATTGGACTATATAGGTATAAAAATAAGGCAGTTAATGCCATTGTGTTAAAACATGAAGTTTGAGTCTGTCTGTAGAATGGTTTTAAACTCTGTAGTTTTTTTCATGCTGTAGAAGTCATGGTATTTGATTCATTCATTAAAGAGCAAGTGTTATATGATCAACACATTTTAAATTTGTAGTAAGAATACTTGTTGCTTGGAAGAGTCTACCTCTTGGGTTAGGAAATAGTTATCAAGTCTACCCAATTTCTACAAACCAGCTTTGAGGCTTTCTCAAACCTCAATTACTGTTTTCATACTATATGTTTTAAAGAGGCATTAAAGTAATTGTGAATATATTAACACTTTTTTTTATAATGAAACATTCTTAGATTTTTTAATTTAAGGATTCAGCGGAGTTTGTATGTTTTGTATTCTCTAATATTTTCAAAAAATTTTAGGTGTTAACCACTAACAGTTTTTCTTTTCGCTCCATCTTAACTGGCGTTACAGTTCTCTTACTTTTTTATAGTAAGTACCAGAGCCAAACAGAGTGCAGAATAAATCTTAAGACCTAATGATTGAATTAATCCGTTCCATAACCACTGAAAATGAATTTCAGACTTTCTATTTTGGTTTTGTAGCCGTGGGATTTTTGTGGCTTCCGTGTAAGTGTGATTTACCCTAATGGTTCTTTTCTCATTGTAGATGATTGCTGTATTAGTAGATAAGATGATCCGTACACAGATTGTTGACTGTGCTGCAGTGGCAAATTGGATCTTCTCTTCAGAACTGTCTCGAGACTTTACTAGGTAAGTGTGGATTATTTTACAAAGTTTGTATTCTCTAAGAATCCGTTTATATTTGGTCTCATGCATGAGCTCCAAATTCTGGTTCAGACATCGTTAATATACCAATGGTCCGATCTGGTAGAATTGGACTTGGCAAAAGATTCCTGGACAATGCGAATACACAGCCAGGCAGTTTTGCAGTGCCTCTTAAGGACACACATGTAAATTGAATTAGGACCCAGCCAGAGAAGCAGAATTGCTGATAAAGGATCCAGACTTGGGAGAGAAGATCAGGCTGTGTGTCAGGGTCTGAACTAGACAGTGGGTCGCAGGGAAGAGTTCCAGCTCAACTGGGGACCTGGAATGCATAGCAGGAGTTAGGAGAAACCAAAGTCACAGTAGATTAAGTATACATCATGGAGGGATTGAGGAAAAGTCTGGTGGACAACTGAGTGCCCATGGGGAAGGGAGGTGTCTCACGTCAGTCACGAAAAACCTAGATTTAATGCAGGAGATTCATTCTAGACCCATTTCCCCTACAGGAAGGGACTTTTCATTAAGCTTAGTTCTTACTCATGGAGTCCACAGGCTTTCTAACTGATTGGGACTGGAACAGGAGTTGATTCAAAACAGGAAATAAAGGAATATTGCTTATAAGGATATAAAAATCCACCACAGCCTTTATCCTCTTCATTGTATTCGGTATTGCAGAGGACACTGGTCTGAAATGAACTGAATCCTTAGGGTGCAAGGGTATGATCTAAAGTTATCATATCAACCAGATTGGCGTTCATAAATGAAGGCAACAACATTTCTCAGATTTGCAAACTCTCAGAAAATTGACCACCCAGGTTATCTGGTAGCCATTATCCTGAGTGACTTAATGTTTGCAACTCATTTCAACCTCACCCCACACTATAGAGTGGGTTACATTATCTGTATTTTACAAAATAGGAAAGTGTTGCAGAGTGCTTAAGTAGCTTGTCCAAAGTCACAACTAAGTACAGAGTCAGAATTCAAACACAGGCATTCTTGAACGGATAAAGGGCTCAAAAGCTCCATCTGTTCTTGAACCCTAAGCTCAAGTATTCCTAACTCTGCAGAGCCTTCCCTGACCACCCTTTCCAGAGCTGAAGTATTCTGCTCTTATGCCCTGTCCACTAATGCACTAGACTTTGAGTTTGATGACTAAGCTGTTTTATTATCTTCCACTGAAACTGCCATCATCCAAGTCAAAATGTATAGAGGGAAGTCCTCTTCTGCACTGTATCTTGGGGTTAGGAAGAACTAACTAGTTTGTAGATGGACATAGTTAAAGACGCTGCTTCAAAAAAGAAACCATTTATGCAACAAACTTTTTAAAGCACCTACAAGGTGATCCTGCTTGAGCAATTTGCTGATAAAGAAGCGGACATATATTTATCTCATTCTTAAAAGCCCAGCAGTTGATAGCTATTGTGAACTAGTAAGTTCCTTAAATGTTCCAGAGAATTGGCTGAATGTATGCTATAGTTAAGTAGCATAAAGGATGTGAAATGAGCCTCAGATTCGGTTTCCATTTTGAGACAACTCCAATACATGATGTTTAAATTTAAAAGAGAGGGGTGCCTGGGTGCCTCAGATGGTTAAGCGTCTGCCTTCGGCTCAGGTCATGATCCCAGGGTTCTGGGATCGAGCCCCGCATCAGGTTCCCTGCTCGGCGGGAAGCCTGCTTCTCCCTCTCCCTCTCCCCCTGCTTGTGTTCCCTCTCTCGCTGTGTCTCTGTCAAATAAATAAAATCTTTAAAAATAAATAAATAAATTTAGAAGAGAGAAAATATATTTTTGTTCCTAATGTACATATTTTTTTCTGGTTTGCCATTTCACTTCATTGAGTTATGTACACATACCTTTTATGCGTGTCTAGAAGGGGATGGAAATAAAAATGACAAGGACCCAGTACTGCCTTCCAGGAAGCTCACCTGAGTATAATGGGTAGAGACAGATGTTTGCACAATTTATAATACAAAAAAAATTTTAAGTCTTGCTGGAGAAATGACTAATTCTGCCTACTAAAGAGTGGAAGACCTTCAGCATGAGTAGATTATAAAAGTTGAGAGATCTTGTTTTCTGTAAGTGTACTTGAACATACAGTAACTAAATGCTGTGTTACTTTAAGATTATTTGTTTGGGAAATCTTGCACTCCACAATTCGTAAGATGAACAAACACGTTCTCAAAATCCAGAAAGAGCTGGAAGAAGCGAAAGAAAAACTTGCAAGGCAACACAAACGGGTAAGTCTAAATGTCGATTCATAAATGGTCAAAGAAACTATGCCAGAAACTCTTAAAAATATTCAAAGTTCATTACCTTGATAGGAACTTCTTTTTTCTGAGGCCAAATTATGCAGACTGTTGTAGAAGCAGAGGGAGAGGAAGGACCTGGGGGGGTGTTGCTCCCTGCTGCTACACTGTGTGATGAACCTGGAAAGAAGCCACAAACCTGGCTTTTCCATAGTTCTCTCTGGATCCATGTCATGTTTGCCCTTCCCAAAAGGGAAAGCAGAGAAGGAAAGAGGACACTTGTATTTCTCAGGGAGAACACTGTGTACCACTTCCCCCCTACTGTGGGGAGGGATGGGCAGTCCTTCCCCGGTTTACAGAATACTTGTCCTATCACTGAGTATGGTTAGCCATTTTGGGGGGAAGCAGTGAGCTGCATTCCACAATTTTACATAATAGTACTCCTAGTATTCTTCATGACAGGATTTTCCAGCGTTGTGCATATTTGCCAGAGTAGGTGGAAACAAATTTAATGACTTACATGAACCTATAGAAGGTTCAAGTGCTAGTCTCCATATAGACATACATACATACATATATGTGGTGTATAAACACACATTCACAAACTGTAAAATAATTGCAAGGTAAATGATGTCATCCCCATTTTATACATGTCCAAATTGAGGCTCAGAGAACTTAAGTAACTTGCTCAAGCTTACATGGTTGGTAAGTGACAGAGCTTAGGATCTGACCCAGGCCTGTCAAATTCCAGGGACTTTCCTTCATGCCACACTGCTCTCTAGATAGGTGGTGTCCAACACAGTAACTTGCTAGCCACATATAACTGTAAGTGAATTAAAATGAAATACAATTTAGAATTCAGTTCTTTAGTCACACCAATCCCATTTCAAGTGCTCAACAGTCCTGTATGGCTAGTGGCTACCATGATGGGCAGCACAGAGTGACATAACATTTCCCTCATCACAGAAGGGTCTACCAGGCAGTAGTATTTAGAACCTAGCCTTAGTGTGCTATTAGGGAAAAACCAGCTAGATGATCTACCCAGTTGCCTCCAACAGAATAAGGCAAACCCCATAACAGGTGCTACGTTAGAGATAAAAGCAGAATTCTGTAAAAACAGAGAGAGGGTTCTGATAATTTTGCATAAAGGGTAGAAGGCGGCCATCACAGATGGAGCCTCAACAACAGTGTGTTATCTTAGCCAAAAGGCTCCTGAGAACCTAACCCTGTACTTCCCTAAGCAGTGGTTCGGTGTTCACCAATTCAGGGTTCACAGCAAATGCATAAACATAATGATGGTGAATAACAGGAATCTACTGTACATTTTCCATGGAGCTCAAAGCTGTTTTCATTTTGAATGGAGGAAAAATGTGACACACACTTCCTCCCTGAACGGACTGTCTCGTAAAAGGTGTAACTCACTTCTGCTGGGAATGCAGACATCCCCACGCGCTGTTACCCAAGACGGGTGCCGCAACGTTTCCCTGGCCTGGACAAGTGCCCACAGGACTGGTGGGGGTATGCGTGCATGGAGGGTGGCAGAGGCTTGCACCTTAGAATACAAGTCTGCAAGTGGCATTTGACCAGACACAAGAACATCCTTCCCCTCACTTGATGGGGTTTAATAGGCTGGAATTCTAATGGCATTTTCCTTTTGTTCCTGTGCATCCTGCAGCGAAGTGACGATGATGACAGAAGCAGTGACAGGAAAGATGGGGCTCTGGAGGAGCAAATAGAAAGACTGCAAGAAAAAGTGGAATCTGCTCAGAGTGAACAGAAGAACCTCTTCCTTGTCATATTCCAGGTATCTTGGCTTGGGACACTGATAGGTTTAAAAAAAAAAAGTTAGAAAAATGTGATTTTTAATCATAATACATAATCATTTATAGAAGTTTAAAATACAAAAATTTACAAAGGAAGTAAAAGTTTACTGCTTGAAGGTAACCATGTCTGTGGTGTTTACTTAGCGTTCTTACAGGACCATTGCTCCAGGCTCTAACAGAATGCGTGAGGATACTTTTAAGTACCTCTCATTTCGTTATTCCCAATTGTTGATCATTTATTTTCCCTTCTGATGAAATAGATGATCATTTTATACATGCATTTCTGATTAGGTCCTTAAAAATAGATGCTGAGAAAAATGACAAGCGTAAGTAATCTAGATATTAAAGGTGTTCACGTATTGAAAAAAGGATGTACTAACATTAGCACTGGTCTGCCTTTCTAGACGGACAGTATTTACTAACTTAGGAAGGTTGGTAATACATACCACAAAGACCAAGTGGAACAGGAATGCCTTTGAGGTCTCTTGGTCGAAAATGTGATTTTTTCTGAAGTGTAAGAATTCTCCCTGTAACACTGCTTTAACTTTGTACCCCCTTTCCAGCGTTTCATCATGATCTTGACCGAGCACTTAGTACGATGTGAGACTGATGGGACCAGCGTATTAACCCCGTGGTATAAGAACTGTATAGAGAGGCTCCAGCAGATCTTCTTACAGGTTTGTGGGAAACTGATTAGATAATAAACATCACTATTCTCAGGCACAAGGATTTTGCATTTTAAAGAACGGTCCGATTTGTCAGGTTGTGTAGTACCTCTAAGGCCCTTTTAATGTCCATTTGCTCCTACTGTGGCTCATCAGAGTATTTAGGCTTAAATGACTCCTCTACCATCCAGATTCCTAATTGCTGTTCGCTAGGCCTACAGGGGTCTCAGTATGTGCAAGTCATATAGGCACACGCAGAAGAGATTTGCATTTTCTGGCACTTTTCCCCTCCACATAGCCTGAACAAGTCGGATTTTCAGTGAGACAGATGAGCTATTTATTTTTAACAGACAAAATGAAGTTTGGGTTTCTTATTTTGTAGAGTAGTTACTAGAGAATTAGCCAGTCATCTGTTATCTTTTTGTAAAAGAAAAAAATTTTAAATGCTCTAACCAGTAAAACAAACAAAGGAAATTAGTGCGAAGTATCTTTTCTCATGTTTCAGCAACCATAGTTTCCATCCGCTTTCCCGGGTGGTTTTTAATCTTGGGCCAGTCCCTGTCTGGGCTACCTTTGTCCTTGTCCGTAGGGACCCAGCTGCCCCGCCTGTGGCCGCCACTGCTCTGAAGCATGAATTACGTTTACATTCAAATCTCGTTCTGGCCATGAACATCCTACCTGCTTTTTTTTTTTCCAACTACATTTTCTTAACGTTGGGGCTTTTCAGGAGCCCATTCTTCCTCTCGAGCATAACCACTTTTTTTCTCCTACCCCTTCCCATCATTCCACAACGTGGGCAGGCTGCTGAGGGAAGTGTTCTGCAAGATTGCTCAAGTGGTCCTTTTCCTGACCTAAACATCCCCTTTTCTGTATCCACAGCATCACCAAATAATCCAGCAGTACATGGTGACCCTGGAGAACCTGCTCTTCACTGCTGAGTTAGACCCTCATATCCTGGCTGTGTTCCAGCAGTTCTGTGCCCTACAGGCCTGAGGGTCCTTTTATTCCCCCGTCAAGATTTTTTAAAAATATCTCAAAATAATTTGTCTTATTTTTTTGATGGTTTGAATGCTTGCTTTCTTGTAGCATCCTTTCACTTATTAAAGGGGGAGGGGGAGGAGGACAGTGAAGAATAAAGCATTGATTACCTTTAATTGCCCGTACAAAGCAAAAACTCCCAACTGACAATGTGACGATGACCACAGGATGTATTATATATGTGACAGATACAACTTTTCTGGTATTTTTTCCTCCTTAAGGCACAAAAGATAAGTGATTTGAGCTATGTGAACACTAGAGGTCCAGCTTACAAAGTAGTATATAGAACTGGTGGGTTTACTTATCAAGTAGCATAGCTTCTCACAGCTCATGGATAACCTAATATGGCTGAAATAAAACTAAAAATGTTTTTTAAACTTTGGTATTTCATGATTTATCATCTCAGTCAAAATCAGTGGTTTCCTATTGAACATCTACTTCCCTCATTTGGAATTCTCTCTCCACAAGTATCTTAAGACCTTACTTATTAAGAAATGTTATTCAGAGTAGCACTACCCAAATTCTTTACAGTTATATTCTAAATTAAACCACAATCTCGGGGGGTGAAACAGAGCCAGCCAGTGTTCTGAAGTCTCCCCCAGTGCTGTCCATTGTGTGGCAGCTATGGGAACCGTGACCTGAGAGCCATCTGGTCACCTCCTCTAGTCTCAGAGACAGATGTGTCCAAGGTCCACTAGTGAGGTACGTGCTAAAGTGGAAATAGAAGTAGCTAGATTGGCTAAAACTGTACTTGGATTTATATATAGGTTTGGGTTTTGTTTCTACAGAACTTGGTCCAAGTAATTACTAATTCTTGAGCCTGTTTCCTATACAGTATTAAAGCTTAACTGAGATAAGCGTGCACATAAAATAAGCATAAGGGATTATCTGACATTGCACGTTGCAAGCATTTTAAGGCTTCACTAAACCTTGGGAAAAATTTATCAACAACCCCACAACTGGTAAGTAGTAAACTTATTACATCATAAATTTAGGATGCATTAGTATTTTTCATATTGTTACCCAGTCTCTTTTGTTTACCCCACATTCAGGGGCTACAGAATATAGTCTACTCAAGAGATAGATAGGAGTTCCTAGAATTTTTAAATACCATACCATTTAAAACAAGAAATAATTATTCACAGAATTAAGGGTGCATGGCAAGTTACTAGCAGGAAAGGGACTAACACCCAGGTTCTTGTCTAAATATTCTTTTGGTTATGCTGTTCCTCCTTCCCACGAACAGTAATCAGTTAGACCTGGCTCCTGTCCTCAAGAAGCCGAAACAATAACCATTTAAGGCTCTGGTAACTTTGGCCCTATACCTCCCTGTAGCCCTCCCTATCCCAGTGTACTGCAGTGTGGCTGGTTATACCTGCTTGATCCCAAGTCTAGAGGAATTTTTCTCTTGGATCCTCTCTTCATGTATAATATTGCTTCTAACAAGAATTCACTGATGTGACCCTGCTCTGTACAGTTTGGCAGCTAAGTTTATAAAAAAACTAGAAGTTGAATTTCAAAAAAACGTGTAAGAGCAAAAACATTCAGCAGCTGCTTTCCCCACTAAAGCAGCTAATACAAAAGAATGGCATGTCACTACCGTATCTTGCAAAGAAATCAACGTTAAATATTCTATCAATGCCATTTAACATTTCCTTTGTCAAAGTGAACGAACATATACTTTGTTTTCCTTGATTCTAAATCTCCCTTCCAGGAATAATTCAGGCAGTGGTTCATATGAAAATAAGTTTGCTTGCTCTTCCTGGAAAGTAGTAGTTGTATAATTTACTAATCTGTAGTTATACCTGAAAATGAGGAAAGAACTTGCCAACCTGCGTAGAATACATTGGGCCGTCAGTGTTCTCTGGATACTGGGATCATCTTCAAGTGATGAAAGAGTGAATAGAAGCGTACGTGAAACTAGACAAATCTAGAACTATACTGTCCTGATGAGGATATGCGCTCAGGAACAAGTGGCTAGTCTGTGCCACATGCCACAGATTCACCCTATTTAATCTTCCCAACCATCCTCTGAGAGATGATTGTACCCACCCAGCAGATAAAAAGAGGCCCATGGAGTAACCTGCCCAAGGCCCACAGCCAGAAAGTGGAATTTGAACCTAGGTCCATGGGGCGCAACGGCTCTTTATGGCCCACACAGTTAATACTGTTGTCAGCTGCCTAGACCCCTCGTTATTCTGCTGATATCAAGCTGGAAGCTCTTCTGTGGTCCCAGGAAGGTCTTGCTACCCATTCTGAATAAATTTTTACTAAATCAATAATTAGCATGGCACGTTAAAAAAAAAAATCAACACTTATTTCTATGTTGAATTCTTAGAGAACAATTAGTAATTACAGTCTCAAGTCTATTTTGAGTTGGACTAGTTTGGACCTGCCTTTCTTCAAGTATAATCTCCAGGAGAGCTGATCTACAAAGGAAGATGAAAACATATAAACTTCCTACTTATAGCAACTGGACTAAAAAAGCCATGTCAAAGAACAACTTGAAAATATCCAGTTTATCTTTACTTGAACAGGTTAAAAAAAAAAAAAAAAGTCATGCACAGACCCTGTAGTCAAGCACAAATCCTTGTTATCTTTTTGGCAAGACGGGCAAAACTGACTAGCTAAACTTGATCCACATGCCTGGGGTGATGTCGGGTTGTAGGTTATCACTTCCTTTAAAAGTGCTAAGTAAACACAAGATCTCCTCCCTCCCAGGATTAAATGAGAATACCTGTAAGCCATTTTGCGTCACACCTACCTGGTCCACGGTAAGTGCTCTGTAAAATGTTAACAAGTTAGGATAAACTTAGTACCTTTTTTGATCAATAAGACAATATGGCTGTTTTTCCATTTTAATCCATATTTGAAAAGGGCTATCTAGACACGGACCTTAGGGCCTATGGTAATAAACTGTAAGGATACAGAAAACATGATCAGACTGCCACGATTCAATTACTGCTGTCCAGTCAGGCCTTGGCCAACAACAGCTCCCCACTCCCTCACATGGAGACAGCCTCTAGAAGACCTGGCTAGCCTCCGGGGCACAGGGTCTACCACTGTCCCTTGTTTCCTGGGAGAAGAATCTGCTTCAGTTGCTTCTGCCCTTTAAAAGCTCTTCCTCCTATTCCAATCTAGGGTTTGGTTTGGTTTATTTCTGTTTTAGCTCTAACCTAACTTTTGAACCTATTCCATCCCTCGCTCCCATCCCTGTTGTAGAGAAAAGCAATCCCAGACCCAGTATTTTGCCCACAACCAGACCTGCTGGACTCTAACTGAAACTTGCTCTTAAGCCGTAACATACACATTTCTATTTAGCATTATTTACACGAGTGTTCATTCATCTGTGAATACTTTACACTTAACTAGTCACATCTTCTCATATGTCAGCTCATGGCCACACACAGTACAAGTCTTCCGATACATGTCATCCTCTAGGTTTTCTTCTGGTCCATACTCATGTTGATGAGCAACTGTTTCCCTTCTCCACACGCTGCTTCTTACTGCTCGCCGTAATTCTAAGAAAATAAGGAAAAGCCAGTCTTTCAGTGATGCTATTCAGCTGAATCCCAAAATCCATCAAGCTTGCTTGTGTGTGTGTAAACCAAATATGGTTTACATTAATTTTATAACAAATCAAAATTGATTCTAGAACCTTGGCCAGCTTGGCCTGTAAAATTACTCATTGTTGGAGCCGCGTGAAATGGGATATATAGAAATGGGGTAAGTGGGTTAAGAGGGACAGTAGAACAAAAAAATTCAGAAGATGAGTAAAGGGGATTTTAAAAAATGGGATTTGTTCAAGCAGCTAAGAAAAATGGTGCTGCAGCAGGAGAGGGGAGTCAGCCAGGATAACTCAGGACAAGATGCATTTCAAAGTTCTGTGCGTTAGGGGCCACTTCTGTAAGAGGCAGGCCAAGCTTTGCTTGCAAGAGAACTAGAAAACCAAGACGTCTGCTACTATGCTGGGGTTTCATCTTAGAGAAACTGCTTGAAGTCTGTTCAGTTCCTTATCTTATAAAATGAGAGCAATATTTTAGGAGAGGGATTGCCAATTATTGCAAAGTACAACCTAAATATAAGAATCAAAGGCAATTAAGAGCTGGAAAGAACCACAGTTTTTACTTTACTACTTTATTTTGCAGGTAGGAAAATGGAACAAAAATAGCATGTGACTGCAGGTCAGTTATTCCAGAGTTTAGAACTTTTTCCACTGTATCATGTTAAAATGTTATTTAAAAAAAAAACAACTCTTGGATGCTTTGAAAAGCAGCTAAGCCAGTCACATTTTAAAAGTTCACACTGCAGTACCTGAAGAAACCAAATGCTTAGTGTTAACCGGAAATTAACGAGCTAATAACTTCTCTGTTTCCAGTTTAATGAATAAAAAGCAACACTAATTTTTTTATTCTGACCAGTGATCCATCAAGCCCAGCTCTGAGAGCACGCTACCTAAGGAAGAGTACGTTACATAATCTCAACTATAAAAATCACTGTACACCAAGTGATCACACATTTTCTTTAATCCTCTTTAGATTTGTAAGTAGTATCAAAATACTTGAATCTTTGTATTTCAGCCTTTATTGTATCTTAGGGATAAGCAGATGTAGCGCTATGTATCAGGCACTGTTCTAAGCACTTTATAAACACATTTAATCCTCACGACCCTTTGAGATTAAGTACAACTACCATCCCACTTTTTTAAGGTTTTTTTTTTTTTTTTTTTTTTTAAGATTTTATTTATTTGACAGAAAGATAGCGAGAGCAGGAACATAAGCAGGGGGAGGAGAGGGAGAAGCAGGCTTCCCGTGGAGCAGGGAGCCCGATGTGGGGCTCGATCCCAGGACCCTGGGATCATGACCTGAGCCGAATGCAGACGCTTCACGACTGAGCCACCCAGGCGCCCCTACCATCCCACTTTTACCAGATGAGAAAACCCAAAGAAGTTACATACGTTGTGCCTAAGATAAAACCGCTAGTTGATGCCAACAGCGTGGTCTAGCTCAGGTTCCTGTTAACCACAAAGGCTGTGCTGCCTTTTCCCACCTCCACTATGAGAAGTACTGGGTCTCAGACCACTATATTCAGGCTTCAATGCATGCACCTCTAGACAGTTTCCAAACTAGGGGGAAAATCGTGTCCATCCAAATAATAATCTTTATTCCTATATTAGTCACATTCTGAAGGCAGCAATTTTTTCTAGACATACCTGGAATGTCCTACCCTTTATTTTACCTTAGGGTATTTTCTAAATAAAAAATGAAATCATGTGCTGACTAGCACAGATGCCTCATGGTTTCAGTCAATGACAAGAAGAGGTCTCCTGTTTGAGTTCCAATACCTCCCTTCCAAATTTGTTCTGATATAAAGTACCCTAGCCACTTTTCCTTTACTACTCCACTGAGAAAATGCTCTCAAAATCTGACTGCATCCCAGTCACTGCTAAGCTACCCTCTAACTTGAGCATTACGTGAACTCAGGAAGAGAGAGAAGAAAACTTATTTACTTAACGCTAGAATACTGACAACAAAATCTAGTTTACTAGCCATAACTGACTTTATGGCTTTTTCTTCCCAACCTTCAGCTAGTTTATCAAGAATAATGACAAAGCCATATCTTTTAGTATTTACTAGACACTCCTGGAAAAACTTGTGCTAGAAAATAAGGAAGTACTAAAATACTGGTATGTTTTATCATTTTCTTGCCTTCTTTTCCTTCCTGAACAATCTAGTCCTAAAGCCAGTAAGTGGAGCAAGTAAAGCAGGCATCTGTGGTAGGGTGGAGGGAGCCCCAGAAAAGTAAGGAGGATCTCCCTGTGGTGCAGGCTGCTAGCAACAGTGATGGGAAATTACATACAGAGGCATCAAATAACTACATTAAGGATAATGCGAATCAGATTTCTCACTGTCAGAGAAGGGAGTTACAAACAAGGAAAGAAAACAAGAATGAACCCTAAAATCCTGGATTAGAATTGGGTAAGAGTGTGAACTCAAGGTATTAATTTATAACATATGGGGCAGACATAAAAATACAGATATATACATGTTATTGTGCTAAAAAGCAGAAGTCCTCAACAATGAAGACATGGCAAAAGGACAGAGGAGCTAGCTTAAAGAAGATTCCTCTTAACCCAAATCTCAGACAATTTGAACACTAAAATAAGGACAGAAATGAACAAAAGCCATGGAGAACAGGAATTCATGAATCCATACCAATAATAAATGGCAGAAAGGATGCTGCAGAATGCAGACTTCTAACTGGCTAAACATGGAGAGAGCACTGAAAAAAACCATTTTTTCAAAAAGTATACTAAAGATTGGTTCAGGCAAGAACCATCTGTGACTGAGTGCTAAATCTCAGGGGAAGTGTTTAGGAGAAACAGGATATTTGGTTGGCTATAACTTTTTTTTTTTTTGCCTATGAAATAAAAAGTTTTAACATCATCGCTGAAGGCAGACAGACGTAGATCTCCAGATACGATGCCCTAAGAAATAGGTCATTTATGTACCATCTCCAGCCTGAAATGTATAACATGAATCTAACCATTGGGAAGCCTCTGAAAAGCCCCAAGTGAAAAACATTTCTAAAAAAAGCAAGATGGGGAAGGGAACAGACTTCTTCAAAAATGTCAATGTCAAAAGAGAGAGCAGCTCTGGAAATATTCCAGAATAAAGAAATTTAGAAAAACTTGGTACTTCGAGCTAATGCCTGATCCTAGACTGGATCCTGAGCTATAATGAAAAACCACACAGGACATTACTGGGCAAACTAACAGAACTAGACTCTGGGTGACAGACTCTCACGACTACACTCTGGTCCTGCACAAGGAGACTGCTGTTCCCGGGAAGCATGCGCTGCAGGGCTGGGGACAGTGACGTGTGCAACCTCCTCTCCAACGGCTCGAGCAAGTGTCGCGTGCAGAATACAAATGGCTAACAGATCACTCTGGAGAAAGGATACAACCCCTGTCTCCTTTATACTAATCTTTGCAATCTTCTGGAACTTTCTGAACTGATTTCCAAATAAAAACTTTCAAAGTCAGGAGTTTGCTTGAAGGGGCCAAATTAGAGACCATTTGAGCCTCAAAATGAGTAAGAGGAATGGACTATAACACTGATTTGAGAAGAATCCATGAATCCAACTAATACTAAAAAAAATTCTTCTTCCCAAAGGAAGCCAAATAATTATAGAAATAACAGAAATAGAAAATCACCACTTATATCCAGCCTAGTAACAACAAATTGGGGCAAGAATCATGCCATGTGCTAAAACCCAGGAGTGAGACTTAAGGAAGGAGATGCTCACACAGTACCCGAGTCCAGCCCACAGATTTCCTCCTAATTACAAAGGGGAAAGCGCACCTGGGCAATGGGCAAATCTAGCAGACACTGCCCCAACCACGCTAGCAAACGGAGGATCCCTTTCTTAGCTGACAGCATGTGTCTCCTAACGTGACACACGCGGACACATCACCAGGGAAGGACTCCTACCAAAATGCCCAATCTAATTGTGCGAAAATAAGCTGCTAATAAACCTAAATGAGGACATTCTGCAAAACAGGTGGCAGTCTCCAAAAATGTCAATAGTCCCCAAAACAAAACAAAACCGGCTGAAGACCTAAAAGAGTACAGATATGCATCAACCTTGATTGGCCCTTGGATCCAACAACTTTTTAGTTGTGAAGGACATCAGAACGACTGAATGTCTAAGACATACTAGACAACATTATATTATTAACTTTACTGAGTATGACACTGTTTTTCCAGTTACACAGAATGTCACTGTTTACAGGAGATAACATCCTGAAATATTAAGAATCACAATGTCCTCAAGCAGCTCTTAAATGGGTCAACAAAGCGTGTGTGTGTGTGTGTGTGTGTGTGTGTGTGTGAACAAATGTGGCAAAATGTCAACATCTAGTGAAATAAAAATTTTTTAAATAAAGATTAATACATCTTTTACATTACTTCATTTAAGCAACTTAAAACTTTGGAAAGTAGAGGTCACCACCTACTGCTGAGTGAGAAGAGGAAGGCAGAGAGGGCAGAGCCTTGAAGGGCGGCAGCACCTCACCGCTAGCCCTGGGGACAGGAGGAGGGGTCGCGCCCAGCAGCGCCGAAAGCCTAGCTGAGCTGGAGAACAAAGCAGCAGGTTACCGGCTTACAGCCTCCTAGTCCTGCGGGCCTAGAATTTCACAGCACAGAAAGCTGTGGACTGCCTCTCTGGAAATTTATAAAAATGTTCACGGTAACCAGTCTTGCTATGGGTATCTTCAGATAGATACTCTTTTTACCCAAAGAAGTCTTCCCTTAAATCCTTGTTTCAATGAAAAATTTAGTTTATGCCACTCTGAAACTTGTATTTTATTTGCCTGATATCCTACTTTTGTAAAAGAGACAGCTTGTATTCAAAGAAGCCCAATGCTGTTTAGGAGGTAAACTCAGGAGAACTAGCTGAGGGAGACAAAATATTTCTAAATACTTGATGGAAGGACAGGAAGTTGCATAGGGGGCTCCTTGTTAACTAGAGGAAAAGTCACAAGGAAATATCAACATGAAGCTTTGATCTTATCTTGTCCTCCAAACACTGAAGCAGAGGAACATGGAATTGTGTCCTTCAAACTCTTGAGAGAAGCCCGAAAACAGTCATAAATAGAACCACAGGCCAGAATGTAAAATGTCCGCACACTCAGTAGGAGCCCCAACGTGGGCTTTTCTTACCCACCTCTTTTGAGGGGAAGAGTACATAGTAACAAACGATGAAGAATAATTTTCCATTTTTTAGAAGGCTTACCTCTGTCAGTACTAAGTAAGAGAACACAGAGTATAACTTGAAAGAAAAGCCTCATCTCCACCTTATTTGTGGAGAGGCATGCAAGCCCAAAACGTTCTGTGTATTTGCACCAGATGAGAGTTCTCATCCAGTATCAGAGGCGGCACGTAGTGCATTTGTTGAAATCCAGTTAAACTGAGCAGCAGTGATGCCCTCGTTTCTAGGCTGCGTGCTTGCATCTAAGAGATCTAGAACAATTTGAATTTGCTGACAATTGTCTTTTACTTTGCCTATATTTATAAATAACTTATACTATTTATACTTAAATTTCTTTGTAGTAAAACCAGTTCTTTCTCAAACTGCTAAGCAGATCACATTCTCAAAGGTAAATGTAATCTCTTACCTTTCCATAAAGAAGTAAGCTTTGTGTCAGCTTCTCTGTGGATCAAAATCAGAAGACCAAGAGGAACCAGGTTCCAATTTCTCTTCAACTAAACTTTTAGACTTGCTTTTATTCCTCTCTGTTCTGAGCAAACTGCACGGTAAGCTCCTTGTTTCTAATCTCTATAGTGTCTACTCCACTCTCAGCCCTTTGCGGCCTAGTCAGGAGAACTGGAACATGTTCATCGACCTCTAAAGTAAACCAACGAGAAGGAGCCATAATTAAACAGGGTACCACACCGACCTCCGCACAGGTAAACACCAGAAGACAATGGAGTAATGCTTTCATAACTAAGAGCGTGCTCAGGTTTTCATATGCAAGGGAAACTGGAAAACACTCAGATTTGGAGAGACTAGGAAAACATACCACTTGGAAAAATTTCCTCAAAAAGACATGCTTCATCCCAACAAGAATGGAACTGAATTAAAGAAACCAATCTTAAGGGTCCATGAAAAAATTCAGGGCAAATTCAAACTCTTCAACAAAGAAGGAAATCCATAGTTTATCTGGTGATTAACAGCAGCAATTTAATACAGTGAAAAAAAGCCAATTATATTTGAGTTTATGTTTCTTTAAAACAATACCTATAAAAATTATATAAATCTTAGAAGAACTGTTCTATGCATACTAATATTTGATCTATAGGATCAAATTTTTATAATTTGATTTTTTTAGAAAAAAAGTATAAAAGAGATGCTATAATCTTTTACTGTTAGTCAAATTATAGGAACTTAGCCACATTTAGATGACATCTTGACCAAACTACAGAGATAGTATCTAAATAAAAATTACAGACAGCCCCCCTTTTTAAAGTATTTTATCACTGGCAGGTCTAAGTTTCTAATTCCTTTATCCATATACTATAGTCTACACCAAAATACCATCAGGAAAGTGGCTTCGAGGGGCAGCAGAGAGGGAAGAGTGGAGGCGATTCAGGTAGCTGGAGTTACCAACAAGCCCAGGCTGGTCTGTAATGAGTCTGTAACTCTGCCTTCCTCTCTCAGGCCCAGTAAGAAGCTTCTGTTACTTTCCCCCTCCAGGCTCTCCTTGATGCTGGAAGAAGGAAGGGCTGGGGTAAAATGTGAGGTGGAACATAATCTAATAAAAGATTAAAGGAAAGGACCAAATTGAAAGAAGTCTTTCCAAAGCCTCTCAGTTGGTCCTTGCTGGTGTTTTCAGCGACCTGGTACAGCAGCGGCTCATGTGGGGAAGATTCTTCAGTGAAATGCTTCTACACAGCAGTCTGCCACAGGAAATCGAACCAAGCCAGAGAAGTGTGCTTACCCCCCGATCCAGGAGCTGATCTCTTAAGTCACTATAATTTATATAAAGACATATATAAGGATGTTTATCATGAGGGTTTTTTTTTATCATGAGGTTTTGATAAACTTCGTAAGTGTCCAACAGCGCTTCTATTTTTATAAGAAATATTTTTAAAGAGTCTGTGTGTAGAAAAGAACTAGAAAAACAGACATTAAAATGTCACTATTGATGGTCTCTGGGCGGGAGACTACTACAAGTTCTTTGCAGTTTCCCAACTTTTCTGCACTGCACACAAATCAATCTTGTACCGAGAAGAGGGAAAAAAGATCCTCACAAGAAGAAATAAGGCAGGCTTACACTCACTTTTTGTTCCTGCTGTATTATTTAACACATCTGAGCTATCTTCCAAAACCTCTTCTAAATGCTAAACACAAAAGCAAATTTATTTATTATGGCTAAGACACTCATTTTAAATGGATGTATACAAACCCCGTGAACACATAAAACACATGCTATCCGGATGCGCCACACACCACACCAGGACTCTACACCTGCTGCCGGAAGCACATCTATGCCCGCCATGCAGGACTCTCCAGGGAGTCAGTGGTCCCACCGAGTCAGAGTGCTCCCACTGCTCCGACAGCAGCCCACGCTCACCATCACGGTACTGACCACACTCCAACAGGAGCCGGACCAGCTCTGACTCCAGCAGGACGCTAGCACAGTGCCTGGTGACGCTGCTGGATGCGCTGATGGACTTACGCACAGATGGACACACAGACACACATGGACAAAGGAATGGACAGACAGATGTATGGACAGAGGAATGAATGTACCGATGCAGACTTTTGGTTAGGAAAGCCAGCTTGCGGTCCCACCTCGCTGACTACTGATGTAACAAGTCACTCTACCTTTCTAGGTCTTTTATTCACATAGAAGGAAAATGATTCGACTTGCTGACATGAGAAGGCTCCTTCTAGCTACTAAATTAGAGGACTAACACTTAGGCATGATTTTTTCATTTTAAGCAATTAGAGAGGTTTGCTGGTGGATATCCTTTTTATAACCCTGTTAGTCATATTTAAGACTGACTGATGCCAAATCCTTGACCGAGGATATATCCCTGATCTACCATTGTTCCTATATAAACACATAGTTCACTTTAAGAGGAGGATTTCCACACTTTTTAGAACTGCCGTACTCTGAGGTTTGCACCGACAGCCTCAAACACCAACCTACAGAGGGCAAACTTTCAGTCTTTTCTTGTTTCAATCTATGAAAAAAACATTCCAATCTACTGGTGACAGATCTTTAAACAAGAACAACTTACCTAAAGTCTTTTTGGAAGTCAATAAAATACAGTCCTTCATGAGATCAATGTAGCCACTTTTTTTTTAAGATTTTACTTTTAAGTACTCTCTACACCCAACGTGGGGCTTGGACTCACAACCCCGAGATCAAGAGTCTTACGCTCTACCCACAGAACCAGCCAGGCACCGCTTCACTTACCTTTTACTTTCTTATCAAACTTCTTCTGTTTCATTTTCTCTCGGTTTTCCTGTCGAGCTTCCTTTGCTTCTTCTAATGCTTCCTGACTACCCCAAACTTCAAGAGACCTCTTCACAATCTACAACACAGAATCCAGATTTAAGTTGTTAAGTATTATAAAGTCATAATGATTAAATCCATGGACACCAAAACATGATCTCACTCAAGGGCAATTTTATAAGTATTTGAAATTTTGAAGAGATTTTAAATAGTGCTAAGAAACAACTCTAATAACACCTCTATCTAAGCCTATGGAACCTCAGCCTAAATGTAGGCTTGATTAGACTGTAAGTACAAGAGCTGTCCTCTGACTGTAATTGTTTCTCTGCGACATTGTTTTCACACGAATCCACCAAAGTACCAGTAGACAGTGGGTCTGATAAGTTTTGTCACACTTGCCAAAATAATCTGCAGACCAATTAGCAACAGTCGTCTGAATATGAGGTCATCTCCAAAAACCTCTCACCACAGAGAATCAGTCACTACTGCTCTTTTCCTCCCTGGTCTATTACTAACTTCTGATCTTTACAATGTCAATTTTTTTTTTTTTTTTTAACTGTAGTACCTGAATGACCTAAAGTCTTTATTCTAGTTTAAAAACTTTGCATTATAATATCTTTACTCTTTATAATATTTATTTACATTTAGAAGACTAACAAACACACTAAGAATTACGCTCAGGATCTCTCTCACAATATGTTAAGGGAACCAAAATATCAATCAAGGTAGCCAAACTCAAATTTCTTCCTGACATGATCAAGTGATATCCTGGCATTTCCTAAATTCTCAAACATCACCTTTTCCACACTTTAACACCCCTGAAATGCTGCAGCACCAGCCACTTGCTCACCGATGCTTTAACAGCTGAGTCAAAAAGTGGTTCAGAAGAATTGGACTCTGAATGCAAAGAAGTTTAGGAATACCTTAATAAATCTGTTGTAGTTGCATTTCTTATGTATGTATGCACAAGCATGATATATAGCAAAAAAAAAAAAACTAAAATCTAATGGCACTATTTCAGTAAGTATAAAATAAAAGCTTCAAGTGATAAGAAAGCATTGGGTTGGCGTTTTTTCATTTTAATGATACATAAAATAATGGTGAATCTTCTAATTAACGGTGTCTTAGGTTTAATAAAATTCAGTAAGTGACTGGCTTTACAATGTAGTTTCTTAATTTTATTTGAAGCTACTAGGATTTTCTAGTATTTTCCAGTCAACCTGCTCTAAACCAATGCCTCTCAACATTTTTTTATATAATGGCACAAAAATAGAACGTATGTACTATTCTAGGATAGATACAGGAGGCTCTGACTCAAGGCACCCACACTAAGTGGGTAACTATCTCCGCACACCACTACAACACGAGAAGTTGAGAAGATCCACTCTGAAACACAGCAGAGTTACATGGACACTTGACACTGTTCCAGATGAGCATTTCCCAAGTGGAGTTAGATTTTAGGCATCTGTGAAATTCCTGAAACTTTCTAGGGTTTTCATTTGGAGGGTGGGCGGGTAGGGAAATGGGGCCCAACTCTTAATCCCAACCTAGTTCCCCAATTGTCCTAGTAACATTACCTGACAGTAACATATCTGCCCCGAAGTGCCACACCGAAAAGTAAACCCAGATGTTATTAAATGTCGTTACATACGACTATGACTCATATACAAAACAACAGAAGGAAAAGGATCTTTTTAGCTCTGTAAGCAAAACTAAACTAATTATACCTAGTTTACAGTTAAAACTTCACCCAACCGAGGACTTAAAATGACCAAGTATAATGTATCAGAGACCTGTAATTTTAAGTAGAGTTTCATATCACCCCATTGTGAATGATGAGGATTCTTCTTCACAATAAATTTAAGAGCTGGTTCTCTTTTTTCTAAATCACAGTCTTTCAGAAGGTATTCTTGTTTGGCTTCTGTTTTAGTTATGAGCTTGTGTTTATCATCAGCATCTCTGAAAATAAATTAAGTCCAGTACTATGTTAGTTATTTTAAATAAACTATGTTTTCAAATAGTCCAACAACCTAGGGGCATGCTTTCCAAAACATTATTCTAAAACAGTTTTTCTTGGGGTGCTGGGTGGCTCAGTCAGTTAAGCGTCTGCCTTTTGTTCGGGTCATGACCTTGAGGTCCTAGGATCGAGCCCTGCATCAGGCTCCCTGCTCAGTGGGGAGCCTGCTTCTCTGGCTCCCTCTGCCCCTCCCCACCTACTCAGGTTCTCTCTCTCACTCTACGTGCTCACTCTCCCTCAAATTAATAAAAAATCTTTAAAAAAATAAAATAGCTTTTCCTTCAATTCTCACGGTCAAGTTAGCAGCATAAAAATTCTAAACAGAAAAATACTTTATCTTTTACTTATTTGGAGAAGCTGTATTATATTAGCAGCAGATCCAGGTCATTTAACAAGAATTTCTTTCTACTTACTTGAAGTCCCTCTTTGCCACAATGGATTTGAAATGACTAAGAGTATAGCAAATATAAATGAGAAGACTCAATGGGTAAGAAAATATCTCATGGATGGAACATAAGGAATATAAGTATACAAGGTCCAACTACGCCAACACACTTGAGTTTCCAATTGGCTCTGAGCTTGTTCAAAGTCAAGGTAAAAATGGAGGTATAGTCAGTCACATAGTTCTCATTTATTTTGTTCTCCATCTACACGCCAGGTATGACTCAAAGTACTAGAAAAACAGCAAAGAAAACAAAGCCTTGTTTTCATGAAGCTCCCATTCTGGTTAGGAGAAGACAATAAGCACACGTAATGACAGATAAAAGTGCTATAAAGAAACACAAAGCATGGTAAAGAACAGAAAGTTTGATAGACTGGGTAATCAAAGGCGGCCACTGATGAGGGGGCGTTTGAGCAGGGCCCTTAAAAAGTCAGAGAACATTCTGAACAGCTGGAGAAAGAACATCCTAAGCAGAGAGAACAGCAAGTGCGAAGGCTCTAGGGCAGGAGTGCGCTTCACAACTGGACTCACGGCAAGTGAGCCAGTGGGGACCAGAAGGCTTAAGGCAGGGAAGACGGTGAGGAGGGGCGGGAGATCAAGTCTGAGACATGCGGGAGCCCTCTAAGCAGTGTGGAGACAGTTCTAGTCTACATGGATTAAAAACCGTTGAAGAGTTCTGACTAAAATGTCTCCGTAGAAGAAGCCAATGGTGCAAAGTTGGGGGCACGGGCCAGTTAGAAGACCACCAGTGCCGGGCTCCAGACAGGGGCTGATGGTGGCCTCGGCTGAGGTAGTGGTGGGAGGGGCGAGGGGGCGAAGCAAGGATCTGGAAGGAACACAGATCCAACTGGACTTGGAATTAAACACGGGATAAGGAGAGAAACAGCCAATGAAGTTGGCCTTTACTGAAATGAGGTATAGGTCAGGGAGGGGAGGGGAGGAGAGACTTAAGATTGGGAATAACTTCTGGGGGCGCCTGGGCGGCTCAGTCGTTAAGCGCCTGCCTTCGGCTCGGGTCGTGATCCCAGGGTCCTGGGATCGAGCCCCGCGTCGGGCTCCCTGCTCAGAGGGAAGCCTGCTTCTCCCTCTCCCACTCCCCCTGCTTGTGTTCCCTCTCTCGCTGTCTCTCTCTCTGTCAAATAAATAAATAAAATCTTTAAAAAAAAAAAAAAAAAAAAAAGATTGGGAATAACTTCATGAAAGCTAAATAACTTAGAAGTTTAAGCTAAAAGAGGGGACAGGTACTCTACTAAAATTAAAATCGAAGATATTGAAAGGAAACAGAATGGAGGGCTGTGTTCCTAATTACTTTAAAAGTATCTGTTTTCCAGACTACTACACAACTTTCTTTAAACTGATACATTAGTTGCTTCCATCTTCTCAGGGAAATAGGATTATATGTGATAATTTAGTTCCCAAAAGCTATCCATCCTTACTTTAAGAAGTGATAATGCTGTGGCTCTTAACCACTGTGTGTCAATGGGAACAGAGTTTATAATTTGTAATTCCAATGGCAGCCACACATTTTTTTTAAAACTTTTTTTTTTAAAGATTTTTATTTATTTGACAGAGAGAGCACAAGCAGGGGGAGCAGCAGAGGGAGAAGGAGAAGCAGGCTTCCCGCAGAGCAGGGAGCCCGACGTGGGGCTCGATTCCAGGACCCTGGGATCATGACCTGAGATGAAGGCAGACGCTTAACGACTGAGCCACCCAGGTGCCCCGGGAGCCAAACATTTCCAGTCACAGATCTGATCGTGAGACAAGCAATATCTCCCATTCCCTCTTCTCAGGATTCTACCCAGCAACAAGTCAGTGGGAATGTCTCCCTCCCCTGCAGCAGGGACTCGAAGAAGCCAGGTCCTCCAGGCAGGTGAGCAGTTGATCTAGGGTAGCAGGTCCAAGAAGAAGGACCAGGGAACAGAGAAGAGGGCTCAGTAAGAATCCCAGATGGGGTCTTAAGGCATGAAAGACACCAACACAGGACGTGCTGGGGTAAACAGTAGGGAAGGAACCAGGAGGAGTGAGAAGCATCATCCTGGGGTGACAGAAAGAGGCCAGAGGCCAGGAGAGGAAGAAAAAGGACGAGAGAAGAATGTGACTTTTCCTCCTCTCTTCTCTCCCCTTCAGTCCCCTCCTCTCACTGAAGGCCCCAGTCCTCTGACCAAGGTGTCCGCATACCCCGGGGTAAGACACAGGGGACCCTCAGGGACCAGGGGGAAGAGAGGGGTTAGGAACTTGCTAATGAGAGAGGGTAAAGACCCACCAGGCCCAGAGAAAGGAGGACAGATCTACAGCTGAACCAGGGCTGTCCTCATCACTGTGATAAGCACAGGCTTCCTGTATTTCTTTGACAAAATGGAAACCACAGAAATTTTAGGAAACAGCTAGAACAAAAATTGTAATTACTAATATTAAATCCACATGGATCTAATTATGGTTTTGCACTAAACCTACATGCAAACAGTAAACTTTAGCAATTGAGAACATCGTCTGAAATAAGTACCTGCAGTTATCGCAAGTTGCCAGATCAAAGTGGCTCATAAGGTAAGAATCCATAAATTCTTTACCACACTCTTCACATACTGCATAATCAAATTCCATAACAGGTCCTAAAGAAAGGAAGGTTAATTCTTTAAGTTTACTTTTTTGTGACTTAGAACAATGTATTTTCCCCTATCTTAAGGTTATCAGCATGTACTTTATAATGGACACAAATACCTTTACATCAAAGACAAAACCATGATTAAGTAATCTTCTATTTATCTTAAAAAAAAATTTTAAGGAAAAAACTATCAATTCATCAAGTACGTTTGAACCCAAAACCATGTGTAAGGTGCTTGTATGAGCTCTGTACTGCTGCTGTAACAAATTACCACAAATCTTCGGGCTAAAATAACACAAACTTATTATCTTACAGATCTGTAGTTTGTAAGTCTGACGTGGGTCTCAGTGGGCTACAGTCAAGGTGCAGGCAGGGCTGCATTCCTTTCTGGAAGTTTTAGGACACAATCTATTACCTGCCATTTTCAGTCCTGCCTTGATTCAGGACTCCC
Organism: Neomonachus schauinslandi; assembly: GCF_002201575.2. Lineage (NCBI taxonomy): Eukaryota > Metazoa > Chordata > Mammalia > Carnivora > Phocidae > Neomonachus > Neomonachus schauinslandi. The sequence continues at coordinate 60,615,321 of NC_058415.1, forward strand.
TTCCTCCAACTTCCAAACCGGCAGTAGCAGCTTCTCCCATCACTCTGGCTTCTTCCATAATCACATCTCCCTGTGCCTCTCTCCTGCCTTTTGCTTTTAAGTACCTATAATTACACTGGGCCCACCTGGATAATACAGAATAATCTCCCACACATCTCAAGGTCTTTAACCTTGATCGTATCTGCAAAGTCCCTTTTGTTATGTACGGTCATATATCATGGGTTCCATGGTGATTGGAATGTGGACATCTTTGGGGACCGCTATTCGGCCTACCACCATACTGTTGAGAGTACAAAAGAGGTGAGTCCCAGAGTAGAAGGGAGCAGAGGGGGCCGCTTACAGACAGGGAAGATGGATACTAACACATAACACGGAAAGAGTAGTAAAGTGCAAGTCAACAGCAGAAGAGACAACACAGAATTCACTTTCAAATGGGAAACTTTCTCCCCCTCCACTCCACCCTCCCCACCACCACCACCAACAGAGTAAATACCTCAACAATGAGACTGTAAACTTGAGGGTGAAGATTATATTTAGCTATATATCCTCAACTCCCAGCACAGAAACTACTCTAGGTAGAGTAAAACTCAATTTTTTTGAGGACTTCAAATACCTGGCTAAGGATCTTTATCCTATAGAATTTCTCAGCAAATCTGAAAGTTTGGTTCTCTCAGCAAATCTGAAAGTTTCACTAGTACGTCTTTAGGATGATTGCTACTGCCAAGCCCCACCTCCGAGAACTGCCACAACCCCCAGTGGAAAGAAGAAGGGAGTCATCATTTGTCCAGTTGGTTCGACACATTCCTATCACTGCCTTCCCTTACCTATTTCCAACGCAACAAGGTCAGTTCATATTCTACCACCCCTTAATTCCACTATCTCCAAACTCTAACAAAAATATCACTCTTCCTTATAAAATATTAGCGGGACACAGCTACAGACAAAAGGAAAGGTTAAAAATAGAGTCAAAGATCTTCAAAAACTTGATTACTAGAATGTGTTAGAATGGAGAAAAACAGAGGTCTGACATACCAATTAGGAGACTACTGAACAGCATTATTAATCGAAAGCCATAAAATGTGCAGAACATTTTCCTAATTTTAGAAAGTCTTTATGATGGAAAATTTTAAATGTACATGATGATTTTTCTACTCCTTCACTCCCTTTATATTTACCACGTGAAAATTGGCAGTCTAGTGTAAGCAAGAGCCTTCCCTCCCCGCCATTCATTCACTCATGTACCTAATTATTATGATACAGACTCACAGATTCCTCTTTTTTCCAATGGCATTATCACTCAGTAGTGTCCTTATTGACTTTGGTGCTCAAATGGTCTCAGATTTGGCTAGCAGGAGCCCCTTCAAGCTGTGTAACACACTTTTATCACTTTTGAACACTTACATATTTCTGGCATTACAGAATGTTCCAAACTCACCTGGTGGCCATCCTGCCCCAACCCTAGAATCAGCTATTTCTCTGAAGGGCCCTGGCTCCTTTCGGTGGGGGAACAGTATCAGAGTCCAAGATCTGGACAGCAGGTATGCTCACTGCCACTGGGTTATCTTCACTTCAAGGCCCTTTCTGTGGACAGAGCTAAGAAATACATGCACGTGTGTGTACACATATGTGTGAATACATGCACGTGTGTGTACATATATGTACGCACACACACAAGTACTCACACGTGCACACATATCTTTTTGAGGTATAACTGACATTGTATTAGTTTCAGATGTCTAACATAGTGACTCAATATTTACATATATTGTGAAATTATCAAATAAGTCTAGTTAACATCTGTCACCATAGTTTACAAAATCTTTCTTATGAGAACTTTTAAGATCTACTCTCCTAGCAGCTTTCAAATATGCAGCACAGTAATATTAACTAGTTGCCATGCTGTACAACACATCCTCATGACTTACTTTATAACTAGAAGTCCATATCTTTTAATCACCTTCACCCCCCCTTTCCCTATCACCTTCCTAGTGATTCTGATGAACCTCTATTCTAGATTATAAAAGCATTTGATAGGCTTTGCTTTATAGGCAAATGACCCAAATAATTTAATGGCCCAAATAATTTTGATTTTTCTCAGCTATGCTGAAGCTCTTTAAAAATTAACAAAGGGGCGCCTGAGTGGCCCAGTTGGTTAAGCATCTGCCTTCAGCTCAGGTCATGATCCAGGGTCCTGGGATCAAGCCCCACATCGGGCTCCCTGCTCAGCGAGGAGTCTGCTTCTCCCTCTCCCTCTGCCTCGCTTCCCTGCTCATTGCTCTTTCTCTCTGCCTCAAATGAATTAAAAAAAAAAAAAAAATTAACAAAGAAAACATGATAGATAGAGGGGTGCCTGAGTGGCTCAGCTGGTTAAGTGTCTGACTCTTGATTTCTGCTCACGTCATGATCTCATGGGTCGTTAGGCTGAGCCCCACGACAGGCTTTGCGCTCAGGGGGAGGAATCTGCTGGAGAGTCTCTCTCCCTCTCCCAGACTAAGTCAGCCCAGAGAATGAGGACCTTTTCTAATCTGTCTCCCAAAGGGGACACTGTTGAAGGAGGTGATCGAGAGGACGTGATGGCCAGCTGACCTATGAGGCGGATCTGGGCAATCAGAGACTCCTCAACCCCTACCCTGTTCTTGAAATGCTCATTCTGCCCACCAATCCCACAGTGGGAGCTGTTCCAAGGACAAACCCTTGAGAGAGTAAGGTCTCATAGAGGCCATCTGACCTGAATATGTGACCGAACCCAGTTAAGCCTCTATATAAACTGTGAAGATTTGGCAGGTGGGTGCAGAGATCTACTCATCTTGCAGCCACCCAAGACGCCTCCTACATTCCCTTGCTAATTAAAGCTGCCACCTACCAATCTGGAGTGGGCCTGACTCCTTCAGTCTCTTGCCCTCTGTGTGCCAGGCCAGTCTGCAAACCAACACACACCTTTTCTAACTTCCACAAATTCACGACCCAAGTCCTATTCGCATGCAGCAGCCATAGCATCAATGCATGAGTAACAGCCAATGCCACAGGTATACCTTCGTTAAGCAGGAAGGCACTACAACAGGTTACGATAAAGATTTGTTATGTAATGGGGCGCCTGGTGGCTCAGTCGTTAAGCATCTGCCTTCGGGTCAGGTCATGATCCCAGGGTCCTGGGATCGAGTCCTGCATCGGGCTCCCTGCTCAGTGGCGAGCCTGCTTCTCCCTCTGCCTGCCACTCCCCCTGCTTGTGTGCACGCGCTCTCTTTCTCGGACAAATAAAATCTTTAAAAAAAAAAAAAAAATTGTTGTGTGATCTGTTAAATGAAAGTATAGGCTTTATAGGCCCAGTTGAATCCAAAATCTGCAGACTAAAGTTACAATGTGTCTTCATATCCATAAAATCATAGGGACTCTAAAGGTCTTTAATTCAATGCCTTCCCTCCTCATACAGGGCTTCTCTAATATATCCTGGTCAGGTCTTTCAATCTCTGAACCCCTCCCTGTTTTGCTATTTAGAAGCAGCAATTCCCACGGTTAGGAAGTTTTTCCATTTCAGAGAGTCACCATGAGACTCACATAAAATATGCGCCAACATTCTATAAGTGCGAAGTGCTAAATACATGCACGGTACTGGGCTGAAATCTCCCTCACTGTATTGTAATTGTCACCCACTGTTCCAAGTTCTGCCCTCCAAAGCAAATCACAGTAAGTATAATCTCTATTCCACAGAGAAGCACTTCTTACACTTGCAGGCAGTTAAAAGTGTCCTCTCAGTTAAACCTAACCAGTTTTGACAACTGTTCCTCACATGTCAATTTGAAGACATCCATTTTGACCACTCTGTTTTGGACACTATATACCTGTCAATATCCCCCTTAAATATGGCACCCAAACTGAACAAATATTTTAATCCTTCAAATCTCAGCTTCTGAAAACAGTGGAATAGAACGGGACTCTTACCTACCTTGATGAACATATAACATTTCTGTTGCCACAGCTAAAACTAAAATAGGTTTTTTAAGCCTCCCCAAGGATAGCACTACAGATATATACACCCCATTTTTCCTCCAAACAAATAAAAGAATGTCTTAAATTTTATTTCTTGGGTTCTAGCCCCTCATTTCAGCCTATCAAGACAATGGAGTATACTATCAGTCAATATATGGGCTATCCCTGCCTATTTTAAAATAAGAGACAGCATCAACCCTAAGTACACAAACCACAAGTTAAACTAATCATTGCCAAATCTGTTTAATTTTTAATCTATTAGCAAAACTGCCAAACTGTATCCCTCTTACAAAGCTGACCTGCTCACTGACAAGTATGGCATTAACATCGATTTACAAAAAATTATGCAAGTTACTCAAAATGACCAATCCAGATACCTATTTTCTGAAAATACACTTTACCTGGTTGATGGACAACTTTTCCAATTGTATGTTGTTCTTCCTCTTCCTCTTCCAGAATGAAGCCTCCTCCCGTGTCAATGATCTTTGGGGCTGCTTTTACATTAGCCATACCTATGAAAAGTAAAAGTGGTGAATGATTTAACTAGGGAAGCCCATATGTTCCTCTGTGCATAAACAGATTCTTTAAATTTAATATATATCAAAGACAAGGATGCCCACTGTTAGCACTTCTACCGAACATCATACTGAAGGGCCCAACTAGCCCAAGTTGGTAAGAAAATAAAACAGGCATAAAGGTTGGAAAGGAGTAAAACAGTCTTTATCCACAGATGATGTGATTATGTATGGAGAATATTCACAAGAATCTACAATTAGAATTAAGAAATAACATCTAGGAAAAGAGGTGTAAAACCTCTACAACGCAACCACCACTAAGAGAAATCTAAGACCTAAATATAAATGGAGAAATAGACCACGCACAGATTGGAAGCCTCAATATTATATTCGGTGCCGAGATTTTTATCTTCAGTACTTTTATTTCAGCATACTGTACAATTTTCATTTTCTGTCTGAGCTAGGACACAGGCCATGGAAAAGACTGAGAAGAACTTGCCTAGAATGTGGTGCTAAGGGCTTGAGGAAACAGCAAGGTGCAGCAGCAGAGAGAAAGGGGGCTTTGTCTTGGCATGATTGAGCATCGTTCAGTATCTTGTTCAAGTTAAGGTCTTGACTACTCCAGCTGGTCAAAACCAAGCTCCTGAGGCACAGCGAGGTGCATCCATGTCACAGCACAGTGGATTCTACCTTGCTTTCCATGATCAGAAGTTTAATACCGGTCTATGTGCTTTTTTGCACCCCTGTTCCACAGCCATTTAGTACAGATCTACAAACCTTTATGAAATCATGAATATGACTTAACGCAAATGAACAACTTTTGTCCTGACTCTATAACATCTCAAGTTGAGAAAGGAATAAGAAAACTAGAAAACAGAAAGGATGAGACCAGAACCATTAAAAGTGGCTGTAATTTGTGGATTCAGTGTCCGTATGAATATCAAGACACGCTGCCAGCCCCAGCTTCCTGTCATTCTTCCTTTCTTCTGGTTGATGAAAAGGGGTAGTAGAGGACACAGCTCCAAACTGTGCTCAACTACTCACACAGTATGGGATACAGCTTTAGGAACATGTGTACTTCACGTTACAGAGGCAGCCCTGAAGACCTGCATGTCAACCAAACTATTTTAAGTACCCTAGGGAAGATTATTACTGGACCACAGTGGAAAGTTAGATGACAGAAATGTTCATACATGAAAGACACGCAGTCAAGGGCTGCCCTAAGAAAGGGGGAAAGATAAAATTCAGACAATAATAACAGCCTTTCTTCCTAAAAGTGAGACAATGCCTGGCACAGAACAAGCAGTTGGTGAACAGGAAAGGCCGTGAACCCAGTATCAGATGAGCTCAACTCTAGCCCGGATTAGCTTGCGCACTTGCTGGTATGAACCGGCGCAGATCCCTTTCCTTTTCTGGTCCTCAATTACCACCGCAGTAAAACACCAGTACCAAACGCTGCCCTAATTATTTAACAAGTTAACAGTGAGAATCAAGTTAGCGAACTTGAAAGACGTGAAACACAACAGGTGCTACTCTTGAGAGCCTCACGAAGGCAGCAGCTCCTGTCTGTTTGCTCTGTGCCCAGCACGTAGCGAGCATTGTGCGGGATCCGGAATATGCACTCAATCGCCCTTTGTTGAGTGGATGAATTCGGGCGCGGTGCAGGATGATTGCTGAAATGGGTGACAAGTCTAAAAGCTTTATACAGGGACTGCCCCTGGGACCGGTGGACGCGCAGCTGGAACAGAAAGGGAAAGCTAGGGCGCCGACCGACACTGGCTGGCACCTCCCGACGGTGAGGGCGGCTGCATCCCCCAAGCCTAAGAGAAGAGCTAGGCCACCCGGGTGCAGTGAGGAAAGCCCCAGCTCCAGCGCGGAACCGCTGGTGGTCATAGCCCGCTTTGAAACGGCCCGCAGAGCGGACTCCCGGGACTGCGGGAGGGCAGACGCGCAGACGCGCCGGCAGCCGACGCTGCACCTAGGACGCGGCACCCGGCCCGCCAGAGGGAAACGGCAGGCGCCGCCAGGGCCCAAACCTCCGGTAGCCCCAGCCGCCGTCGCCGGGTAGGGCCGGGCCGCCAGCCGGGCCTGGCGCAGCATCAGCGCCCGCTGCCGCTTCCGCTCGATGCTCGCCCGCACCGAGGCAGGCAGCTCCGCCGGCGGTTCCGAGGCCGCCGGCTCCCTCGAAGCGTCGCCGGCTGCCGCCATCTCCAAACTCCCCAAAGGGCGGAGGCTGTACCCCCGCGCAAGCGCATTGGCGCGCCGAAACGTGCCGCCACCCCGTTGACTCCACAGTACAGCCTCTGAGAAGGAGAGCGCCTGCGCAATTTGAGGAGACCCGGGCGGAAGGGAGGGCGGTGGACGGAGCTTGCGCCGGCGTTGGGGGCCGAGAATACCTGCTAGAAGGTAATCTAGAAGGGGCGGGGCTGAAGTCACTTTTCAGGACCCGGTCATCTTTAAGATAGTAGTCTTGCTTGGTGGTTCAGAATATGGTCCTAGGAGTCAGCTCTGGGTTACGTTCTAGCTCTGACATTTACCACTGGTTGCTGGAACAAGTTATGTAACCTCAGTTCGGTTTCTTCAGTAGTAAAACGAGGGTAATTACGGAACCGCTTCCTGGGTTGTTGGAAAAATTAGCTGTAAAGGTTTTCAGCACAATGCCTGGCATATAGAAAGCTTCCAAAAATAATAGCAGCTAGTAACACTAGTAGTGTCTGTCAAAAAAAGATCAATGGATGATTCATCTGACTTTACTCTGAAAGCATGGCCTAGGGTACAGAGCCTTAGATTTGAAATGGGAACCCCTGGGTTCAAACTCTCACCTGCTGTGTGACATTAGGCAAATACAGCACCTGGTACCAAAGCTGGTGTGCATGAACTTGGCTATATTTACCATGGAATATTCCTTCAGTGTGGGTGAGATGCCACCAGGTAGACAGTGGGTTTGGATTTGGGCCAAATCCTGAATTACCAAAAGTGTGGTAAATGGAGCACTTTGCGAGAAACATTGCTTGCTTTTCCAAAAATATATGCTTTTTTTATTACAAATGAAATTTAATTGAAACCAGGAAACACATTATGTTTTAATTACTACATATACCATTTAGGACTAGTTTTCAGAACAATCTGACACACCGAGGTTTCACAGTTGTTTTCCATGGTTAAAATTTGAGCAGCACAACCTAGTGGTTCTAATCTATTAATTATATATATATATTTAAGCTGGAGAACATTATATAAAGCAGATAAATGCTCAGATCTTCTGGTTGAACTGGAGATGGAGACCTCAAGAAATCCCTGTTCCCTTTCCCCTCAGATCCCTTCCTCTTCCTATCCATTGACCTTGTCCAAGTGACAAAATCTCAAATTCCATATAACACGAAAAGCATAAACAACAAAAGAAAAAAATAGATAAATTGGACTTCAAAATTAAAAACTTTTGTACATCAAAGAACATCAAGAAAGTGAAAAAGATAACTTACAGAATGGTAGAAAATATTTGCAAATCCTGTATCTGAAAAGGGCCTAGTATCCAGAATACATAAAGAAATTTTATGACTCAATAACAAAAAGGCAACCCAGTTTTTAAATAAGCAAAGGACTTAAACAGACATTTTTCTAAAGACTATATACAAATGGCCAACAAACACATGAAAAGATATTCATCACTACTCATTAGGGAAATACAAGTCAAAAGCAGAGTGAGATACCACTTCACCACCACTAGGATGACTAGAATTAAGGGGTAAAAAAATAACACAATAACAAGTGTTGGCAAGAATGTGAAAAATTGGGGCCCTCAAATATGACTGGTAGGAATATAAAATGCTGCTATGGAAAACAGTTTGGCTATTCAAAAAGTTACACATAGAATTATCACATGAGTCAGCAGTTCCATTCTGCTTTATACAATGTTCTCCAGCTTAAAAAAAATATATATATATATATACACACACACACACACTCAATAGAGTAGAACCACTAGGTTGTGCTGCTCAAATTTTACCCATTGAACACTGGTGTGAAACCTCAGTGTGCCAGGTTCTAAAACTCTGCCCCAGCAATTCCACATAGCCCAGAGAATTGAAAACAGGTATTCAAGCAAAAACTTGCACACAAGTGTTCATAGCAGCACTACTCACAGTAACCGGAAGGTTAAAACTACCCAAATATCCATCAAATGATGAATGGATACATGAAATGAGATATGCCCATACAAAAGAATATTATTCAGCCAAAAAAGGAAGAGTACCAATACATGCTGCAACATGGATGAACCTTGAAAAACATTATGCATTCCTCTTCTATGAAACATCCAGAATAAGCAAAGTCATAGCGACAGAAAACCAGATTAATGGTTGCCAGGGGCTGAGGAGAGAGGGGGCTGGGGAGTGAGTGACTGCTTAATAAATATGAGGTTTCCTTTGGGGTAATGAAATGTTCTGGAACTAGACAGTGGTGAGAGTTGCACAACATTGTGAATGCACTACATGTTACTAATGGTAAACTTTATTTTATAATAAATTTTAAAACAACTCAAATTCTGACTGGGCCCAGCCAGGTGATGGAAGGTAATGAACCTAACTCGGTGTGAGACGCAGGCAAACTGAGTGTCGAATCTCCTCTTAAAGGGGGCAGCTACCACCCAGCTCCTGCAGGTAGTTGCCAAGACAGAATTTGGGCCCATTGTTGCCAGACTGGCCAATGCTTCAGGAAAGTAACTGCTTCTCAAACTTTTATGCACTCGGTGATCTTGTTAAAATGCAGATTCAGAATCAGTAAGTCTTTGGTGGGACCTGAGAATGTGCATCTCCAGCAAGCTCCTGGTGGGGCTGCAGCTCCACCAACCACACTTTGAATAGTGAGGGTCCAGCTCAGAGGTTCTCAAACTTGAGTGCACACTGGAAGCACCTGGGGAGTTTAACACTGATGCTTGGGCCCCACCCCCAGAAATTCTGATGTCATTGGTCAGGGTACTATAACTCTCATGGGCAGCAAACTTCGAAAGCCAACCCCCTAATGACCCTCTAGACTTTACGTAGCTTTACGGGCCTCTGAGGCTATGCAGTATTTCTGGAGAATAAGGTAACAGTTCTTCCCCAAGGTAACCTTTTGAGAATAATTAGCCCCTAGAACCTTCTACCCAGCAAAGCATTCCAAATTTGAAGGATATGGACCATACATAGTTCAGATGCTGTACAAGTATTTTGTAACTCTTGACAACCTGTTGCATTTCCTTTGACCAGTAACTCCCTCTTCTTCGGCGTCCTGACGTTTGTTAGCAAGTTTCATGTAAATTGGGTCTGAATTGTTAGCTGATACCTCAACCAAGCTAAAATGAGACTCCTCCTTTAGAGAAAGGAAGAGTGCATGTCCCGATCTGTACATCCCACACAGTCACAGAGTCTGTGGGGCTTGCCCAGAGCACACCAGCATGAGTCATTTTGGTGGGGGCACAAAAGGAAAAGGGGCCAGGAGAATAGACTGGTGGATGTGTTCTTGCCTCTCCCCACTCACGGTCTCTGGAAAAACCTGTGACTACCTCTCTTCCCGCTTTGTACCTCTCTTCTCCCAGACCAGCCGTGATCCTGGCTGAAAGAGGGGTAATTAACAAAGAACAGAAAGAATTGAAAGCACAACCAGAGCCTGAAGAACAGGCAGGCAAGAATGGAAGTCAGGAAGGGGAAGGAGAAACTTGGCAGTGTTTCCTGACAGGGCCTCCTCGCTAAGAGCATTACTGGAATTATTCATGCCTGAGATGACAGGATGTGAACATATTTGTCTTTATTATCGAGTAAATAGTACATGTGTGTGGCTTTCTTTTTTAATTTTTCTCCTGACTCCCCAGGGCTTTACCCCTTAATGTGGTCACTTTGAACATGGTTGGCATAAATTCACAATAGAAGAACATCTGTGTCAAGGAGCACGCCAAGGCAGGGAACTGTCTGGGACAGGGATGCAGCAGCACAGAAATTAGCCCAATCCTCTTGGCTCAAGCTGTCTTGATTCAGTGATCCAGGAAATGCAGTCTCTTTTGGTTATGATTGACCCTCCTTCTGAAGAAACTTCAATTTCCACCTCCCTCCACCAAAAGATAAAGGGATTGAGGCAAAACCATCATACTGAAACCTTGATCAATAAAATGTGTGTGCAAAGAGATTTAGAAAACATCTTAGAGACTCACAAGAATTTTCTTTTCCAGAAGCAGTAAGGAGTGGGAAGGCCCAAGTGATTCCACTTAGTATAGGGCCTGGGGAAAATGACTATCACCACTGGAAGCCAAATCTTCTGTTAATCATGGGCCAGCAAGGGCAGATCTTCCCTACTCTGCATTCCCCAGATCCTGAATATGGTCCAGGGGACCTTGCTTCTTCCTGCCTCTTCCAGGAAGCCTGCCCTGATTCCCTCCCCTGGCTGTCTATGAGCTCATATGTGCTGGTGTTGTGGCACTTAACTTGCTACACAAGAGGTGATTCCTACCTCCCATCCGTCCTAGAGTATCAGGTCCTTGAGAGCTGGGACTGTCTGATTCAACCCAGTATCTCCAGGGCCTACCATAGTGTCAGGTACAGAATAGCTGCTCAGTATACATTTGTGGAATTAAATAAATAGAATGAATAATGGGGCACCTGGCGGGCTCAGTTAGTTAAGCGTCCAACCCTTGATCTCAGCTCAGGTCTTGATCTCAGGGTCGTGAGTACAAGCCCCATGTTGAGCTCCATGCTGGGTGTGGAGCCTACTTTAAAAAAGAAAAGAAAAAAGAATGAATAATGCTCAATAAGCCTAGTTGGATGTCTCACTGGCACTGAAACTCAAGGTCCAAAGCTGAACCCTACAACCACCTCAGCTCTGCTTACACTGGTGATGGAATACTCTCCTCAAAACAGCCCATCCCATTGTTGTCCAGCTTTGCCCAATATTCCTTTAAGTGTTTCAGATTTATCAACTCTCTAATTTTCATAACTACTCAAAGAGTACACTCATTAATCTCAGTTTATAGATAAGACAACTAAGGCCCAGAGATGTTAAGTAACTTGTTCAAGGTCATAAGCTCATAAGTGACAGAGCTGGGCTCATCCAGGCACAGACCAGCCCCAGCATGAATATTCTCCACCACTAAACTGTAAGTCTCTAGATTAGAACAAGTCTTCCTCTTACTTCCTCCACTACTGCTTGTTCTGGGTAAGTTAGTGCAGAGCTGAAACCAGCAGGTCCTTGCGATGTCCCACATGGCTAACCAAGTGGTTGGAAACAGACCGGACTGTCTCTGCCTGAAGCTTGGTCCCAGAGTTGTTGATCTGTCTTGCGAAGGGCCAGGGGAGGATGAATGTGGTCCAGGGTTCATCTATTATGTGGATGAGCTCCAATCCACATAATGGGGTTATAGGCTTGTGGTTTCCTGTTTTCTTATTACCCCCAATTGGGTTTTTTTTTTCAATTACCTTCATAACAAATGTGGTTGCAGCTTCAAACCACAAACCACTTATATTTTATTGGCAAGGACTTCTTCTAATAGTTATAATTCTGTTAAATAGATGAACTCTTTATCACTTGTTTTTACAGTTTTTATGTTTGGAAACCAGCTGTTTCCGGTCCCCATCCCTTTTCTGGTCCCACTGCTACTGGCCTAGCTTAGCTCCTATCATCTCTTGCCTGAACAGCCTGTAACTGGTCTGTCAGCCTCTAGGCTGACCCCTTCTGATCCATCTCCCACTTGGCCTTACAGCTTCGTCTTCTTTTTTTTTTTTTTTTAAAGATTTTATTTATTTATTTGACAGAGAGAGAGACAGCGAGAACAGGAACACAAGCAGGGGGAGTGGGAGAGGGAGAAGCAGGCTTCCTGCCGAGCAGGGAGCCCGATGTGGGACTCGATCCCAGGACCCTGGGATCATGACCTGAGCCGAAGGCAGACGCTTAACGACTGAGCCACCCAGGCGCTCACAGCTTCGTCTTCTTAAAGTACAGCCTAGACCATACCACTCCTCTGCTCAACAATTTGCATCTAGTTGAGCTCAGCTCTGCCACTTATTAGCTTATGACCCTGAACAAGTTACTTAACATCCTCTGGGCCTCAGTTGCGTCAACTACAAACTGGGATTAGTGAGTATACTCATTGAGTAGTTATGATTTTTTACAAAATCAAGATCCATTCTTGGAAGAATGGAGCTATGGGTCAAATATAAAATCAAGTCTGGTAAACCTCCTCGCTTCAATTCAAACATTCTGTCAGGGTGTTTGAGGAAGTGGTCTCCTTCTGCATATGTGGGAGGTGGCCTTAGCCGACCTCCGGGACCATGTCCAACCTTCAGTGTCTCTGATTTTCAGTTTAGGTAGAACTCTCTTGAGAAGCATTCATGCAAAAACATTCTGAAGGTCTTGGTGTCCCACAAACTCTGTGTGAGCCAACATGTGACATGACTGATAAAAATATATAATGTGAGTAGAAGTGACAAGAACAAAAGAAGGGCATCTGAATTGTGGGAGATGTTTGTCCTGCTGTTTTCAGAGTATGTGCCAACCTGGAACGTGTGCCCACTTTCTGAACAACACCTATGGAACCAGAGAGCCATCCATGTGGCCAAGATGGGGAGGGCTAAGAAACCCTCTCATAGGAAGAAAAGTGCTGGGAGGGAGGCCAATTCAGAAGATTTGTGATCTAGACGCCATATCCCAAAGGGCTTCCCTGGGCAGAGGGCATAGATGTGGTCTGCTGGGCCCGTATTTTCTCACGTAACTGGCGAGTCACAGCAGTCGCGCTGGGCAGGATTTCTTCCTACCTCAGACCCCCAGAGCCAGGACTACCCTCACGGCCTGCTCCAGTGGTCCTGCCTCTCTCAGGAGTTGAAAGACAGAAGTGGCCACGGGGTGAGAATCTGACCTGAGGTCCACACACAAGTAGGTACCAAAGACTCTAATGTAGCCCATTCAAGCTGTCGTGGGTCCAGGCTGGTAATGAAAACAAATGAAGCAAGTTAAGCCCCTGCCTTTTAAATGTGTAAACATGTCCTCACCTCCACAGATAAATATGTCGGGCCCTATGCTGCCTAAAACAAATGACTTGGTCTCTTATTTTTCCTTTCCTGATGAAAACCTGATAAGAAAAATGTTTGTTTTTGTTTTTACAATAAGAAAACGACAGCACACATGCAGTGAGAAATGGCATCGCCAATCAGCCTCGCTGCTGGGGTGCCAGTCGGGAGCTGAGGGGACAGCCCACAGCACTGCAGCAGGCCCGATGAGGCCACGCCTTCCACTTTGTTAAAGAAGAGCTAAGATTCTGGGGTTTCATGTGAAATCTTCCCACTTCTAAATGTTGATGTTCAGAAAATATCATGCAAGCTTAAAATCCCTCTACAGCAGCATCTCCGCTGCGTTCTGCTTCCCTCTGCCTGTATACCTGAGGTTGGCGCTCACCCCCACCAACGCAGCCGGCTCTCCCCGCGGATCGCTCTGACTGCTAGAAATACACTCTTCCAATTAAATGGAATCAATTGTTTTATAGCACAATGGCCCAAGCACTCCTGAACTGCACGGCCTCTAGGCCTCTGGTCTCTAGGCCACTCCAGTCATGCATTCATGCGTTCACTCATTTACACACACACCACACACACACACACACACACACACACACACACCATGGACTCAGTTGCACAGCATCAGTTAAATCCAGGAGATCATGACGTGAGTTCCCCATGAGTAGAAAACATATTTTATCTCTGAGTCCTTTGGCGTCTCCTTTTCCCACAGGGCCTGCATGGGAACACCTCAGCCTCCCTTTTCCTCTCACGGATGAAGGCTGCCCGGGAAATAAGTTCCCTCCTGGACCTTGTGTGCAGCATTCCTTCTAGGCAGCAGCCTGGCGCAGTGAGCAGGCACGTGGCATTTATTAGACCTGTGGCCCTGGGCAAGTCACTGCTGTCCCAGCCTAGGCCTCCCCATGTGCTAAACAGGGGCATTAGCTCCCACTTCATGGCATATTTTGAAGTATTTATAAATCGTTTGTTGGGGTGCCTGGATGGCTCAGTCAGGTAAGTGGCTGCCTTTGGCTCAGATCATGATCTCACGGTCCTGGGATGGAGCCCCCACGTCAGGCTCGCAGCTCAGCGGGAAGCCTGCTTCTCCCTCTCCCTCTGCCCCTCCCCTGCTCATGCTCTCTCTCTCTCTCAAATGGATAAATAAAATCTTTAAAAAAAAATCCTTTGTTAAGGGAAAGTGCTACACAGCATCAGGATGCTGATGAGTGGTATTGACGTGGAGTGGGAGGAAGTTGGAGTTCCACAGGAATAGGTTTGAATCCAGGCTCAGTCACTTTGGGCAGCCTATTTAATCTCTATGGGCCTCAGTTTCCTTATCTATAAAATGGTATAAAACTGCCTACTCTACAGTCCTGCCCTTTAGGTTTGAAATTAGAAATAAAGGTGCATGTGGAAGGCGCCTGGGAAGAGGTAGCTGCTCTTGCAGCTGGTAACCAGAAGGGGGCACCAAACTATCCATAAATGAAACCCGCCTGGTGTCGGGGCCGCAAGCGCAAGAAAGCCTTTATACAAAGGCCGCGGGGGATCCACAAGTGTGTGGATTTGCGCACACGTTCTCCTTTTTTTATAGGAAAATTATAAATTACATTTTACACTGTACTATTTGAGGGGTCACTTATTAACAAAAGCAGCTTAGAGTAGTCTTAGAGTGGTGGAAAGAGCTCCCCACAGAGGAAAGCTCTGGCTACCTGTCCTTGCCCCAGTCCTTGTGCGGTGTGACCGTGTCTGGACCCACTTTTGCAGCGGGAGAAGGTCGGGCGAGGTGATCTCTGAGGGCCCTTCTTAGCTGTCTATGACTAAGATTCTGGGGCAAATACTCTTCAGGAAACATGCAGGTGGAGGGGGGAGCATGGGGACCCTGGACTAAACGACCCCTGGATGTCCTCGCGGGACTGGGTTTGATGATTTCACACCATCAAGGGAAGCCACGCAGGGCTAATCCTGGCCTTACAAAGGAGCGCGGTTGGAGCTGTCGGGTGGTGGCGATGTTTTTCTGCGGGCGCGCAAACGGCGCTTATCATCTTTTGTGCAGGCTGATGCCAAAGCCACGGAGACCACCCAGCCTGACAAAGAAAGGAATTCTTGTCTGCAGTTGACAGCCCTCAGGTTGACGGCTTTCCATTTGCCCCGGAGGCTGTCACTTGCGGAACAATGGCAAGGAGCAGGGTGGCTCTCACCTGAGTTTGGCGCTGCCGCGGGGGGATGGGCTGCAGACCAGGACTGGGGGGCGGGGGGGCGGGGGCGGGCTGGTGTCTCTCCTCCCAGGATAGGAAGGCTCTAAGATCACTCCGGCCTGCAGCAGACAAGCTTGGAGAGGCTGTGGAGGGCTATTTTCCCCGTGGATTGTGTCTCACTCCGCACATCAGGACGCAGCAAGCACTGAGGACATTACGCTTTGCTAAAAAAAATTAAATATATATATATTTAACGAATTACTGATACACACAAAATACAAATCAATCTCAAAAGCATTAAGTCGGGCCAAAGAAGCCACACAGAAGAGTACTTACAGTATAATCCCATTTCTAGAAATTTCTAGAGCAGACAAAACTGTCTCTGGTGATAGAAATCAGATCCATGGCTACATCCTTAGGAGAGGTAAAGGTTGACTATGGAGAAACATGAAGGGACTTTCTGGGGGTGGAAATGTTCCAGTCTTAAGTGGTAAGGACACGGGTGCACATGCCTCTGTAAAATTCATTGAACTGTACACTTAAAATCAGTGCACTGTACTGTACAAAAATTACACTTCAGTAACATTGATTAAAACGGAATTGCAAGAGATAGTTATGACTTTTCTCATTCTCAAAAGAAATATATGTTCACACTAGAAGACTGAGAAAATACAGATGTTTTTTAAAAAAGAAAAATCATCCATAATCCCATTACCCAGAGGTAACCATGGTTATCATTTTGATATTGATAGGGCCAGATCTTTATTTTCACAAAAATGAGATGATACAGTTTGTAATCTGCTTTCTTGCTTTCCTTTGCACTGAATTGGCAATATAGGCACATAGTTAAGAAAAAGAAACGTAGCATTTATACACAGTTTGCACCTATATTAACCTGTATTTTCAATAATATAGCATGAACATCTTCCCATGTCATTAAAATTTTTGTCATTTTGAAGCCGACATTTGATTGAAGTGTAACAAAAAACAGAAACATGCAAAAATTATAATGTAAGGCTCACAGTGTTTTCAAAATGAGATGTACTTCTATATGCAGAACCAATATAAAATAATAGATCATTACCCAGCACCCCCAAAAACCTTTTGGATCCTCTCCTAGGTACTGTCTCCTCTCCCCCAAAAGAAACCACTATACTGCCTTCTAATTTCTAATGAGTTTTTGCCTGGTTTTTGAACTTATCTGATGGAATTATATGGTATTTATTCTTATGTCTATATTCTTTCACTCAACAGTAGAGGAATGAGATTCATTCATGTTGTTGCATTTGGAAACAGTTCATTCACACTTACTACTACCATAGAGTATTCCTTTGTATAAATGAATCACAATTTATTTTTCCATTCTATTGTTGATAGACACATGGGTTGTTTCCAGGTTTTGGCTATTATAGCTACTATAAATTCTTTAGATGTCTTTTGGTGAACATATGTATATATTTCTGTTGCATATATGCTTAGGAGTGTAAATGCCAGGTTATAGGGTATGCAAATGTTCAGCATTAGTAGAAAATACCAAATAGTCTCCAAAATGGTTGCTCCAATTTACATTCTTGCCTGCAGTGTATGAGAGTTCCAATTGCTCTACATTCTCACCTACAATATCAATTATAATGGCTACATAGCATTTCCTTATACAGATATGCCATACTTTATTTTACCTGTTTCCTGTAATTCAGGGATTCTTAACCTTTTTTGTGCCATACACACACTGGTGCTCTGATAAAGCTTGAGGACCTCTTCTCAGAATATGACATAGTAAATGTGTCCTTCATTATTAACACACTAACTGATAACCTCTAGCAGCAGGTCTAATAACCACAGGAACTTCAAATTTTCAAAATAAGCATGAACAAAAGTGCTTATTGGCCTTTGGTACTTCCTCTCCTATGAAATGGGTATCTTGGCCTTTGCCAATGTTTAAAATGAGTTATTTATTTTCAAATTTTTATGTAAGAATTCCTTATATATTAGAGGTATTAACCATCTAGTGAAATGTTACAATTGTCATTAGCTTTGCCATTTTATGTTTTTTATTGTAGCTGTTTATATTTTTTAAATAATAGCTTTACTGAGAAATAATCACATGCTGTAAAATTCACCCTTTTAAAGTATACACTTTAATGGTTTTTAATACATTCACAGTTATGAAACCATCACCATCCTCTAATTCCAGAATATTTTCAGCACCCAGAAAGAAACCTTGAACTTGTTGGTAGTCATTGCCCAGAATTATCCTCCAGACCATGTACCTCCTGGTACCTCTAATCCATTTCTGTTTCTATTCTGGATAGAATAATGGGAGTTGCCTATTCTGGACATTTCATATAAATACATGAACATACACAAAATACACATACAACATGTGATCCTTTGTGACTAGCTTCTTTCACTCGGCATAACGTTCTCAGGCTTAATCTATGTTGTAGCATGTATCAGTACTTGATCGCTTTTTGTGGCTGAATAATAGCCCATTGTATGGGTACACCAGATTTTGTTTATGCATTTATCACTTGATAGACATGTGGGTTGTTCCTACTTTGGGGCCATTATGAATAATGCTGCTATGAACATTCATGTATAAGTTTTTGTGTAGATGTGTATTTTCATTTCTCTCGGGTGTATACCTAGGAGTAAAATTTCTGGGTCATGTGGTAACTATATTTAACATTTGAGGAACTGCCAGACTGTTTTCCAAAGTGGCTGCATATTTTTAAAATCCCACCAGCAACTCATGAGGTGTTTATAGCTTTTTCATGAATAAAAATTTTTTATCCATAGTCAAATAAAGCAATGTTTTTCTTTATGGTATAGGTCTTTGAAAGGCTTTCACCACCAAGATGATAGAAATAGTCTATATAAAATATGTGTATTTTTTTCCTATTAGTACTTCTTTCTTCTTGTTGTTGTTTTGTATTTTAAAAATCTAAACAACCACTTGGAATCTACATGACACAATGCCAGGTCATCTTACTCTTTCTGCCACTTTGGTAGACTTTATCTAGTTCCATCTACCTTATAATTAATGGCAAGTTTCCCCAGATTCTGGCCTCAGCTATCAGTCTTCAGAGGTGTGTTGTGTTGTGTTGTTACTGGAATCTACTTGTTTCTTCAGAAGTTTTTACAGCTGTTTCAGATACTTCATGCCTTTATGTTCTTACATATTATTTTTAAAGAAAGTGTTCATTTGGTGTAAACATTTTATCAGAATTGGAATAAAGAGGCTATGGATGGGGTTCTATATGCACTTTACCTCATGCCTCTTGTCTTTTCCCACTTTTGCTGTCTAAATTTAGAGCACATGGAAGCCCTGTATTTGGTGAGCAGACAGACTGATGAGGTAAGTGGGAAAGGGGGCTGGGGAGGCTGGGAGGAGTCTAGGAGTCTGGGGAACACTCATTAGGTCTTCCAGCCTTTCCCATTTTTCTCACTCTCCCCACACCTCAGAAACAGAAAGTGGACTGTTTCCGTTTATAATGGTGTAACCAAGCCTCGCATTTCCAACTTTTCGTAGCATTTTTATTGTTTTATCCTTATCACAATCCTGGAAGGTTAGACAGGACCCAGGGCTCATTGGCTCCATTTGACAGATGAACAAACAGCCCCCAAGAGGATAAATGCCGAAACCATTAGACTAGGACATGGTAGAGCTGCATCTTAACCGTCCAGGACTCCTGATTCCAAGCCTTGAAAACCCCTGTTCAGCAAGGAAAGAGGGTCAAAGGTCTAGGGTGTGTACACATACAGCCCTCAAAAGGAATGTGGGGTTTTGTGGTTTGGGTTTTTCTTCCCCTTTCTAAGCACGCTTCGCATGCCAGCCAAGGGCGTGCAGCTGTGTGTCGAGGGGGTGGAAGGGGGTGAGTTGCAGAGTTGCATGTCATTCCTAAGCCACTTTATAAAGGAGGTCAAAGCACGGAACCTGGGATGAAGCTCACAAATCCCTTCTGGTCTTCTGCTGTCTCATCAGAACCAAGCTTCCGTGAGGGAATGACTCCAAATGAGACTCTGCATGATGGTGGGAACTGAGCTTCTGTGACACAAGACATAGTTCCTTAAGTGGTTTAGGGTGATCTGCACATGTGCTTCAAATTCATAAAACACCCGTCTTGTGGCAAGAGAGGTTGACAAACTCAGCTTTGTGGGCTCAAGATTAACTGAGAAGAAGATGAAGTCCTTGGTTGCCTATGACACTGTGCATCCCAATGTGAAGTGTCCTTTGTGGGGGATAAAAAAAAACATTCCTGGGCAAATGCTTCGAGCGAATGCCACTTATTGCCCACCGCTCATGAGAGTCACAGTGAAAATTAGTATACTTGAGGCTCCAAGAAGTCGTGCAAGGATGAGGCCCGTGGAACACATTAACCTAGGTTTAGGCAGCATCTCCAGCCCCTGGACCCTTTACTCAGGTAACATCCAAGACCTCTTGCCAACAATGGTTCCACGGAGCTTAACTTTGCATAGTGTTGCTATAGAACATACATTTCTGTGACATGCATGTACTCGTAACAATCACAATATTTTAAAACATTAATATATTCCTCCATTAATTCCAATTTACAACCTTGAACAGGGCTGACAATGTTTTGGCCCCTGCACAGATGCAGGTTCCTTCTATTACAACAAAGTAAAAAAAAAAAAAGAGGCTGCCTAAATTTTTGTGCTGGGTTTTGTTTTTTTGGTTTTTTGTTTTGTTTTGTTTTGTCTTTTTTAGAGAGAGAGTGCGCACACAGGAGGACGAGGGACAGAGGGAGAGGGAGAGAATCTCAAGCAGCCTCCATGACCAGCTTGGAGCCCGTGCAAGGCTTGATCTCATGACCCTGAGATCATGACCTGAGCCGAAATCAAGAGTCATCAGCTTAACAGACTGAGCCACCCAGGTGCCCCACTGTGCTCTTAAATGCATCAAATATTCCTTGTTACTGAGTGTGCTAGTTTCAGAAACTGAATAGTTTTTTGATCACACAGTCTTTTTTTGTGTGTAAGAAATTTATTGTAAAATAGTTTCAGCTGTATTGCACTTACTGAGTGACTCAGACTAGTTATCTCTATTAATATTCATAAAACATCTTCTAAAATTTTTGGTATTATAGCATGCCATCATTAATTTTTATTGAAGTTATATATGTAATTTTCATTAAAATATAAAAATAAACTTTCCCTTGGGGCATTAAAATATTTCTGAATAGAATCCTTTTTTATAATGAGAGTAATTTATGAACCCTTTTAAGTTTTTAAAAAATATATACAAAAGCTGAAAAAAATCCATTGTCTATTCTTTCAAATACAACCACTATTAACATTTTCATCAAGTCTTTTCTTCTATGCGTATATAGTTTTTACATCATTGAGATCCCACTTTGTTGTCTCTTTGTTGATTTAACATTATAGCAAGAATATTAGCATTTGTTTTTATACTTGAAGAATGCATAAACAAAGAGAACAATTTAAGATGAGACTGCCTTCCAAGAGCTGTTGGTGGTTTCAATTATTTGGGACCCAGAAGGAGTAATGAGGATGTTCCTCACCGAATGCAGAGGAATGCAGGGCTGTCTTAGATGATGACCCCGACCTCACTGAAGTAGCATCTTGGTCCCAGCAGTGTCCCCTCTCCATAGCTAAGTCCACTTGGGTCCCCTTGCAAGCTCCTCCCACTCCACGTGCTGAGACCACACCTTCCCTAGGTCCGAGTAAGTCAAAGGGCCAAGGTCAGGAGGTACCGATGAATTCTCCCTTCATGTAACAGAGAAAATTGAGATAAATGGCCTTCCTTCAACCATATAGTTTTGCTTTTCCTTTTCTCTCAACCTGGTGGTAAATGAACAATTTGCACATAACCTTATAGTGTGAACTCCTGGTAAAATACATAATCCAAGGTAGTTGAGACTTGGAGACTTAAGTGATATGGCCAAACCCCCTCTGGCTGGTAAGTGAAAGCTCCAGAGCCCCATCTCTCTGGAGTCCACATCTCTGGCCCTTCCACCTTTCCATGAAGACGCGCACCCCTGCTTCCAAGCAGGCATAAAACGCCAGGGAAAACGTGAGACAAAAGTACAGCTGTCCTTGGCTGCGTGGAATTAGAAGATATTTCAATCCGACAGAATTAATGGCCTTATTGCAAAATCCTCCTAATTCCTCAGTCAGCTTGTCTGAGCCCGGGTTTGGGGTCCCCCGTTGCTGGGTTTTCATCTGAGGCTGACAGATGCTGCACGTTGAAAATAAAAAACGTGTAGGGCGGGAGGTGGCTTTGGTTTTCATAAAGGCCACAGGTGTTCTGGTCTGCCTTTCTGCTTCACCCTTTTTACACACTGCCAGATGACAAAGACACGATGATGAAGACTGCTTTACCTTCAGGGGTTTCACACAACCAGAAGGATTTGCTGCACAGGGCAGCTTTCATTTGTCTCCTGTGTTTTCCCTGGGAAAGTTGGACTCTCAAAAATAGCTCTAAAATGCTGAATCTGGAGGGCAATTCAGGCTTCACTCTGAGTAAGGGCAGGTTAGAAAAACAATAGAGTGAAGTGAAAAGAGCATTCTAACCAGGCCATGGGAGAGACTAGGGTTGGGATGTGCTGGTGACCGCCAGAGAATGGTGAGAAACAGACCAAACTGTTCACATTCATCTCTTTGAAGCAGGTAGACTTCGCCATGAAAGGCATGCCCTTTGCCATTTGACAGCATTACAAAGAAATACATTTTCCCAAGCCAGCAGCTAATAGGGCGCCGAACGGAAACTTTCTTTTATTCTGATCACTCAAGTTGTCTTGAAAGAGTCGGCTGAAGACATGTGATTTCCCAACTGAGACTGGGTCGCAGTTTCCTCATCTGTAAAACAGGATTTTGAACACACAACCACGGAGGGGCCTTCTAGTATGGTTTCCGTCGTTTTTATATAAACTCAACAAACAGCATTGCACACCGTCCCTCTGGCAGGTGTTGTCACCAGCTCCCACAGCACCTAAGACACACACTTCCTGCCTGCAAGCAGGGGCCCTGAGGCCATCCAAAGCCAAGCCCGGGTGTCTCTGGTGCAGGAGACGCAGCGGGCCAAGGGAGGAATGGAAGGAGAGATGCTGCCCAGGTGAGGACAAAGACGTTGTGGAGAAGCTAGCATTTGATCAGGCCTTGAAGGATGAGAGGAACTTCAACACACAGATGTGAGGAGAAAAGGAATTCTAGGCAGGGGAGGAGCGTGAGCAAGGAGGAGGAAAGAGCAAGGAAAGAGCAAGGCGAGTCCACAGTATCCTGAGCAGGGGAATCATTAGGAGGCCTTAAACACTAGGGCAAGGGGTATGTAGTTTGTTTAGTGGGTACTGGGGAGCCATTGAGGGCCTAAAGGAAGAGCTGTAAGGTCATAATATGTATTAGAATTGTACTTTAGTAACACTAATCTGGCAAAATGGGCATATTGGTTTTCCTAAAGGTCCCCCGGGTGAGAAATGGGGGAGCTGAGATGAGAACCCACCCAGGCTGACTCCTAAGCTTGTGCACATAACTCTCCAAGAAGGCCACAGAAACACTCTCGATGAGCTTCAGAGGTACAGCTGCCATGTTTAGACTCCAATGTCTTATCCAGAGGGATACACTGGGCGGCGGTGGGGGGGGAGACAACATCAGACAGGAAGGGGTGGAGATTCACCTGCTAATTCCTAGCTGTAATGGGTTGAATGGTGGCCCCCAAAAGATATGTCCACATTCTAATCCCTGCTATCTATGAGTATTACCTTACTGAATATGACTTTACATGGCAAAAGATGTGAAAAAGTTAAGGATCTTGAGAAGAACTTACCCTGGATTACTGGGTAGTCACACATAACCTTATAAGACACACATGCAGAGAAGAAAGAAGCAATGTGACCACAGAGATTGGAGTGATGTGTCACAAATAAAGGAATGCCCGAAGCCACCAGAAGCTAGAAGAGGCAAGGAATGGATTCTCCCCAAGAGCCTTGGACAGGAGTGTGGCCCTGACCCACCTTGATTTCAGACTTTTGACCTCCAGAACTGTGAGGAAAGACACTTCTGTTGTTTGAAGCCAAGGCTGTGGGAATCGGTTACAGCAGGCCACAGGAAACCAATATACTAGGTAACCTTTTGTTAAATGTAAATTCATGCTGAGGGGTGTCTGGGTGGCTCAGTCGGTTAAGCGTCTGCCTTCGGCTCAGGTCATGATCTCAGGGTCCTGGGATCGAGTCCCGCATCGGGCTCCCTGCTCAGCGGGGAGCCTGCTTCTCCCTCTGCCTGCTGCTTCCCCTGTTTGTGCTCTCTCTTTCTGACAAATAAATAAATAAAATCTTAAAATATATAAATTCATTTTGAATTGATAATACATGCATATGTTCCAAATTTTAAAAAGGTAAAAGATTTATGGTGAGAAGGAAATCTCCCTTCTTTCCACGCCCACAAGCCACCAGTCTTCCTCCACAGAGGCATCCACTATTACTGGCTCTAAGTGGTCATTTAATCATGCGTGTGTGTGCATGTGCGTGTTT
The DNA here is from genome assembly GCF_002201575.2 of Neomonachus schauinslandi. Lineage (NCBI taxonomy): Eukaryota > Metazoa > Chordata > Mammalia > Carnivora > Phocidae > Neomonachus > Neomonachus schauinslandi. The sequence continues at coordinate 60,639,539 of NC_058415.1, forward strand.
GTGTGTGTGTGTCTACAGAATCTTGCAATTATCCCCAAGTAATTGGAAGGTAGCGTGCGCTATGAGGTTATGAAAACAGACGTTATCCTTGCAGACAGAAGACCTGGTTCAGATTCCTTCCCAGTTCCAACACATACCTGGAGACTTTCTGGGCAAGCTCCCCAACCTCAGAGGGCCTTGATTTTCTCCGCTGTGAAATGGGGATGATGATGTATCCCACCGCTGGGACCGCCGTGAGGATTCAATGAGTTGACGTGGGTGAAGCTCCCAGGAGAGACTGGTACGTGGCTGCCTAGGGAGTCCCCACCTTGTGGACTACTGTCACTGTTGCTTACATAGCCTATTGGGGGTGCTTCTCAGCTCAGCCTTCCTCTGCTTGGAATCAGCCGGTGCATCTTTTGCTGACATGTCTAAGAGAGATGGCTGCATTCTTGTCATTCCAGGATTATTTCTGACTGCCTGCCGTGGTATCTTCCTTCAGTGTTGATGGAAAACCAAGGTTACAAAACATTGATAAGCCAATTTTTAAACCCCTAACGAGAAAGTAGTGAACATTAAGGGGAGACAGATGTGCCTGGGCTACAAAGACAGGATTCTGGGCCTCTGCCCATACTGTTCCCTCACCCACAATGTCTTTTGTCCCAAAAATTCCAACAGCAACTATGCAATAGGGTCTTCAGTGTAACAGAAAGAACACAGGAGTAAGGGAATCCAAAGCCACTTATGTCCATTGTAACTTTGGCCTGGACTCTCCCACTTGGTGAGCCTCAGTTTTTTTTTATCTGTAAAATGGGGATAATGCTATTTTTCATACCCATCTCAGAGTTGTCATGTGGGTTACAAAAAAAGAATCAGGTGCCAACTTAGGCGTTACTTACTCCATTCCTAATTTTACAGATGAGGAACTTGAGACCCACAAAAGGCAAGTCACCTGCCCAAGATTACCCAACAGTTCAGGAGCTGAGCTGGGGCTGGAACTTGGCCTTAGGGAGAGACCTCTTTTCTCTTGAGCAGGCTGAGGAGACATATGTGATAAACCATAATATGCTATGTAAATGTCATTTGAGGCCACTCGTCTTAATGATGTCTAGACCTCAGTCTATCTGTTTCTTTTTCTTAAGTTCTGCCCCAAATGGATGCAAGCCCCAGTCCTCTGCTTCTTGGCCTTTGGAGAAAGGGTATGGGGTATTTGAATTACCCCTGCAACTGTGGGCCTCTGCTCCTAATCCCTTCCTGACCACTGGCTTGTGACAGCAGTGACTTCACCCACCCCTCTGTGCCCCTTGATGAGGAATGCAGAGAATGAGCCTCATGCATAGGCCACTTGACCTTCTGCAGGGTGACATGGTGATGGGGATAGGGTGTGGGGAGCCTTTTAGTGACAAATGATTCTTACCTGGATTGGGTAAACATTCCCTAAGCCCACATGTAACTCTCAAATATTTGTCTCCCTGATTTGGACTTCATTCTCTCCAAACTGTATGGGACTAGAAAACAGCTTGGAGGCTTCTAATAAATGTTTGCCATGATCCAAGGTGAGTTGTCTTCTTTCTTTTTACCTACTATCACAGATAAAACAACAGGGCAATATGTTTGACATTGTGACTGGGAAGACTGGCGTCTGAATGAGCAGGGATGGCAGAAAGGAGATTTGGCGGCCTTGCTCTAGGACAACTGAAAACACCCAACACTCTAGTTCCCTCCTCTCGCATCTGGAGACACCGCAGCGAACAAACAAACAACAAGCACACACACAGTGTGCAGAATTGAAAGGCATCCATCAGTTGTCACTTAGAACAAATTAGTCTAATGATGACTACAGAGAGTCCTGGGAGCTGCACACTCACCCTGAAGTGTGGTCTATATTTTCATATGTCCTCACGTCACGAACTAGCAGCCTTTTATTTCGCCTTGAAGAGCTCCTTTCAGAATGATGATTGTTATTCAAGCCAAGCTTTACCATGATGGCTGCAAAATGATCTTCCAGCCCTAAAACTCTCTTCTCATTGGCCAGCTGACATTTTACCGGAAGCAAGAGCCTCTTCCCTTGGTATTCATCCACTTATTACTGATCTATTTATTATCACTACCGATTTAGAGATTCCGATTTTTTATTATTTTTTAAATGTCTTATTTATTTATTTATTCATGAGAGTCAGAGAGAGAGAGAGAGGCAGAGGCAGAGGGAGAAGCAGGCTCCCCGCCTAGCAGGGAGCCTGATGCAGGACTCGATCCCAGGACCCTGGGATCATGACCTGAGCCAAAGGCAGACGCCTAACCATCTGAGCCACCCAGGCACCCCTCGAGATTTCGATTTTTTAATGGTTTATTTTCTTGATTATTTTGATGTTCGAATTATCCCAGATTTGGCTAATGGGAGCCTCTTCAGGCTGATTTCCGTGTCTTTTTGACATACTCCCATCACTTCTTTGGGCACTGCCTGACTCGCCAGCACAAGATGGACCAAGCTCAACTTGTAAAAGGAAAGCACAGGGATTAGAAAAAAAAGAGAAAGTGGCACTTACATATCAATAAAGATGATTGTGCATTGGTAATCATAAGGGTTGATTAGGAATAATTATCCTAAGTGTTTAACCCACAAAGAAATAACTATGCATAGAAAGCAGGAAGGACTAGAAGAAAATACTAGAAAACTAGAAGAAACTGTGAGGATGATGAGAGTTGTTTTCATATTGCTCTTTTTTTCCCTGTATATCCCAAATTTTATGTGATGAGAATGGATAATTTTTATAATGAAAAAAATTATGTAAAAGGATTTTTCTTACTAAGAATAATGGAGTGGGCCAACCCTGAGAACATTATAAAAGGATGAATAAATATGTTAACAAACACTAAGAGAAATACGCGGAAAGCTCTTCATTGTCATCAATCACGCTATCAAAACAAAACTCTATGCCACACACAGTAGGGAACCAGGTCTTAGAAAACTTGGTTTCCTGGACCTGGTTCTGCCATGTGTGCCTGGGTAACTTTAGGCAAATCACATTGTCAATCTGGGCCTCAATTTCCTCATGTGAAAAAGGAGATCATTGAGTTCTTTCTATATTAGCTGAGCAATGAGACTCAAACGAAACTATGTATATGAAAAATCCTTCGGGGCGCCTGGGTGGCTCAGTCGTTAAGCGTCTGCCTTCGGCTCAGGTCATGATTCCAGGGTCCTGGGATCGAGCCCCACATCGGGCTCCCTGCTTGGCAGGAAGCCTGCTTCTCCCTCTCCCACTCCCCCTGCTTGTGTTCCTGCTCTCGCTATCTCTCTCTGTCAAATAAATAAATAAAATCTTGAAAAAAAAAAGAAAAGAAAAGAAATATCCTTCAAAACATTACAAAGGCAAATCGTTTTCTTCAAGAGCTTTTAAAAAATGTTTGCTTCATGCTTTATTGAAAGCTTACATTTTTAGCAGTTTCCTTTTATGTGGGTGTCAGAGAAGAGCTCTGGGAGTCTCCGTGAGCCTGCCTGGGTCTGTCTTAGGCCCAAGAGAGCAGCAGCTCCATGGCTGCATCTTGAACTGGGTTCCCCAGAAGCCACCTGGGGACGAGGATTCATGTGTGAGTGATTTATTAGGGAGTGCTCCCAGTCAAACAAGTAAGGAAGCGGGATCAGAAAGGAAAGGAAGCCCAGCAAGTTATCTTATCAGACAAGTCACTCTGTTATACTTTGGCTCAGTCCACAAGCGAACTCCAGTGAAAGTTACACCCCCAGAGTCGTCCTGGACAGGGGCGAGGGGGCTGGAGCATTTTTACCTTTGTACCCATCAGTTACTAAGAAAGGGCATGCGGGTGGACAATCTCCTAGGCGCATTCAGGTCTCCAATGTGCAGGCAAAGCAGATTCCAGCAGTCTTGAAGTCTGCCTCCGACAAAGAAATGCAAGTGTGGCCAAAGATGGGCTCCAAAATGGTAAGGGAATCCAAGCGGGTATAGGTAGAGCACTGACGACATCAGCCCAAAGAAGGCTGGACATTCAAAACATAGGAAATAAAGTGAGAACCAGTGTTACACATAGGACAGGCCTTCGGGAGGCACCACAGTTAGGCACATGGAGACTGGGCCCAGAGAGGCTGAGTGACTTGCCCTGAATCAGATGGCAGCCAAATTCCAGCCCTGGTCTGCCTGGGTGAAGTCCATCTGATCTGCCAAAACCTGCTCACCCTCTTCTATACCGTGTTGCTCACTACAGGGGGACGAACGCCTTTTCTATGGAGGGTCACCCATAGGGAATCCTTCATGTGCCACAGAATCTTACAGACCACCCTGCCTTCAGAAAGCTCAGAGCCCATTGGGTGTCCTCAGGATGGCATTAGTGGCCCCTTCCCTGGTAGTCACCCCTCTCTTCTTGAGTTTGTCCAACACGAGGCACCAAGAAGGTTGAAACATGACTTTATGAACCCCAAAGAAAGACGCCTATGTCTCATATACAGGGTGGCCCATCTCCTGGCTACAAAGACATTATTAGTGATTCAGGGAGAGTCAGTTAGATAAACAGGTACCATCCCAAACAAAAGACCTCGTGAGCTCGCCCGTTTGTTTCTCCTTATTGTACTTAAAGGCAATTACCCCACATCCTGCATTCTGAACATGAGCAAACATGTGAAGGAGCCAGACACACAGGACACACAGGAGCTCCAGTCACGCAGACCTCGCATCTAGCTAGAGAGCGACGGTCCAGAGCCCCGGTTCCATGGCCAGCCCTGCCACATGCTACTGAGCAACACTGGGTAAGATGTACAATCTTGTCAGGTCTGAGTATCCTTGTTCATAAAGTGGTACAACCACACCTACCCCATAACGGTACTGTGAGGATCTACAATATATCTAGAGGGCTTCATAAAGTGTCAAGCTCAATGCACACATAAAAGTATTTTATCCACTTTTGTTCTACCAGCTTGATTTTTATAAAACCAAATGCAGGGCGCCTGGGTGGCTCAGTCGTTAAGCGTCTGCCTTCGGCTCAGGTCATGATCCCAGGGTCCTGGGATCGAGTCCCACATCGGGCTCCCTGCTCGGCGGGAAGCCTGCTTCTCCCTCTCCCACTCCCCCTGCTTGTGTTCCTGTTCTCGCTGTCTCTCTCTCTGTCAAATAAATAAATAAAATCTTTAAAAAAAAAAAACCAAATGCAGTCACTCCCCTTTCTCAGTATCATTGATCCAACATCCTCAGACACCCAGACACCAGCCAAGAGTTAGGATATAAACTTACAAGGCCTCTGGGTGGATGTACCAGATGACATGAATCCGTGCCCCTTCCTCACAGTGAAGCAACCAGGTTCCAATGCCCAGCGTATTTTCTTCTAGGCAATTCTAACAAGCTTTGTTATTATGTCTGGTTTCTCAGAGTAGAAGCAAACAAAGACTCAAGAAGTTGGCCCACTGACCCTAGCAAAAAAGCAGTATTTAACAGCCTGACAGAAGAAATGTCCAAAACAGTATAAATGACAGCTGTATTCACTCAAAATCACAGTCTGGGGTCAAAAGCCTACACATTCCAGAAGGCCCTGGTGTTGGTAATAACTCAAGACGCGAAGAATCAAGTTGCATTGTGTCCTGTGTTCTCTGTTTAATAGTGCAGAGACAGCTGGTCATAGAAAAGTTGACAGAAAAATGTCCAATAGCACTAGGAATTAAAACATAAGCACATTAACCAATAATAAAATCTTTGGTGTTTAAGTTAGTATGTATTTTCTTTTTTTTTTTTTTTTAAAGATTTTATTTATTTACTTGAGAGAGAGAATGAGAGAGAGAGAGCACATGGGAGGGGGGAGGGTCAGAGGGAGAAGCAGACTCCCTGCCGAGCAGGGAGCCCGATGCGGGACTCGATCCCGGGACTCCAGGATCATGACCTGAGCCGAAGGCAGTCGCTTAACCAACTGAGCCACCCAGGCGCCCCAGTATGTATTTTCTGAACTGAAAACACTCGATGCTGGTGAGGGTAAGGCAAAACTGGTTCCAGAAAACCAAAAGCGATATAAATATCTCAAAATAAAGGAAAGATAAAGTGAATTCTAATAGAATAAAATGACATTTAGCATCCACTAAAATGGAAAATTGGAAATCTATACAGAAACAGGGAAAATGGCTTATGATGTCAATGAGAAACCACAAGACACTAAGTTGCATGTATAGACCACATCCAAGTGCCCACAACCATATTTCCCTAAGAAAAAGAGACTGCAAGGAATATCACTGTGCTTTTATTCTTGCCATCCCCTCCTTCCTTAGCACCTTACAGGCAGGGAAACTGAGGCCACGTGGCTGCCTCTGTTATTGAGAACCTGCCCCTACAGTTTCCATGTGGCCTACAGGAGGAGAAGGAGCAAAGAAGAAAAGCTGAGGACCAGGCACCGGGAGGATCATGTCCCAGAGGACATGCGGGGCTGGGGGTGGAGAGGGCTGGTTCAACATGTGGCTTTGGCACATGCTTTCTAAGTCACGAAGCCTGTTCAGTGACAGGCCCCAAGGAACAGAGGCAGGTCCTATCTAGTGTCTGCCCTCACAGAGCACATGATCACGGAAGGCATCAAAGAGGGAGTCGTATTTGGACCTTGAAGCCGGGTAGGGACACATAGGATGCTGGAGCCAGTTTGTGCTAGCTCCAGAGGGATGACTGCTAAATTGTCAGGAATCTTCCCTGCCAGTGCTTAGGCATAGCCATTAATAAAAATAAATTCTATAAGCTTACAATTTGATAGATAATACTTGAAGCAAAGGTAATATGCAAAATTCATCACATCCTAATTATTTTCCTTTATCTTACTATTATCTACGCCTTTAAGGTTGTTTATACCTACCGTACCTGTGTGGCGGGAAAACTGTAGAATCATGTGCATCTCTTCTCAACTCCATGTTCAATGGCACCATGTCACCATCTTGAAACTCCAGCACTGCAAGTATTTACATCACAGAAATGGGCAAATGCTCCAAATCAGAACTTGGTTTAATATTTTGTTGCTGGTCAAGCATTTAGACCCTGGACTTCTAAAAAATGATGGAGAAAATGTTAATAATGCAGACTAAATTTAAGTCTGCCATGCTTACAGTTTTTTTAATATTATGAGTAGCATCAAAATATGAGGGAATTCTTCCAGGACTTGAAAACTATTATCTGCTTGGCAGACAAGTTATCTTTGTTACTGATGAATGAGTGAAGTTCCATTGTATGTCTTTAGTATTTCATTTTGCCTTACTCATAATGTAAATGAAAATACCAGTCAACATTCATGAAAGAACTTCACAACATAAACGACTTCTTTGCTGCATCCTATAGTAACCAAGAATCTGTTCATAGTTTGATTTTGCAATGCTATTGTTGGTGACAGAATTAGAAAAACTGACAGTGGATTTTACAAGGAATAGCAGCACTGAGGTTGAAAGCATATGGAATTTACAATAGGGTATTGCATATTATCTGTAAATTGTACGCTACACATTCTTTACATCAGGAAAACGTATAGTAAACATATACAGATATATATTATACATCCTTTTTCAGGACAGCCTTTGTTAAACACTTCCTAACATACCACAGGTAAGGACCCAGGCAGGGAGAAACAGGCAGGAGTGGGTAGAGAAGGGTACAGCAGGGATTGTAAATGGGTTCTAGAGCAGAGTGACCCTGTAGGAGATGAGGTGGGTGCTATCTCTTGGGGGCTGGCATCCTCACTGCCCTGGATTCCTCTGGCCCTGGTCCCTAGCCAGACAGCTTTCTAGAAGAAAAAGGAGGCCCTGGGTGGGGTGGCTTCCGACCTCCCAGGGAGTGAGTCTGGCTGGAGGTGGTGCTGAGCCTGACCACCCCACAAGGAAATGCCTTGGGGCCACCAGAGAAGAGACAGAGGACCCTGTACATCAAAGCAAGCCAGAGGTGAGAGAGCCAGAACTGAGAGGACCCTGGTATCTTCTCACACAGTGCCAGCCCTCTCAAGGTCAAAGAGGAGACAAGTTCAAGAAGGGGACCTTGGGGCAGGGACAGGAGGTCTGGGAGGGCTATCTCCAGGGGGCCCTGCACACCCAATCCTGGACCTGCGCTTCTGCCCTTCAGGGACACACACTGCAGGCCCCTGACTGCACTGTTTTTCTGCCCGATTCTATTGCTTTGAATCCAAGTGAGACAGGAAAGTCCAAGAAGCTCTCTGCCCCTCACTGTGCATGCCTGCACTTACTTGACTCTTACCATGGTTTCCTCACGGCTTAATTTTCCTATATAGTTTTAAATTCCTGTGTCTGTAGTCAGATTCCTCCTGCAACTCCTACCCTTCTTTTTGTTCTTCATGTTGTTTGTATCTTATGATTTCCCTTAATTAGTCCTGAGGTTAGTTTATATTATCAGTTTTTCAAAAAACTGGCTTTGTTTTGTTGATCATCTGTATTGATGTATTGTTTGCTTCGGTTGTTTCTTCTTCACTCACTTCTAATTCCATCCTTCTACATCCTCTGGTTTTATTTCATTCCTTTTCTAGCTTCTTGGATTGAAAGTTCAGTGATCTCACTCCTTATTTTTAAAATTTTTCTCTTTTAATAGTGAGGATAGCTAAAGTTACAAATTTCCCTCCCAGCACTGCTTTGGCAACATCTAAGAGATCTGATATTTACCAGTGTGCTTTTGTTTCCAGGTGTACGGATTTGCAGGGTGGAGCTATCTTTCAGTAACTGAATTCTAATTGCTTTGCATTCTGGCCAGTGAATATGGTTTGCGTGATGACAGTGTTTTGGAGTTCACTGAGATTTCCATTGCTTACTATTTTTTTCTTAGCGTTTTTTAAAAATTAAACTATGGGCGCCTGGGTGGCTCAGTTGGTTAAGCAACTGCCTTCGGCTCAGGTCATGATCCTGGAGTCCCGGGATCGAGTCCCACATCGGGCTCCCTGCTCAGCGGGGAGTCTGCTTCTCCCTCTGACCCTCCCCCCTCTCATGCTCTCTCTATCTCATTCTCTCTCTCAAATAAATAAATAAAATCTTTAAAAATAAAAATAAATAAAAATTAAACTATGATACACACTCAGTAAAGTGATTACAGATTATGTGTATAGCTTGAGGAGTTTTTACAAATACATATACCTAGGGGCACCTTTGTGGCACAGTCAGTTATGCAACTGACTCTTGGTGTCGGTTCAGATCCTGATCTCAGGGTCGTGATATCTAAAATCAATCAACCAATCAATCAATCTTTAAAAAAATACATATACCTACGTCTCTGCCTATGGATCAACATATAGAATATTACCAGACCACAGAAGACTTCTTCTTGCCCCCTCCCTATCAATACCCCTCAGAGGTATCATCATGATTCATTTTTCCATTCATAAGTTTTTGAAGTTCTTATAAATGAAATCATATAATATGTATTCTTTTGTGTCTAGCTTCCTTCTCTCTACATTATGTCTGTAAGATTCATCCATGTTTTTCACTGTAGCAATGGTTTATTTCATTTTCACTGAAGCACGGTTGTCCATTATACAAAGACATTGTAATTTATTTATCCATTCTACTGTTGTAAGACACTTAGGTTGTTACCAATGTATAGCTATCATAAACAATGCCATTATGAACATTTTTATAAATATCTTTTAACACAGACATGCATTTCTTATAGGTATATATATGAAAGTACTGATTAACTTTCAATTTTTGGATTCTGAGTGTATTTTTTCCTATATCATTTAAAATCTTATTTGGGTCAAGGTAGGATATAAAAATATTTTATCATGTGTGACTATGTCAAATGAATCAGGGGCTGTAACTCACAGCAGTATGCTCCCCCTGGCCCCTAGTGTTCAAACTTAGAAGAATCCTAGAACCCAGATCTCTCAGGCAGTGGCTCCTAAACTTCTATCTCGGAATCATCTGGAGCACTTGTTAAAAATGCACAATGCTGTCTCTGCCCCAAACCTATTACCTTGGTTTCTCCAGGAGCAGGACCCAGGAACCTGCATTTTAGCAAGTATCCCCAGGTGGTTCTACTGCTCATCGAGGTGTCAAACCTTCCTGGGTTCCATGTTTCCATGACTGTGGACCAGTGAGGTGAATTATCACCATCCCAGGCAGCCTGAGACCCTCTATGTCCCGTACTGAGGACCCCAGTTATAACTGTTCTCTCCCCACCCACTTCCTTCTTGTCTTCACTCCTAAAAGCCCAAGTAAAGAATGTGGATGGTTTATCAGAATTACCAATAAGCTTGGGTGGAACTGGCCCCTTTCTTCACTGCACCCATGGGAAAACTGAGGTTAGGGAGATGAAGGAGAGTCCATAGGGAGACAGAGTCCTATCCTCCCTGTGTCTACAATAAGGAAAAAGTCCTGCAAAGGGAAATCCCTTAGTCCCAAGTTTCCTGAGAGTATTAGTGTTCCAGAAGAGGCCTGTGTTATCAGAGCGAGCATGGCCTTGGGAATCAAGACAGACCCAAGGTCAAATCCTAGCTCCTCTTCTTGAAGCAAGTAAATGGAGGTTTCTGAACCTCAGGTCCCAATCTTGAAAATGGGTTTCGAGCTGATATTAGGGTGAGAGCTAACATATATATGAAGCATTTGGCACACGATATGGGCTGAATAAATGGGTATAATTATTATTAAGAGAATATCAGTCACATGGGAAGTCCTGTCACTTTGTCTGGAATAGTACACAGGCTGGGTGGCAGAAACAGTGGGAGAAAGGAATCCTGATTCTCCCAATGCCTTACCTACTGCCTTTAGGTTCTTCCTTCTTCTTGTGACCTGCATGCCTGAACTCCAAGTTCACCTAGGAGCCCTTCCATTGGACACACGTTTCCTGAGCAGCAACTGTAGACTGGGTCCTGAGGGGCACTGGGGTTTTGGTTCCTGTCCCAGGGAGTACCCACCTTAACAGACAGGCAGGAGTGTGTATGGACAGCTACAGTACAGAGGGCAAAGTGAGAGTCTTGGTGAGGAAGTGGAGTTGGGGTGGGCCCCAGGGGCCGAGGCAGGCATGGGCAGGGAGAACACACCAGATGACTGCAAGCCTAGCCGTTTATAAATGGGCAAGTGGAGGGGCACCTGGGTGGCTCAGTTGTTAAGTGTCTGCCTTCGGCTCAGGTTGTGATCCCAGGGTCCTGGGATGGAGCCCTGCATTGGGCTCTCTGCTCAGCGGGAAGCCCGCTTCTCCCTCTCCCACTCCCCCTGCTTATGTTCCCTCTCTCACTGTGTCTCTCTCTGTCAAATAAATAAATAAATAAAATCTTTAATATATATATATATAAATGGGCAAGTGGAGGGTCAGGGACTTGGGCAAACACTCCCAGTGGCCCTAAAACCTGGCTCCCCTGAGTCTCCATCTATTTTGGAATTTATCTTTTAGGGAAAGCTCGATTGATATAGGGTCAATCAAGAGCCCAGCAGATAGGTAAGCTTAGTATGAACTTGCAGGTATGAAGCAAATCAAAGACATTAAGCAAGCTGAGATTCATAAAGTCTTTTGTTTGCCTGTCTGAGCTAACATTTCACAAAGAAGGACATCTCCCAGCAGAGTACATGTGAGTTTGTGTTAATAAGTGGTATTTATAAAGTATTTTGGTCTCAAAATCACATCTACATGGATGACCAGATGCAGGAACAAGAACTCACATTGGACAGCACTTTGCTCTTTCCATGGCCAAGCCTTGCGCTGGGTGCATGGATCCCAGGAGTCAGGAGGCCTGTGTTCTAGCCAATCTATGCCTGACTTGCTTTGTGATCTGGGCAATTCCCTCTTCCTCTTTGGGCCTCAGTATCCCTGTCTGTGAAATGCAAGCATTAGGCTAATCATCTCCCAGGGCTCCTTCAGACCCAGGGCTCTCAGGTCCTGCTGTATTTTTTTGGATACTTGTAACAGCTCTAGAAGGTAGACATCATCATGCCCATTTTACAGATGGAGAGTCAAAGCTTAGAGGAGGGAAGAGTCAGAGGTCACCAAAATGTCAAAGGCTGAGCCAGCCCGGAACCCAGAGCCCCACACCTTTCCCAAGTATACCTCCTCGAAAGCCATGTGTGCGCATATGCGTGTACATGCACGCATGTGGGGCAGGGAGCACGTGGAAACATGTGCCCCGGAGCCGCCCTGCAGTTGTTCCTGGATGCTGCATGTGCAGACTCGTTGGCTAGGCCAGGCCTGTTCCAGGCAGTTCCGCCCTGTGGGAGGCAGGAGAAGAGGGGCAGGGGGGTAGGAGGGAGGGAGCTACACCTACATTTTTGTGCTGCCCTCTGATTTCAGTGGCTGCAACAGCAGGCTCCTGGCTGTTGTGTACTTAGCTAAGTCTGAGTGACTCCATACAGGGGCAGTGGGCCGGAACCCTCCCCTCCAAGCATTGAAACTGACAAGCTCCTCTCCCAGTTGGGATCCAGGCCTGCAGGGGCACTGGCGGCCCTTCCTGCCCATGCACTCTGAAACACACACACACACAGACACGCGTGCACACGTACACACTTAGCCAGTGATACCCCCACTCTGGCCCCTGGTTCCTCATCAGTAAAATGGGAGACGATTCTCTTTGCCTGACCAGAGGATCCTCTGAATTCAGAGACACTGAAACTGGTTGTACAAACTGTAAAGAGCTGGGAAGACCCTGCTGGGATCATGCTTAGCCAATCTGCCCACACAAATGGCAAAGAACAGGGGTTTTTTCCTTTTTTTAAAAAATAATAAAATAAGCCACATGGGCTGCCTTTTAAATGAGATTAGGTAAGTTTACTCTAGTTTTATCTTAATATAAAATTAGTGATTTCGGGGCGCCTGGGTGGCTCAGTTGGTTAAGCGACTGCCTTCAGCTCAGGTCATGATCCTGGAGTCCCGGGATCGAGCCCCGCATCGGCCTCCCTGCTCGGCAGGGAGTCTGCTTCTCCCTCTCCCACTCCCCGTTTGTGTTCCCTCTCTCGCTGTGTCTTTCTCTGTCAAATAAATAAATAAAATCTTAAAAAAAAAAAAAAAAATTAGTGATTTCGACCTCAGAATCATGCTGTCTGGGGTGCCCCACCTCCTCCCCATCAAATCTGGAATGGATTGTGGAGAATACCCTGATTGATGATTCAAAACAAAGATACTGATTTTGGACTTCTAACCTCCAGAACTTTGCAATAATAAATGTGTTGTTCAAAAAAAAAAAAGAAAGAAAGGGAAGATGCTATAGGGAGGTAGTTAACAGAATGGACTCTGGAACCAGACTGCCTGGGCTCAAATCCCAGTTCCGCCACTTGCTGGTGCATCATGTTGCCTTGGATGTGTGATTTCATTGCTTTGTGCCTCAGGCTCCCCATCTGCCAGGTGAGGTGACTATAGTACTTACTCTGTTGGGTGATTATGAGCGCACGTACAAAACTGCTCAATAAGAGGGGTTGTATTGGGGCACCTGGGTGGCTCAGTCGTTAAGCGTCTGCCTTCGGATCATCGGCTCAGGTCATGGTCCCAGGGTCCCGGGATGGAGCCCTGCATCAGGCTCCCTGCTCAGCGGGAAGGCTGCTTCTCCCTCTCCCACTCCCCCTGCTTGTGTTCCCTCTCTCACTGTGTCTCTCTCTGTCAAATAAATAAATAAAATCTCTAAAAAAAAAAAAAGAGGGGTTGTTATTATTTTTTCTTGGAAGCACAGTAGGTGGTGATGGTCATACCCAAGGTCGCTCAGTGATTCACTGCCAGTGCCAAGGCCGGCCCTGAGCTCTCCGGTGCCCCCTCCAGTCTACGTGGCTTTGGGGGAACCCTCTGTCATTGGAGGGTGGGGCAACTACTCTACCCCATCTCCCTGCCCACAGCCTTGTCTACAGCTCCCATGGGAGTTTTCAATGAGGGAAACTCAAGCTCTCGTTAGGTAAAAGCAGAAAAGTAAGGCTCTCTGCACCATTCTCTCCAATGCTAGCTCCAACATCACTGTCGTCTGTGACTCGATGCAAGGGTCTCCCTCTGCCTCACAGCTTCCTCATCTGTAAAATGGGCATAATAATCATGGCCCATGTGGCTGTGTGCAGGATTATGTGAGGTGATGCAGTGAAACGCTCCTGGCGCACAGTCAGCTCAATAAACGGAAGGTACTGTTCTCACTTAGGATTCTCTTGTTTTGGGATGATAGAAATAAAACTCAAGTAAGTAAGTTTTATTTCTTAATAAAGCTTAAGAAGGCATTTTATTGGTTTAAGTAACCAAGAAGGGGAGGGCTGGGGCTGGCCTTAGGGAGGGAGGTCTGGGACCGGGAACTCAAACACCAAGACACTCTTCCCAGCTTTTTATCTCTAACTGTTGGCTTCCTTCCTTCCTTCCACAGACAGGCTTCCCCATGGATGAGGACATGACTCCCAACAGCTCTAAACTCACACCTCATCACCCATTAGGAAAGGATTCTTTCTCATCAGCTTAAAAAAAAAAAAAATCCCAAGAAAGGACACCAATTTGCCTGGCTTGGGTCACATGATCACCCCTGGACCAATCACAGTAGCCAGGAGGATGGAGTCCTCCGATGGGCTCAGCCTGGGTCATGTGCCTAGGGGGCTGGGGATGTGCTAGAAGAAAGAGAGGACCAGGATGCTGTGCAATTTTCTCCTCTGGGAGTCCTGTATGTGGGTGGAGATGGAGAATACTTCTCTGTGCTAGGTGCTGTGGATGGCATGAAGCCACTTCTTACAAGTGTTACATCCTCTTGGTGTGCCAGGTTTATCCTAAAACATACTCTTTGTAGAAACAGCTCGACTTAATACGGCTTAATGCTGCCCCAATCCACCATCTTCAGCCGCTGTTTGCAGAGCTTACGCAGAGCTCACAGCAGGCAAAGCCCAGGCACGGTGACAGTCTCACTGGAGGGCCTATCGTGGATCTTTCCCTGCCCCTGCCTACTGTCTCCAGACACAGCTGGGTGCTGGCCTCCTGGATGCCTCCTGGACGCCAGGTCGCAGATCTCATGGAGATTGGGGCTGCTGTTCTTAAAGCAAAACGTGACAGTGCTGGAAGGGACCTCAGGAACCACCTGGCCCATTTCATAGGTGGGGAGACAAGCCAAGAGAGGGCAAGGCACCCTGCCTACCCACGGACACAGAGCTCTTTTGGGAACGGTGTCTTCTTCCTCAAGCACCGTCAACCTGTGGGTATGGTAGGTCTTCAATAAATATTAAGTGAATGAATGAATGAACTAAGATTTTCATCCAGACCTCTTGTTTTCCAGGCCCATATAACTCTGCTCCCTCTTGAACCTAAGAATCGTAATTTCTAAATCTAAAGTCCTTGCCCATTCTAAGGGGGATGGGTCCTTGGCCAGGATGAGCAGGAGGGATGTAGAGGTGCTAACAGGACCAAAACGCTGACAATCCTAGCTGAAGTGAATGAGAAGTGGTATGTGGTACTGGGGCAGGCAGGTGGGGAGGACAGATTGGAGAGGGAGAAGTATATACTCATCATCTTTGTATAATTTAGGATTTGGTCCTGTGTGTGATAGGGCAGGGATTCCGTTCCCATCTGCCGGAGGAGAAACCTGAAGCTTCAAGAGGGCAAATGACTTACTCAGCCTTCCTCCCCCTCCCCTGCCCAGGCCCCAGCAGTTTTCGGAAGAGCTTAGACCCCTTCCCAGGTGTAGGTGTCTCAGCTTCTGGCTCACAACCCTCTGTGGCAGACACATGGGACCTCAGCATCTGCCACTCTGCCTAGGAGCTCTCCCTGGTGGTCCTTCCAGGGCAGACCAGGCATGCTGGGAATGAATAGCCCCCTCCCTGGAAATGATCCTTAACCAGTGGCTGACACCCTGACACCCAAGTTGGGGATACATACTCCAGCTGCCTTGCCCCTCAGGTGGCTTAACACCGAGGCTGAACACGTACATGTACCACACTGGTTCCCCAGCATGGTCAAGATCCAGTTGCCCAATAGGGGTCACTTGCATGATAACAAGTCATTCATTGTGTTCTCTCCCTGCCCTGCTTTACTTCCATGATCCCTGGCGGCATTTTCTGGGATCTTCTCCTAAATAAACTACTTGCACTTTAATCCTTGCCTTAGAGTCTGCTTCTAGGTTAACCCAAATTAAGACAACTACCTTCTTTTAAAAAGAGAGTGGACCTATTGGCTAAATTATGACAAATGCCGCCCGTAAAAAGGAAATCCAAGTCAGGTCTAGAATGCCACAATGCTGTCTTACTACCTGCCTGCCCCTCTCCGGGATCCCACCCTCACCTGTCCTACAAGTTTCTCCACCACCCACTAAGGAGGTCATTGCCTGTGAGGGTGTCACAAGTCATGCTACTGAGAACCAGCACCATGCAAGGCTGACTCCATCCCTGAGCTCTGAGTGACAGTTTCCCATGGCTCCGATAAGATGCCAGGAGTGAGGTGGCATCTGCCCTGCCTTCTCAGGTAGGTGCTGGTCTGTCCCTGTGCCACCTACGAGCACAGCTTCATGTCACCTCATTCCTGGACTGACCCCACAGTAGAATGTGTGCCTGGGTCTGAGGACCAGAATCATGGAGTCATGGAATGCTGAGCAGGAGAGACCCACAGGGACTGAGTGCCTTGTCTAACCCTCCCATTGTAAGGGGGAGGAAATGAGACCTGGAGAGATGAGGTCTTGTCCAAGGTCATACAGTGAATCAGGAATGGGGTCTTGTCCTGGGGCACACAATGCATCAGGTTGGAATGGGGCGTGAACCTAACCTTTTTTCTTTTATTTCCAGTGATGTTTTTGCTTATTATCAAAAATTATGAAAAGAGGAGAGGGGAATGTGACAGAAGACCAGGAACCCAGGATTTAAGGCTAGGCAGACCTTGACTTGAAACCCAGTTTTGCTGACTGTTGGCTGAGTGACTTTAAGCGACTCAGTACCATGTGCCTCAGTTTCCATGATTGTAACGTTACGGTTCTATTAGCCATCCAACAGGGCTGTCAGAGACAACTAAGGTAGAAGGCACCTGGTAATAAACATTGGTCAATTCTGAATCTCAAATGAGATGCCGCCCATCTTTAGGCCCCCATGTGGAATAAACTCCAGGGAGGTTAAACAGAAATACCTTCTCTATGTTCTGGAGAGTTTACAGCAGGGTCTGGTGCGGAATTTGCAGCTTGTGTGTTTCAGAGTACTACTCTGTGTGAGAAAAGATGCCGTGTGAACAAAGAACTGCACTGCCAAATAAGTTTGGAAAGAGTCCCAAGTTTGTGTACCGTAGGACTTTTCGAGGCCGCTGCTTCTGGATGTGCTCTTGCATGTACAGCATTTCCTGCTGTATCCGACCATGCAGTTCTTGTCAGGAGCACTAAATGTTCCCCAATTGTTAGGAAACAATTTGGGAAACAGTTGCAGGACTATTGTTAAGGCCACCAGACTGAAATCAGGAGCCTTTGCTTCTTATTTTGTGTTTGCCACTTACTCACTGTGTGACCTTAGACATGTCCCTGACCCATATGGGCCTCAGTTACCCCATCTGTAAAATGAGAGTGGGGGGAATGGAATTCCTAAGGGTGCTTCTAGTTCTGATGTGCTGGGATCTCAAAGCTGGTCTCTACCATTAGCTCCCCACTTTTAACCCTAGCAGACCCAATTCTGGCCAAGGACGGTGCTGGGAGAAGGGCAGAGGGTCCCAAGAGGGTGCCAGCAAGCAGGGTCACTGCTGGTCGCATGTCTTGCCCCAGAAAGGTAGGAGGACCTGTTGGGGCAGGGCCCTACCAGCCTCCTGCCTGGAGACATGAGAGCTGCTACCCTCCCCTCCCTCCTCCTCTGCCCCCCTGCTGGGACAGTCAGCCGCTGGGGGATTAAGAGCAGGCCCAGCGCCCATTCAAGCCATTCAGCAAGACAGGAAACCAAGCACGCTCCTGCCCGCCCGCCTCTGCTGGGCAGGTCTGCAGGATTATGCACATTGTGTTGCGGCCTTGCACAAAGGGAGGCCCAGCCCACGGGGAAAGGCTGTGTCCAGGCGGGAATCCACCACCCGGTAGCCCGGGCAGGCTGCGGGGCTGCAGAGCTCATCTGCCTGTCTGCCAAGCCAGAGGCTGCACACTCACAGGTGCCCGAGTTGCCCTTTACCTGCACAGGGCGTAGCTTGGGGCTCCCAGGGGCATGATGGGTGCCATCCCTTACAGTGTCCACCAAGACAAGGTCCCCGCATCCACACACAAAGTTTTAGCCTGAGTGCAGGAGTCTTTTCTTGGGACAATGCAGACACCTGCACGAAAGGCAGGTAGGATGCAGGCGGCAGGCAGGCAGGTGAGGACAAGTTCATCTCCTGAAGGCCTCTGAGGAACTGGCATGTTCATTTTCTCTACCTTCTTACAGCCACCATCTAATTGTTCACCTGGACAAGCTGCATTTGGCTTTGAAGGTGACTCAAAGAAAGAGATGTTCTCGTCAGTTCCCAAGGGCCAAGGCCAGATCTGGCCAGACAGCCGGGCTCTGTTGCAGGTCAGTCCCATCTGCCCACTTGAAGATATGGGCCTTCACTATCTGGGATCCTGTGGAAAAGATGTGTGCCCCAGGGGGTGCAGAATGCCCTGAACTTCACTCATTCCTCATTTCAGCCGTATCTGTGTACACCTGGACCATCACTGATAATGTTTTTCTTTTTATCAACTTTTTAAACTGAAACAACTTCTTTGGCCCTTTGCTAAGCAATAATATCTGTGAAATCATGGGTCTTATGTGCTAGTTCCTAATGTAACAAAAAAAATTCCCCAATCATAGAAGAAAATGGTTTGGCCCTAGACTATCTACAGCAGCTTGAACATTGTCCATGGTAAGTGAGGTAGAGAGAATGGGGATTGGGTAAGATAGTCACCAAGCCTCCTTCAGCTCTTTGGAGCTGGGTATATATGAAACTGGGAATCCTCAATGCCACTGATTCAAAAATTCTCCACAGCCACCTAAGCCAGACCCTCAACAGTCATCCCAGACCCCTCCTCCTTCCTCACCCCTCTGATGCATTCAGTAGGTCTCCTGAACACCTCGCCCGTCTGCCCCATCCTCTCCCATCCCAGGGGCCACCCCCTCAGTTCAGGCTTTCATCCACTCTCCCCAGTTCCCTACAGGAGCTGCCTTGCTGGTCTGCCTGTCACCTCCTGACCACCTCCAATCCACTCTCCACCCTGCAACCTGGGCACTGTTTCTGCCATGCATATCGAAAGCACCTGGAACACGGTAAACACTCCATTAATAACAGCTATGGTATTTTCAAGGATGCAAATCTAATTATGTCTCTTTACTGCTTAAAAGCTTTCCATGGTTTCCCCCATAGACCTCAGGACACCTGGAAATTCCTTAACCTGGTATAGAAGGCTCTTCTGATCTAGCCCCTCCCTACTCCTTTAACTACATTCTTCGTTTCCCACCTCTACCCCTGCGCTCCAGTGACCAAAGCGTGAGGTGGCCACATGCGCCACACTGTTCCTTGTCTCTGTGCCTTTGTGGATTCTGTCTCTTCTCCCAGGAATGTCCCCCTCCCAGACCACCACCTCTTCTTCAGCTGGCTAGCCAATTTAGGGTCTTACTAAATGGCATCATCCTCTCTGTATTTGTCAGCTTGTGCAGCATAACAAACCACCCCAAAACATAGTAGCTTAAAACAAAACAAAACAAAAAAACTTCTGATTATTTCTCACCAGTCTGTAGGTTGGGTGGATAGTTCTTCTGGTCTGGGCTGGCCTCACTCACATGTGCAGGGCCTCAGCTGGGATGTCTGGAACAGCAGGGATGGCTAGAATCTCTCTTGACATGATCTTATCCTCCAGGAGGCTAACCTGGATTTGTTTACATGGTAGACTCAGGTTCCCAGCGACAAGAAAGAGGGCAAGCCCAATTGTGCAAGTAGTGCTTATGAAGTCTCTGCTGGCATCACATTTGCAAACATCCGCTGGCCAAAGCAAGTCACATGATCAAGCCTGGCTTCAATAGTAGACAAGGAAGGCAACCCCCAAATGGACACTGAAGGCAAGGCACAGGGATCTTAAAGAGGGAAGAGGGGACAAAGAACTTCTCTAGGAATCAATTAACAAAGGCTTACACTTGAACTTTGAGTAATGTCCTACAACATGCCTAAAGATGTTCTTCAAATGTTAATAAACTCCCTGAGATAAGAGAGTATTACCCTCCTGCAGGTGGCCCAGAATAGGAGTCCAGAGGAAGATGTGTGGATGTGGGACAAGACAGGCCCAGAACAGACCTGAATGGAGGCCCTTCCTTAGTTGAGTCATTCTTGATCTTTGGAGATTGGGACACCCTCTCAATACTAGGGTTTCTAGAGGCATGCCTGAAGGGATTATACTGTACTGCCAGGTTTGCAGGGTTTACTTGCTTGCCCCTCAACCTTGTGACACCATTTACTAGAACCGATGGCTGCTCAGGCTTATTCCCTTACACACCCACAAAGCAGAGTTCTGTGTGTAATCCTATGTCAAGATACCCCTTGTTACTTGTGCTTACTTCTCACTCACAGTGAGTTGTACTCCATAATCCCTCCAGTTTAATCTTCTAACTACATCAGGACTTACTGTAGCTGAAATTGAGTTTACATTTTTTCAGTACTCCAGTATACCCTGCTTAGGAAGTACTGCTTTAGTCAGTCACACAGCTAAGCCAGTGAGACCCTCCATCAAGAAGCTGGGTATTTGGGCGCCTGGGTGGCTCAGTTGGTTGGGTGACTGCCTTCGGCCCAGGTCATGATCCTGGAGTCCCTGGATTGAGTCCCGCGTCGGGCTCCCTGCTCGGCGGGGGGTCTGCTTCTCCCTCTGACCCTCTTCCCTCTTGTGCTTTCTGTCTCTCATTCTCTCTCTCTCAAATAAATAAATAAAAATCCTTTGAAAAAAAAAAAAAAGAAGCTGGGTATTTGGGGCACCTGGGTGGCTCAGTCGGTTAAGCGTCTGCCTTCCACTCAGGTCGTGATCCCAGGGTCCTGGGATTGAGCTCCACATCAGGCTCCCTGCTCAGCAGGGAGTCTGCTTCTTCCTCTCCCTCTGCCTGCCGCTCTGCCTACTTGTGCTCTCTCTCTGTCAAATAAATAAATAAAATCTTTAAAAACAAAACAAAAAGAAGCTGGGTATTTGTCACAGCCCATCAATTTATAGTATGTTGCATATACACTTAGGCATAAATATATTTAAAATATATGTAATTCTTGTTTAATAATACACCTCATTCTCTTTTAGTGGTTCCATTTATCTTAAAATTTTTTTGATTGAGATATTATTATGTGAATACAGTGAAGTACTAGAAATGTCCTAGATCTTGATCTTGGTGTAAACATGTATGTTCCTTTGTGTCTGACTTCTTTTGCTCAGAGTAATGTCTCTGAGATACACCCATGTTGTTGCATATATCAGTAGTTTGTTCCTTTTTATTGCTGAGAAGTACTCCCTTGTGTGAATATATTACAATTTGTTTATGGACATTGGGCCATTTCTAGTTTAGGGGTATTATGAATAATGCTGCTAGGAATACATACCCTTGTACTTGTCTTTTGGTGAACTACATTTCTCTGTGGTATATATTCAAGAGTGGAATGGCTGGATCATAGGATAGGTGTATATTTAGCTCTAGTGTGTAATTTCAAAGAGTGACTGAGGTTTTTCCTTCATAAAGTCCCCCCAGGGACTGTTATACATAGACTTCCAGACTGGTTGGATTCTGCCTGAATGTCAGCCTATATTCTAGTGCTCCAGATGGGCCCAACTGGATCAGCAGCCCCCTTTACAGAATGCTGTCTAAAAAAAAGACTTTTTTCAGACTTGTCTATGCTATACAATTCATTGGCACTCTCTCATACTCTATTCCAAACATCATTTGACATTTCACCAGACTGAATGCTCCTTGAGGGCCGGTAGTCTGCCATCCCTGTAATTCCTCTTGCTTGGCATGCAATAGATAATTAATGTTTAAAGATAAGTAATAATAATTAGTTAGCTGTTACTGTGTGAGAAATTATGTTAAAGCTCGGTGGCCTAAAACAACATTTGTTGTCTCACAGCTTCTGTGGATCAGAGATCCAAGAGCAGCTTAGCTGGGTGGTCTGGCTCAGAGTCTGTCATGAGATTACAATCAAGGTATTGGTCAGAGCTGTAGACATCCAGTGGCTTGACTGGGGCCAGAGGATCCTCTTCCTAATTCACTCACTGCTGACTATTGGCTGGATACCTGCAAGCTGGCTTCCCCAGAGCGAGTGATTTGAGAGAGAGCAAGTAGCAAGCTGTGGCCTCTTTTATGATCTAGACTCTGAAGTCACACATGGTCACTTTTGTTTTATTCTGTTCATTAGAAATGAGGCACTAGGTCCAGTCAGTACCCAAGAGGAGGAGAATTAAGCTCCACCTCATGAAGGGAGGAATATTAAAGAATTTGTAGACATAGGCTAAAACCACCATCTCTAATAATAGCTAACATCTGTTGAGTGCTTACTATGTACATAGTATGCTATACTATGTATTTTTCACTGAGTATTTTGTTTAATCCTTATTACAACCCTACAAGGGAGATACTATCTTCAATTTTTCATGCAGGAAACTGAGGTGCTGAAATATGAAGGAATTTGCCCAACATCCCACAGTAGCTAACTGAGCTAGGATGGGAGCCCAGAGGTCAGATTCCCAGAGATCTTGCTCCTAACCACTAAGTAATACAATGAACAAGAGACAGTGGAGGATTCTATGCATTTAGGGTTCTCAGATGGAGTGGTAGGCTGAATGGTGGACCCAAAGACACGTCCATATCCTAATTTCTGGAACCTGTGAATACTACCTTATTTGTCAAAGGATGTGATTAAGTTAAGGATCTTCAGAGGAGATGCTTACCCTGGATTATCCATGTAGGCCCTACATGCAATCACATGCAGCCTCATAAAAGAGAACAACAGGGAGTTTTACACAGACATAGGAGGAGAAAACGGGGAGGAAAAATTATGTGAAGATAGGGGCTGAGACTGAAGTGATGCGGACACAAGCCAAGGAATGCTGGCAGCCACCAGAAGTCGGAAGAGGCCAAGAATGCATCCCCCTCCCCCATGGAGTCCAGAGGAACTGCAGCCAAGCCGACACCTTATTTTGGGACTTCTGGCCTCCAGAACTATAAGAGAATAAGTTGCTATAGTTTTAAGCCACTAAGTTTGTTGTACTTGGTTACAGCAGCCAGAGGAAACTAATACAGATATAAAGTGTATCCTACCTCCCTGTTCGGTGTCACTCTTGATAGAATGGAGTGTTTCAGGCTTATTAATGTGGTTCCTGTCTTTGGACCAGCTTGGCAGCAACTCAGCCTGAAAGCAGTAGAAAAATTAAAATCAGGTTAAAAGGAGAGGAAGAAAATTGTACAATAACCATCTATATTGTTATTATTGAACTTAAGTTTTACTCTGAGCTTCCCGGTAGCTGTGGCTAAAAGAGAATCTAGATGGATTACATAATTTTCACTTTCTGATAAAAAGGACACACATCTATTCTTCAAAAAATACACATCTTTCCCTCATATTACATACTAAGAACAACTGAGCAAGTGTGTCTTCACCTGCTGAACAAAGCAAGAGATAAAATATCAAGAGTGACTTCGAGAAGATCAAGGGACTTGCCTCATGTAGAGGTTCTTGTGTAATCCCTGGATAAAAACCCCAGCCTGACAGAGAAACACAATTCAGCATCACCCAGGCTGGCACCCAGGAATGACAGCTCGTGTGTGTGCAGGGTGCCAAGGATCAAAAAGTGCTTTATACTCATTATCCTACATATGCTCAACAGCTCCTGAGAACCAGGCAGGGCAGCCATGTATTCTGCACTTTACAGATGTAGAAACCAAGGCCCAGAGAAATGAAGAGATTAGATTGCCCCCAAGGTCACACAGCTGATGAGTGAAAGGGCTGGGTTTCAGTGAGGCTCCAAGAACAGTAGCTTCTTCTTAGTCCAGATGCTTCCTATTGCTCTACAAGGATTTCATGCTCATCTGTCCTAACTCTCCAAGCACACTGAGCCTGTGTGGGAAGGGTCCTACTCTCACGCTACTTGGGAAGCCCCCAGTATCTACCCAGGGCTGGTTGGTCAAAGACCATACCTCACTCCCAGCCTGCCTGGTCCTTCAGATCAGGTCCTAAGCCCACTGAGAAGAGTCTCTTAAAGGAGAGGAGGTGAGAGGGCGCTGATTGTGGGGCTCAGACCCAGCATGAGGAAGAGAGATCCAAGAGGAAGGGTGATGCTGGCCCAGCTGGGGTGTGGCCTGGGCACTGTCCACCCTGCAGTGCTGACTGGCGTCTGGTTCCTAGGGAAAATGGGACCCCCAAGGGAGACAGGTTTGGTCTTCCCATCTCCCACCCTTCATGTCCAGAGGCTGACAGTGTTGGAGTCATTTTATCACCTGAGGGACTGGGATGAGGAGAGGGACTGGCCACTTCTGCTCCCCTCCCTTGGTTTCTCCCCGCTCCATGCCCTTTGGTGCCTCTTTCTCCCCATTCATCCTCTTCCTCTTTCACTCCATTCCCATCTCCTCACCATTCCTCTGGAGTCACTTTCTTTCCACCCCCTCTATGCTTATCTGCTCTCTGTTTCTTCCACTCTTCCTCTTTCCTCTTCACTCACTAGCTGTGCAACTACTTGTAAGTTTCTTAACTTCTCTGAGTAAAAGCCCTGACCTCACAGGGTGGTTGTAAAGCTCTATGGCCAGTATAGAGAAAATGCTCAATTCAAGTGCATTGCCCTCACCCATTTCCCTTTCACCCAGGGTGGGTGGGGACACCACCTTAGCTCCCTTTGCCTCCCTCAACCGAGCCCAGCATGCTGACTGCTCAACAACCACTGGAGAAAACCTTGGGGCATGATCATCTTCCTCCACCTGAGACAGACTCTAGTCCAGAGAGTCTGGCTGCACCCAGCAGGGCACGGGGGTGACAGATGATGTTTGATAAAGATCTCTAGAGGGGAAGGGAAGGGAATCATAATTTACTGCATGCCTACTGTGTGCCAGGCACGGGGGTAAGCATTTTACATGCATTAGCACATGGGGTCTCTGTAAGAACCCTACGAAGCAGGTACTATTATTAGTATACTTGTTAATAGATGAGTAGAGAGATCAGAGTGGGGAAGTAATTTTCCCTGGGTCAGCTATTAAGTGGTGAAGACAGGTCAGTCTGACTCTAAATGCCATGCTATTTAACTTTTTACTATGGGAAAATTTAAACATAGAAGAGTAGACAGAATAGCATCATGAATCCCCATGTACCTATCACCTAGCTTTAGCAACCAACTCTTGGCCAATCTTGTTCCATCCCTACCCATATCACCCTTCCCTTATTTTGAGGAATATTTCAGATATTATATAGTTTTGTCCATAAATATTTCAGTATGTGCCTTTAAGAGATAAACTTAATTTTATTTTATTTTTTTATTTTTAAAGATTTTATTTATTCATTTGCAAGAGAGACAGAGAGAGAACAAGCAGGGGGAGAGGCAGAGGGAGAGGGAGAAGCGGACTCCCCGCTGAGCAAGGAGCCTGATGCGGGACTCGATCCCCAGACCCCGGGATCATGACCTGAGCCAAAGGCAGACACGCTCAACCATCTGAGCCACCCAGGCGCCCTTGATAAACTTAATTTAAAAAACATAGCCAAAATACCCTTACTATGCCATAAAACTTTGGAATAACTTAAGATTATCAAGTAATAGGGCAGCATTCACATTTCCATTCATCATCCTGCTTTTCTGCTCTCCCTTCTGCCTCTTTTAATAAAGATAATGATACCTCTTCCACTGCAAAGCCCTCCCACACACATTATCTTATGTAATGCTCGTATCGGCCCTTGGAGGACTTTCCTCACTCTGGAAATGAGCGAAATGAAGCTCAAAGAGGTGAATGGACTTGCCCACGGTCACATAGTAGGTTAGAGCCAGAGCCTGGCCCTGTGTCCCCAACCCTTGCTTCTCTCCACCCCCAGAGGCCCTGAGATGGGAGATTTCAACTGTAAAGCTCCGAGGCTCAGGGGGCTCATGGAGTAGGCTGAGAGACACTCCCCCCAATGGCAGCAGGCTGGATAGCATGTATTCTCAGCTGGGGAAGGACAGCCAAGTTCCTTTCTCTGGGTAACAACAGGACTAATTCCATGGCTCAGGCTTTTTTGCGTGCAATAGCTCCCCAAAGCCCCAGCAGCGGCTAGAGCTTACCACCTAGCTTCCTGAGCGGCATGCCTTAAGCCCCCTGCACTATGAGAGATTGGATGCTGAAGCCCAAAGGGCAGGCACAATAGCCAGATCACTCAGCCAACCTTACCCTAATTCTACTTTTTGCCTAAGTGCAGGCGGAGGGCAAAGGTCTCTCTGTTTTTCTTCTGGGAACCTCCTTGCCTAGCCAGCCCTGCACATGCAAAGAATGCCAAGGATTCCGTTCTAAATCCCCTGGCTTTTATGGCTAATTCTTCCATTAGACTGCAGGCTACAGAGTAAACCCCTCAGCCTGGCATTCAAGGCCTGCAGTCTGCCCAACACCACTGATGTGACCTATCATAGAGACCCATGGGACAATTTCAGGGGGCACCAACAAAGCTTTATACTAGATAATTCCCAAAATTGTCCAGTTAGAGCTTTTCTTCTTTAGCTTTAGACTATGTTCTCTGTTTAAATGCAGGCATTGTTCCTGCCAGCAGTATCCACTAAGTCTCCTTCCATAGCTCAAATGTAGTGCCCTAATAATACCACTTGCTACTCTCTTGCCCATATAGACCATGGCATTTCATTCCTCCGTGCCTTTGTTCATACTGCTTCTGCTGCCTGGAACCTTACTTCTTCTTTCTTCATCCACTAACTACCAGGGGTGCCTGGACTCAGCTGAGGCATCGCCCCCTCTGGAGAACCTTCCTGAATGCCTCCCTCCTCTCATAGCCTTTCCCACCTCCACACTGGACGAAGGGCCCTTTCATGGGTTTAACTTGACTATACCACTTATCTCACTGTACTATAAGCCAGCACACTCTGCCCTCCAAAGCAGAGATCAATGTTGTTCCTCCCAGTCTTCTCCAGGCCTAAACACAGGGCCTGGCACACAGTAGGATCTCAACTTAAAGTGCTTGTTGAAATACTTTATCTCACCGAACCGTCACTACACCTCTGTGGGTTAGGCTGCTCAGGAATGGTGGGTGATTCTCCCATTTCACAGAAGTGGAAGTTGAGACATGGAGAGGCAAAGGGCCGTGCCCTGGGAACCCAGGGCTGAGAGGGGGCCAATGCTCTTACTTGTGTCTCCTGCCTCCTGGTCCAGATGCTCATGCTGCTCCCCTCCCAGATGTGCCCTGGAGGCCCAGGGCAGAGGAGATGAGACAACACAGAGCAGGGGGAAGTACCTTGGGGCACTGAGGAAAATATCCCCTCATGTTGTCCCATGTTCCTTCCTGTTGAAGGAACCCTGGAGACCTCTGACCAGAGCCCCTTTACTGTACACATGGGGTTCCGAGGCCCAGACGGTGGCACAGCCAATGAGGGCAGGGAGCAGGTTTCTGACTCCCTCCTCAGGGCCAAGACAGGCCCTTACTCAAGGCTGGCTGGTGGGGCTGGCAGTCTGGAAACCTCTCAGCAGGTAGAATTCACACACCTTCCTGTAGAGGCCGCACAGGCTTCAAAAGATGGAAACTGTGGAAGCAGCACCATATTACTGAAAAAAAAGTCATAATATCCAAGGACCACAAAACAGGATGGTTCCACAGATTGCATCAAATTTAACTCCTCCAACACAAAGGCACAAAGGCCCAGAGAGGGAACTGGACTTGTCCAAGGCCACACATCAGGCTCAAAGCACAGCTGGAAATAGAATTCAACCCTCCTGTCTCCTGCTCCAAGGCTCTTTCTGGCTTTTCCTGCAACTGCTGTTATATATATCTGTCTCCTCAGCCTGGCCAGAGACCCCTCAAGAGCAAACATAGTGTCCAATTCATGCCTGATTTCCTGGCTACTGACATTTAGGGCTAAAGAAATAGTAACCAAGTGAACAAATAAAACACTTTATTTTTACCAAAAAACTCCCTTTCTCAGCTTGATCATCTACATGGCTGAGATTAACTTTTGGCTGCTTCTGAAAATGACTATATCCTCAAAGGATAAACATTTCCTATCAAAGAATAACAGCAACACTTAATGCTTAACATATGTGTGTGTATACACACCCAGCCCCCAAACATTGCTTTAAGCATTTTACCTATATTAACTTATTTAAATCTCACAGTGACCATAAAAGGTAGGTGGTATCATCATCATCATCATCTCCATTTTTAGATGAGAAAAAAAGTGTCACAAAGAGGTTAGATAACTTGTGCAGTCACACAGCTAACAAATAATGCAATCAGGATTTGAACCCAGGCACTATGACCCCAAAAGCTGTGTTCTTAACCACTATGTTGTAGTACCTCTCAAAGGTGCTGTCTTTGCCAAACATGTCCAACGTGCCAGGCACTTTGTTAAAGCATCATTTATATTATCTGTAATACTCACAGCAAAGCCCTGAGATAAAGATTATTTTTCATTTTATGGCTGAAAAATGGAGGCCCAGAGGTATAAAAGGACTTAGGTGTCTAAAGCCACACAGCTAGGAAGTGACAGACTCAGGATTTGAAGCCATCAGTTCTAGTGATATGCCTATAGTCATCTCTCATGGTTTATGGCTAAACTGTCACAAGCAATTCAGTCAAAACTTAAGTAAAAGCCCATGCACTGTGTCATCTTCCATAATATCATGTGAAATATTTCCCTTCCAAAATAGAAACATCTTCCTTTTATTGATTGGTTTTGTTCCAAAGTTTATTCATTAATTCATTTGTTCATTCAAATACTTATTGGACCTCTCTCTCTCTCTCACACACACACATGCTAGCCAGAACTTCATATGAGGGTTATTAACAATAAACATGACAGACACTGTCCCTACTAACCCTACCTTCATAAAGCTTACATTCCAGTAAGACAAATGATCACTGAACAATTCATTTCACAATTAGACACTCAAAATGGTGGTGATTCCTACAAAGAAGAGGTAAAGAGAACTATACTGTGATTGGCTTGCTCAGAGTATAAAGTTCTGGTTAATCTGCATGTTTTGAAAGCTATTATTAAAATTACATTCCATAGCTCCATATGGCAGTTATAAAAAAAGGCAGAGATAAGTTCTTACTTATCTGAGAGAAATAAAAGGGAATCATTGGTCAACACATATCCCTGGAAAACAAGACTACTTAAGAGTAAATTAAGAGAGAAGATAGTCAAGAGGTATTTAACAAGAATATCTTCTGAGTGGCTCCTATATGATAGAACTCTCTGGGGGGTGGTTCCCACCAATGCCATTAAGGAGGAGTTATTATGCCAATTTAAAGAGGAAAAACCAAAGATACAGAGAAGTTAACCAATGCTGTAGAGATCAGTAACATAGCTATGAAGTAGGACCAGGATTCAAGCCCAGGTTGATGTGACAGCAACACTCAGAATCTTTCCCTGAACTATACTGTATTTTTTTTTTTTTTAAATCTTAAAAGCTGATCAGCTAAGAGTTGAAACTTTGGACTCTGACATCATAGGTATGCAAAGTCTTCTTGTCAATACCATCTCTTCGCCATGGGGCCCTGAAGAAGAAACACTACATTTTCTGGGAACCAAGAGGATCAAAATGAGAAGATCCCGCATGATGCAAACCACAGTTGTGGGGGGAATTGTTAATTACTGGAATGATTGCATTCCTTTCCCCTGAGATATAGGCTTCTCGAACAAAAAGCTTTAATATTTTGTTTATGCAAATGGAGAAAGCAGTCTCCATCTCTCAAATAGGATGGCCCAAGTGGGGTCTTTTCTCTGCCTTTCTATGACTTAAGCAAACATTTTCCTTCTCTAAAGCAATTCCACCTCTTGGTGCAGCCAAAACCTTGCCCAAAGTTCCTGGTCCCAATTTCAGGAGCAAAACCATTTCCTACTAATCCAGTTTTCTCACAGTTTGAAAGGGACAATGGGGCTTCACTTTTTGTTTGAAGAAAAAAAGGGCTCATCCTCTGGCGTGGCAACAATCTTTATCTGATCACCCACATGGGCCTGACCCCACAAATGCCTTTTCCCATCAGCGACGAACACTTCAGAGCATTTTCCAACATTGAGAATGAATCCAACTCTGAAATAGGTAAGTGTAGACTGTGCCTTGGCCAGGGTGCCTTCCTGGAAGCCTACTGCTCTCACTAGCCCCAGCTGGCCCGGCCATGGGGGTCTGGGAACCTGAGTGTCCAGTGAGCCTTTGCTCCTGAAGCAGACAGTCTGCCTCCTTGAGAGTGAACAGGGAAGAGGGCACCTGGACAGGCGTGTTCGAACAGCCCTCCTTCCTAAGGAGCTTGCCTTTCAGGTTTCCTAAGAGCTGATGTGCCTGTGGATTCTATAATGAGAAGGGATTTGTTTGTTGAAGGATCTTTTCAGCTTTATTGCTTAACTCAAAGGTGAGAAGGGGGTGGGGGCAAGATGAGAATTATTCTCCTTTGCTTTCCTTTGCCTTCTCAAATAGTCCAAATTTAAGCTTTGTCTGCAGCTGCCCTGAAATAGCAGCCAAGATAGTTTTAAGGATGGAGAGACAGAAGCTCTAGTCCTGGGCTGGCCCCCTAACCTGTGTGACCAGGGGCAAACCTTTCCCTTTCTCTGGGCTACAGTCCTCCCATGTGTTCAATGAGAAGGTGGGTACTATTATCTGTGTCTCGGTTCCCTCATCTGTACAATGGGCGTTGCAGTGAATATCTGACTTCACCTTCTTGGTTGTTAGAAGGATCAATATGGACTAATATCAAGTAAACCAGATCTGAGACCTGAAGGCTTAATTTTGACAGTGGATATTTTAGAACTATACAGCAGGGGTGAGTTCTCATTGGCTTCGAGATTTCCTTGGGGACTATCAACATCTTTGTGCAACAAATATACTTTATTTTGTTTTTATAACTTTTTTATTTTGGAAAACTTTTTAAAAAAGATTTTATTTATTTATTTGAGAGAGCGAGAAGGAGCAGTGGGGAGGGGCAGAGAGAGAGAAGCAGACTCCCCGCTGAGCAGGAAGCCCTTTATGTGGGGCTTGATCCCAGGACCCTGAGATCATGACCTGAGCCGAAGGCAGACACTCAACCAACTGAGCCACCCAGGCGCCCCAATTTTGGAAAACTTTTGATTTACAGAAGAGTAGCAAAGGATAGAATAGAGCGTTCATCCAATTTTCCCTGATATTAGCATCTTAAGTAACTATTGTACAATTATCAAAGCTAAGAAATTAACAGTGACACAAAACTGTTCATTAAACTACAGACTTCACTGAGATTTCACCAATTTTTCCACTTAGGTCCTTTTTGTTATTGTTCCAAAATCCAATACAGGGTCGCACATTACGTTTAGTCACCATGTCTCCTTACTTTCCTCCAATCTGACAGTTTCTCAGTCTTCCCCCGCTCCCTTTTTTTTCCATTACCTTGACATTTTTGGAGAGCACTGCTCAGATATTTTGTAGAATATCCTCAAATTGGGTTTGTCTGATGTTTTCTCATGACATGATAGAAGTAAGGCATTTTTCGGAAGAATGTCACACAGATGAAGTTCCCTCCTCTTTGCATCATAAGAGGTATGACATAAATAACGTTATCACTCGTGAAGTTAAATCCGATCACTTGGTTAAGGTAGTGCCTACCAGGACGCTCCACTGTAACAGTACTATTTTCCTCTTTCCATACTCTGCTCAGAGAAGATAGTGACTAAGTTCAGCCTGCACTACACTCAAAGTTCAAGGGGTGAGGAATTCAGTCTGTCCTCCGGAAGGAGGAATATCAAAGACTTTGTGGACCTATGTTGAAACTACCACATTTGGGGAGAGGTCCCTTGAGGCTGTACAAATATACTGTTTCTCCTTAAGGTTTTGCCCACCAATTTTATCATAATCAGTGGATCTTGCAATTATTACCATGGTGTTCTACAGGTGATTTTCTATTTCCCTCATTCCTTCTATATTTATTATTTGGAATTATTTTGTAAGGAAGATTTGGCTCTTCTTCCTTATTTATTTATATCAATATGGACTCATGGATATTTTATTTTTTTATCCTTTAAGTTATAATCCAGTACTATGTGTATTTACTTTAGCCACTGGAAGCTCTTTTGGGTTGACTCATGTCCTTTTGATATGTCCCATCAGTTTTCTTTTCTTTTCTTTTTTTTAATACTTCCTTACTTTCTGACACTACTTTAGGCTTTAGGATCACCTTGTATTTTCCCTGACTCAGTTCTAGAACTGGCCATTTCTCCAGGGGAACTTGGCTCTTTCATTGGAGAATGGCATCTAGGAACCAAGGTCTGGACTCTGAGTATGCTCACAGCTACTGGGCTGTCACTGCTTCGAGGCCCCCTCAGCAGACAGAGCAGGGAAATATAGATGTATGCTGACCCATGTGTACATGCGTACCTACATGTGTTCCTCTATCCATCTTGTATATATGTTAAAAGAGGCAAAAACTCATCGTGATACCTCTAACTCTAATCTATTTCCACAGGGTTCAGTCTAGTCTTCCCCATGTTCATGTGTGAATTCCTTCTTGGAAGTGAGAAACCTGGCTCCCATTATCTACATATACATGTTAAATCCTCATATACATGTAGTTCCAGAAGGCTAACTTCTACTCCTATGAGAAACACATTTACCAATTAGAATAGTGTTTATAAACAGTTCTTTTTGTCTTTAGGCGAAGATAGTTCTTCTTCTTTTTTTTTTTTTAAGATTTTATTTGTTTATTTGACAGAGAGACAGAGCGCACAAGCAGAGGGAAAGGCAGGCTCCCTGCTGAGCAAGAGCCTGAGGTGGGACTTGATCCCAGGACCCTGAGATCATGACCCGAGCCAAAGACAGACGTTTAACTGACCTAGCCACCCAAGCACCCTGGTAATTCTTAGTATTTAAAAGAAGCTCTGGATTCAAATGCCTGCCCTGCCACTCATTGGCTGTACTGATGTAAGACACTCACTTAACCTCTTTCATCTGTTTAGTCATCCACAAAACCAGAATAATAACCTCTGTCCTACCTGCTTCATAGCCCTGATGGGAAGAAAAGAATTAGAGGAGACACAGTATATATATATATATATATATATATATATATATATATATTAGAGAGAGAGAGAGAGAGAGAATATATAAATCATCCGCCCTCCTCAACTGTCTGATGTTATTGTAACATCACAGTCCCTGAGCTCCAGGCTTGGGCCCTGCAGGTTGCAGCTCCTATCTACTGAGTCTTGTCCTGCTCTAAGGCACATACAAGGGTCACAAGCATCCACTCCTTTCTGCAACCAATTCAGTAAGTCTGATCCAGGCCAAGCTGGGAGGGAGCCTAGTCTCTGGCTAAATAAACATGGACACTAAGAGCATCTGGGCTCTTAGAGGCTCTCACAACCTGCTGGGGCATTTCAACTCAACTAGCTTAACCAGAGCCAAAGCTCTGACTGGCCTTTGCCCTCAGCTGCCTCTTCTTCCACAAGCAGCAGACCGCTGGCGGGGGAGCGAGGAGGGCCTCTCCCTTTGTTGGGAAGATCCTCAGCATCCTGAGATGGGAAGCCTGCTCTCACTTTGTTTTGTAGATGGGCAGGGCCCCTTCCTTTCTCTGGTCCTCAGTTTTCCTATCTGTAAAATGAGGATGTTGGATTAGGTCAGAAGTCACAAACTCATAGCTAGATGCAGCAGATGTGTTGTATTTGGCCCATAGGGCACTTTCAGTATTTTTTAAAACAGCCTTTACTTTTAAAGAGGTTTTAGATTTACAGAAAATTGAGTGGAAAGAAGAGAGTTCCCATATGCCTCCTCTCCCTACCTCTACTTCAACAGTTTCTTCTATTATTAACATTGTGTGTTAATACGGTACTTTTGTTGCAATTGATGAACCAACATATTCCTATTATTATGGATTAAAGACCATAATTTATATTAGGGTTCAGTCTTTGTACAGTTCTATGGGTTATGACAGATGCATAACGTCATGTATTCACTATTATAGCAGCATAGGAATAGTTTCATTGCCCTAAAAAATACCCTGTGTTTCATCTATTCATACTCTCTCCTTCCCCAAACCCCTGGCAACCACTGATCTTCTCATTGTCTATAAAGTTTTGTCTTTTCTAGAATATCATATGCTTGGAATCATACAGTATGTAGCTTTCTCAGACTGGCTTCTTTTATTCAGCAATATGCATTTAAGGTTCCCCCATGTCTTGTTATGACTTGCTAGTATATCTCTCCTTATTGCTGAGTAAGATTCCATTGTATGGGTGTACCACAGTTTCTTTATCCATTTGCCAGTATGATTTTAAGCTAGAATTATTTGCCAATAGTTAAGAATGAAAGACATTATACTGAAATCCATATTTTCAGCTTCTCTTAAAAAATGAGAAGCTTTGGCAACACGGGGTCTCCCTTTCCAGATGACAACAAGTAGGTGGAATTGAACAGTAGCAAGCCTCTCCGGTTGGGTCATGGTGACTTGCTCACGACAGTCCCCTCCTGTCCTCATGTGACCTGCCAGGTCCTGTTAAGCATTTAGACCAAGCTTTCTTGTTAGCAGAGTGGCTTCAGGCAAATGTGCTGACTGTTTTCCACGTGCACCATTCCTATCCCTTGATCCTGTCCCAGCCCTTTTCTGTCCTGCTCTGTGTCCTGAGAAGCTGACCCTGCAGACTGCATTTCCCAGGCTCCCTTGCTGGCTGGCTTCTGGGTGGGTTTGGCTGTACAAAGCATCGAGGCGACCACTGGGTAGCCCCATCATGCTCCCCTGCGTGGGCACCTACAGTCGGGCACTAGCTCTTCAAGACTATGGCAGCTCTTCAAGACTATGGCTCCTGCGGGACCCTCCCCCGAAGTCCCAACCCTCCCTGGACACTGGTGACTCCAATCCCTCTTTTTGCCCCTTGCCACTGTGGCTAGCCTCTGGGTTTCTCAACATCTCTTGTTTATCCCCTTAATGCTGTTACTCCCCTGTAAATAGTCCCTTCATTGAAGTCTCTCTATTTGAACTAGTCTGCTTGATTCCGTTTCCTGCTAAGACGGACACAGCAAGTTGCTTATTTTCTCTGTGCCTCAGCTTCCTCACCTGAAGGTGAGGAATGGGAATCATGTTAATATCTACTTAATAAGGATGATGTGACAATTAAATGAGAAAATGTACATGTGATGCCTAGCCCAGTGCCTGGCATATGTAAGTGCTCAGTGAATGCTCATTAGTATTATTATTATCATTGTTATCTTTATAATTTATGACCCTGCAGCTTCATGAGCTCTATAGGCCCTTACAGCATGGACAAAATATGAATGGGTGACTCGCTACACAAAAAATAAATCTGCTACTAAATTGCCAGAGATTCTTATAATCTTTTGACCCCAAAGTAGAGTTGAAGCTCGGACAGTGTAAGTTGTCATTATCTCTTGCCTCACATGATGGCAGCCACATGGAACTCTCATCTCGCCTACAGATGACATTTATGGAGCCCTTTTTCTGCACCAGATAATCCAAGTCTTCATATGTGAAATTACATAACCACCTGCACACGAGTACCTCCACAGATGAGACAATGAGGTTCTGACAAACAAAGTGACTTGTCCAAGGTCATACGGTCAGTAGGTTGTCAAAGTGGGACTGAACTCAGGTCTCCTGCCCTTCCCACTACACGCCCTACTCCTTCGTGGGCAAGGACTCTGCCACACCGACACCCAGCATTTTCCTCACCACAAAAATCTCATTTCTAAACAGAAGCTTCATTCAGTGTTACACATCCCCCAACGACGTTAGCAAGGATCTTGAGAAATGTAGTGATATTACTCAGGGTGGGGTCAAAGTCCACCCTCGACCACCCCCTTTCCTTGCCGGGCTCCAGCAAACAGCTCCCTCCCTTCACTTCCTGATGCTGACCAGGCTCATGGAGGCTGCGCCCAGGCTGATGTCTGACGTGTCTCCTTGCGAGACAGGAAAGACCCAGCCGGCTTGAGGAGCCTGGTGAGGAGGAAGCAAAAAGTGAGGCTCAGACAAAAAAATCAAATCCCTCTGTTCAAACGTGAGCACAACAAATATTTGTGGAGTAAAGGAAAGCAGGGATGAACAAGTCAGTCAATCTACCAAGCATCATAACTGGGGAATCTGCAGGGTCTGGACCCACATCCTGCTTCCCACCACTTCAGTCTCCCTGCTTGCCGACTGTGCTACTGGCCACCTGTCTTTTGGAGGTTGTCGTGAAGACTGAAGGACATCACACACACATAGTACCTAGCACCCAGTGGGCCCTCAGTGATGACTGACTCTGCCCCTCTGCCTGGTTTCACATCCCCTCCACATGTTCTCTGACTTTTCTCAGCCCTCTGGAAACTTATTCTGGGTGATTATAAGAAAGGTATCTAAGGATTATTATACTTGCAATTTTTAGAAAGCAAAAGGCCCAGAGACCTCAAGTTCTAAATCCTTGGCTATATATCTGTATGTCTTAGCACTCAGTGCATTGCTGTGAACGTGGTAGGTGCTTGGAGAATATTAGTTGATTTAATGATTTTAAGTATAGATACTTAATGCTGGGATCACTGTCACCTCCCTCATACTTAGTAGGCACTTTGACATTTATGACCTCTCCAGAGCCCCCAACCACGTAGGAGGTGGGCTGGAAAGTATATGCTATCCCCATTTTATGGATGGGAAAAACAAGTCTCTGTGAGGTTAGGCAACTTGCCAAAGGTCACAGAAGTCTCCTGATTCAGAATCCAGTGGTCTTTATATTCTCATGAGCTGCCTGCTTATCTGTGGTTGGGAAGGAAGGGGTATCTTTGAACTTGCCTCCCAGTGATGTATGTCTCAACCTCAGAAGCTAAGTTCCAGTGAGGGGAAGCACCTTGCCCAGGACACACCACAGTGGGAACCAAAGTTGAAACAAAATCCAGGTTCTCCAACTCTTTCTTTTGGGCTCTTCTCATTGTTCTACGTGGCTTAGATTCAAAAGGAAATAGACATGAGGCAGGGAGTACTCACGACTAACAAAATGAGACATATACTATAGGTCCTCGGATCCCCAGTAAATTAAATGTCCCCAGAGAGCAACCAGGAGAAGAGTCTCCAGACCAGTGCTCCACCAGCCTGAAGGACCCAAGGCTGAGATGTCTCCCGAGAGGCTGGCCTAGCTACCCAAGAGCTCAGAAATGGCATCCAAGACCCACAGCCCCTGGGTGAAGCCAAGCATGGGGATCCCAGGGCACCTGGCTGCACACAACACCCTCTCCAGCACTGCTCCTGACCTAGATGTCACAGGTGAGTGCATACCCAAGCAGGTACTGAGAAAGAGGGGTGGCCAGGGCTCCAGGGGACACTTGACTTGTCTCTCAGTGGAGCCAGGGACATGCTCCAGTGACTGCCCATTGCCACTTCCTCCAAGGGCACACTGCCTCTCTGGAGTCTGCCTTTGGCCCTGCCCAAAGGACCAGTGGGAGATAGTCAAGGGGTCCTTTTCTGACCTGAGCAGCCAGAGAGAGCTGGGTGAACAGAGTCATGGAAAACTTGTGTGTTTACTTACTCATCAAATAGTTGCCAACTACCTGCTCTCTGTCAGACTGCACTGCGAACTGGGGATTCCATAGTAAATTGGGCACAATGTTCACCCTTGACAATCTGTAAGATTTGCACCCAAGTAACCAAAATACAAAGCAGAGAGTGGTAGGGCCCTAGAAGAAGGGCTCCAGAGTCAGGCTGCCTGGCCCAACCTCAGTCCAGTCCCATGATGCCAGGTGACCTTGAGCAAGTGGCTTTCCCTCTCCAATCTCGGTGTCCCTCCCCCACAAGCTACTCTAAAAATGAAATAAGGCAGTTGGCTTGGAAGTACTTTCCACAGAAGCTGAACAGGGAGAGATTATTACAAGTGTTTCATAATTTCATCACTAATGTAGATGCCACGTAGTTAGCATCTTCTAAGTACCAAGTATCTGCTCAACATCACATGTCATTACTCCAACAACCATGGTGCAGCTGTATTATCTCTATTTTAGAGATGAGAAATGGAGGCTCAGAGAGGAACTTACCCCTGGTCACACAGACTGTATAAGTGACAGAGCTGGGATTGGGATCCAGGTCATTTGGGATCCCAGAGCCTATGTTCTCTGTGGACTGCCTCCTATGGCTTCCCTCTTCCTCTTTGGCCTTTCATTCAGCAGTGATTTATGGAACCTTTTCTATGTGCCATGCTCCAAAGGTACAGAGGGGAGCAAAACAGACCTGGAGCATTCCCTCACAGACTCACAGTCTAGTGGGGAGCAAAGCAAGGAAGAATAATTACAAGCATAACAGCTGTCACCAAAGGGGAGGTCAGAGCCCCATGGGGGTGTGAAGCTTGTCTGAGAATCAAGCAAAACCTTCTAGGGAAAGTAACCTCTGAGATAAAATCTGAGGGCTGACTGAATTGGCCAGACAAGGAATCAGAGGGCGGGGACAGCATGAAATCTGGAGCCACAGGTGATCAAGAAACAGAACAGAATGTACTGTTCAAAGAACAGAGAGAGACTGGAAGCAAAGCCACAGGAGGAAGCAGTGCAGGGATGGGCTGGAGAGGGAGGCAGGAGTCTTGTAACACATGCCAAGGAGTTTGTACTTGATCCTGAGGGCCCTTGAGAGTTGAGTTCCTAGGCCCTCATACCCCTCATTTTATGTCTTGTGGCTTCCTCATCTGCCCTCTGACTGGCTGATTCAGCAGCTAAGGAGTGAGGAGGGACAGGGGCCAGCGGAGCTGTGACTGACCACATAAGCTGAGGCCAGCGTAGAGCTGCCTAGAGGACAGGGAGGGGCTAGGGCAGGGCAGCACCAGGGACAGCTCTCAGTGGCTCTCAGGACTCTGCAGAAGAGAGCCTTCATTCTGATTCACTTTCTCATTCATTCATTCATTCTATAAGTATTTGTTGAGCACCCTACCAGGAGGGCACTGTTTGGGCACTGGTGGATACAGCAGAAAACTAAACAGATGAAATTTCCTATCCTCCTTGAGATCACTTTCTTTCTAGTAGAGGAAGACAGAAAATAAACACGACAAATAAGACAACTGTTAGAAGGTTGCCTGTATATGCAAAGAACAAAGCAAGGAAGGGGACCAGAGGCAAGCAAGAAGGGAAGTAGTTATAACTTTAAATAGGATGATCAGAGAAGGCTTTACCCCAAAAGTGGTATCTGGGCAAATATATGAATGAGGGGAAGGAAGAGTCAAGGGCACCCACAGGGAAGAGTGTTTCAGGCAGAAGGAAGAACAAGTGCAAAGTCCCTGGGGCAGGAGAATGCCATGCATGTAGGAGGCTCTGTGAGGAGGCTGGGGGTGGGTGAGGAGGAGTGAATGATTTCAGGAAGATGGCAGGAGGGAGACAGAGCAGAGATGGCCATTGTAAGGACTTGGCTTTTACTCTGGGTAAGGAGCCACTAGGGAATTCTGGGCATAGAAGTGACTGTTTTTTATTTTCGTTTCTGTTTTTGTTTTAGGAGAGAGAGAATTTTAAGCAGGGTCCACACCCAGCATGGAGCCCAACATGGTGCTCAATCTAGTCACCCCAAGATCATGACTCAAAATCAAAAGTCAGATGCTCAACCAACTGAGCCACCCAGGCCCCAGAAGTAACATTATTTGACTTGTATTTCACAGGATACCTTTGACTGCTTGAGTGGATATTAGATTATGGGGGTAGGAATGGAGGCAGAGAAAACTGTTAAGAGGCTAGAGCTACTTCAGATAAGATTAAAGTGGAAAGCTGTGTTCAGTATAGAAAGAGTTAACAATACCAGCAAAGGAGCACCTAAGGCTATCACTGGGGCCAAGGTGAGGCCAGAATAGAGAGGAACAGAGACAGTCCCACCCCTGGTTCCCAGATGAGAGGCTCAGCTCCTATGGGAGTCTGGGAAACTGGGAAACTCAAAGGGGAAGGGAGGCACAAAGGAGTCCATGCCCTTAGGAGGAAACCCTCACTCCATCCTGCCTTCCCAAATCTGCTTTCTCTAGCCCCTTCTTCCCTGGTTCCTGACTATTGCATGAATCCCTTGCATTGAGTCCCGCTTCCTTCAACCATCCTCCATGTTGCCCCCAGAGTGCTTTTCCAAAAATGTATCCTGGACACTGTCATTCCATTATGCAAACACCTTCAGTGGCTCCCTTTATCTAGGGTCAAAGTCACACCTCCAGTCCCCTATGATCTGGCACCACCCTAACCTTCCAGGCTCACTCTCACCATTTCCCATCCATATTCAATGTTCCAGCCATATTTAACTCCCTGCCTTTTCCCAAACAGGCCTGAAGCTTTCTCTGCCTTTGCTTATGATGTTTACTCCAGTTGATACATTTCCAACCATGGAGGGGTCTAGGAAGGCTTCCCAAGCTGGATGAGATCACTTGCTCCTAAGAATTTACACAGTCCATGGGCCAGCTACTTCATTTCTACCAAAAGCCCAGAGAAGGAGAATGGTGAAGGAAAGCTTAGTGAGTCTACAGCCAGCACTCTGGAGCAGGAGAGCCAGTGTGTGAGTCCTGAGGCTTCCACCTATGAAAGAGCAGGGCCAAGTATTGCAGGCTAGTCTGAAGCATATTTGGCCATGATCCTTCAAGGCAGAGTGTGGAGGGAGCCCCTATGGATTATGAATCTCGAATGC
Organism: Neomonachus schauinslandi; assembly: GCF_002201575.2. Lineage (NCBI taxonomy): Eukaryota > Metazoa > Chordata > Mammalia > Carnivora > Phocidae > Neomonachus > Neomonachus schauinslandi. Next base: position 60,680,113 of record NC_058415.1, read on the forward strand.
CCTTGAGCAAACCACTCTCCCAGCAAGGCAGAGAGGGAAGCCCCTATCAGTAAGCACCTGCTATGTTCCAGGCACTTTACCTACATTGTGTCCACTCCTCTCAGCAATGAATGCTGTGACATAGGAGTTATTATCTCTGCTTTTCAGACAAGGATAATGAAGTTCAGGGAGATGATGCTACTTGTCTGAAGTCACCTGTTTAATGGTAGTGGAGCTGAAATTTGAGCATAGGTCTCTCTGAGGACTTCAGTCTCTGCTCTGGCAGGGCTTTGTAGGACAGGTGGCATTTGCCCTGGACTTTAAAAGCTAGGTAGACTTGGTCAACTAATCTTTGACAAAGCAGGAAAGAATATCCAGAAAAATATAGAAAAAAAGACAGTCTCTTCAACAAATGGTGTAAAAATTGGACAGCCACATTCATAACAATGAAACTGGATCACTTACTTATACCATACACAAAAATAAATTCAAAATGGATGAAAAACCTAAATGTGAGATAGGAATCTATCAAAATCCTAGAGGAGAATACAGGCAGCAACCTCTTTGACCTCAGATGCAGCATCGTCTTGCTAGACACGTCTCCAAAGGCAAGGGAAACAAAAGCAAAAATGAACTATTGGGACTTCATCAGGATTAAACCTTTTGCACAGCAAAGGAAATAGTTAACAAAACTAAAAGGCAACCTACGAAATGGGAGAAGATATTTGCAAATGTCTTATCAGATAAAGGGTGAGTATCTAAAATCTATAAAGAACTCATCAAACTCAACACCCAAAAACAAAAAATCCAGTCAAGAAATGGGCAGAAGACATGAACAGACATTTCTCCAAAGAAGACATACAAATGGCTGACAGACACATGAAAATATGTCCAACATTACTCATCATCAGGAAAATACAAGTCAAAACCACAATGAGATACTACCTCACACCAGTCAGAATGGCTAAAATTAACAACTCAGGAAACAACAGATGTTGGCAAGGATGCAGAGAAAGGGGAACCCACTTACACTGTTGGTGGGAATGCAAACTGGTGCAGCCACTCTGGAAAAGAGTATGGAGTTTCCTCAAAAAGTTAAAAATAGGGCTACGTTATGACCCAACAATTGCACTACTAGGTATTTATCCAAAGGATACAAACATAGTGATTCAAGGGGCACCGGTACCCCCATGTTTATAGCAGCAATGTCCACAATAGCCAAAATATGGAAGAGCCCAGAGGTCCATTGACAGATGAATGGATAAAGATGTGGTGTATACACACACACACACACACACACACACACATATACAACAGAATATTACTCAGCCATCAAAAAGAATGAAATCTTGCCATTTGCAATGACGTAGATGGAACTAGAGTGTAATATACTAAGTGAAATAAGTTAGAAAAAGACAAATGCCAAATGATTTCACTCATATGTGGGATTTAAGAAACAGAACAGATGAACATAGGGGAAGGGAAGGAAAAATAAATAAGATGAAAATAGGGAGGCAAACCATAGGAGATGCTGAACTCTAGGAAACAAACTGAAGGCTGCAGGAGGGGAGGTAGGTGGGGTAATGGGGTAATTGGGTGAGGGGCATTAAGGAGGCATATAATGAGCACTGGGGGTTATATGCAACTGATGAATCACTAATTCTACCCCTGATACTAATAAATACACTATATGTTAACTAAATTGGGTTTAAATAAAGAATTTTTTAAAAAATTAAAAAAATAAAAGCTAGGTAGACTTTAGACATGTAGAGAGAAGATTGCAATGAGGAAGGGAATGCAGGGTATTTCAGGTGACAGGAACAGAATGGGAAGGGGGGATATTTTGGGTCTCTGGATTTAAAAATAGAGACAATTTTGCTGTTTTTCAAAAAATAGAGTATGTGCTAGGGAGTAGCTGGAGCTAAGTCTGAAAAGGACAGTTAGGACCAGTCCATGAAAAAGAGCCTTAAATGCCAGGCTAGGGCAGGGGATCAAGGAGCAATTCCCTCCCCTTGTATCCAGAGAGATTCCAAGTTTGTGGCCCCAAATGAGGAGGGTTAGAGTAGAACCAAACAACACAGAAGAAAATGGCTTCTTGTATCATATCTAAATAAGCAACTGTGGCAGCCTTTTGGAGGAAAAAATAAATAACACCTGCCAGGCTTTGCTTGATAGTGTCTACAAGGGAGTTTTGAAAACAGACAGGCTGGTGGATCAAAACGTAATGCTCACCACTTAAACAGCTTTATTCTTCAACAACTATACTAAGTCCCTAAGCCTCCCAGCACAAGGGAGTCATCACTATTCCTTGCAGAGGACAGACAACCCAGTCTGTGGGCACCTGGGGCCCCAGTTCAGACTCTGAGGGTACTAGGGGACCCCATCCTTGGGGGATGGCTCTGGAAGGACTCAAGAGGGCAGAGGGGCTGCTGGGTGGGGAGGTGTGTCCTCTTAGATCGTGGGCCCACCCTCAAATCCACCCTAATGCTGATACTAGAGCCTGAAAGGGAAATATTTGGAGACCTATTGGAGACTGAGGAATGGATCTCAAAAGATCTTAATTACCCACCACTCTCAACTCCTTTTTGGCCTGTCAATTGCTTGGCACTAGTCATCTGCCATATGATACAGCTACTACTGCAGGGTCTCACCATGTGAGAGCTGTTGAAAAGGCCACCCTTCTGTCCCCAGCCCATCCTCAACACCCCGCAACCCACCTACAAGGTGTTATATGCCTACTGGCCTCTTCTGAAGGCCAGAGAGACCAAGGGAATTACAGCCATGAAACTGAACTCCAAATAGAACTCTTCTAAGAGTCCAAAACAAAGAAACAGCAACCCTGCACAGGGGGTCTCCTCATGTTTCTTGTCTTGAAGACCACTTCCTTTTCCCTTCTCAGAAACAGAAACCCCTCTGTCAGTCCTTCACCAGAGAAGCCTCCACTTTATAAGCTCAACCCTTATCACAGAGATGGGACTAGCCCAAAGTCAAGGTGATCCATAGTACACAGTAACTCTCTAGCAGTATCCCTCCCAAGGTCTGAGTCTAAGATAACCACACAGGGCCCCAGCAGAATAACACAGGGGGTAGGAGGGGAGGGAAGGGCTTGGGCACTCAAAGGACAGTGCTCATCAATGTGTCTCCATCAGTATGGGGATAAGCCTACTCATTCTTCCCACACATGACTGCATGCATGTACATGCACACACACACACACACACAATATTCCAAAGCTAAACAATAATTCTCAAAGCCAGCATAGGATCTAGACTACTAGAAGAAAAACATTTTCCTAAATCCACATAATCTGCATGGATTCCTCTGCCCACATCTTATATTATTATGCAAACAGTATCATATCCCTTTTTTGCTCAAGCCAGCTGGAATTTTCTATCACTTGAAACTACAAGAGTCCCTACCAGTGCATCTCACCTCATTGTATTGGTTAAAAAACTTTCTGCTGCAAATAACAGAAATGTATTATCTCATAAAACAAAGTGTAGAGGTGGGATAACATCTAGAGTGCATTGACTCAGGAGTTTAATGGTGTCTTCAAGGTTCTTTCAAGCTGCCCATTCTGCCTAGAAAGGAGATAACCAGGGTGATTTCAGATATCACATCCATATGATATATCCACGTGACATCAACCTGAGGAAGTAGAAGGACCAGCTTTTACTACAGCTCTTTCTCAGGGATAAGACAAGGAAACTTTCTCCTGAAGTCTCCAGCAGGTATCTCCTGTGCTTCATTGGCCAAACTTGGATCTCATACCTTCCCTCAACCAATGGATTAGGACAGAGACAACAACAAGCAAAATGGAATTTTCCTTAGACCAATCACACTCATCTCTAAAGCTGGGGGTGGGTCAGAGTGCCCCAGAAGCATATGGCTGTGGCTATGTAATGAGGGAGCTATCCCAATCACATTAGGGTTCTGTTAGGAGGGAGCAAAAGGTGAGAGGGCACTGGGCAGGCTGCCAACCATGTGCATTGCACTACATCCAATGGCTATGATGGCTAAAGCTTTCCTTAAACTTGGGCCACACCAAATCCCTAGGCAGGATATTTTCTCCCTGCGAGGGGGTGGTGGTCAGTGAAGACATGTACACACCTTGTCCAGAACCAATGTTTAGCCAGGTTTTCCAGTCATTGCTCTTCTAGTTACTTTAAGGAAGTTTCTCCCAGTTGATGTGGCGGTTGGGCTGGAGTAAGGTGGAGCTGGAGGCAGGAATACCAACTGGGAAGTCAGTAAGGCTGTCAGCCCAGGACCTGTGAAATGAGGAGACAGCCTAGCCCAGTGATGCCAGAGCCTGAGTCAAGAGCAAATTTTCAGGGGAAGGCTGAGAGAAGGCTGAGAAGAAGGTGTGCTCACAGAAGGAAGACTCTCAAGGATCTACCAAAGGAGGACATAAGGGCCCTTCCATGAAGGTAAGGCAGGGAGACAAGTAAGGGGCTCCCTCAACAAGAGGGAGAAGACCCACAAAGCCATCCATTTCCCTTGTCCTGAATGGTACCAGGCATGCTGGAAGGCCAGCCCCTGTGTCAGGCCTGCCCCTGGTGCCCTCTCCCCATCAGATTGACAGGCATTCCTTGGGTGACTGGAACAGGGAACCTGGGATTTGGTTCCTGCTGCTGGCCCTCCTCCATTCTCGGGCTAACCTTCACTCTCCAAATACTCTGTGCTCTTTCTTGCCCTCAAGACTTTGCTGACGCTGTCCCCTCATCAGAAAGGCATTTTCCGGCCTAGGATGTCCCATTTCATCCTTCACATGCAGCCTCTGGAGCCCCGCACAACTGTAGAGCTGTATGCCTCGCCTTGGGTGGTAATTCCTATCCAAATGCCCATCTACCCATCTCCCAGAATGAGTTGAGAGCACTCCAAGGGCAGGGACCATGTCTTGTTCATTTTGGTGACCTCTGCAGTGCCCAGCCAGTGTGGGGCCACAGCACCTGCTTAGGAAGCAAGGGTAGGGATGGTGGGAAGGAGGCAGGTTCCTGTTGCTTTCTCTAGAGCTGAGCTGTTCAATATGGTAGCCCTAGCCATATGTGGCTATCTAAATGTAAAATTTTAAATTTTATCCTTTAATTATACTGGCTGCTTTTCAACGGTTCAATAGCCATTTGTAACTAGTGGCTACTGTTTAGACAGTGCAAATAAAGAGCATTTCCATCACTGCAGAAAGTTCTAGTACACAGCACTGTTCTAGAGATTCAAACTATTGCTGCAGCTCTAAGAGGAGCAAACTGCCTGCTACAAATTCCTTTCTTCTCCAATCCAGTGCCCAACACAAACCCAAATACATCCTCCTTTCTCCTCTCTCTCCTTCCTCTCCACTCCCTTCTCTATCCCTGACAAGGTCAGAAGATTACTTCCCAGTGGCTTCAGAGCTCACAAAGCCTTTTTATAGTCTGCATGTCTCTGACCCTTCACTAAATTCTGGGAGGTAAGCACGCTAGAGATTGTACTTCTCATTTTACAGGTGAGGGACCCACAGCTCAGAGAGGGAAAGACTCTTGCCCAAGGTCACCCAGCCAGCAAATGTTGGAGCCTAGATTGGACCTCGGGTCAGACTCCAGTCCCTTGTTTTTCCTCTAATGCCCTGTCACCTCTCACTGAGGGGCCATCTAATCCAACCTGCTATCTGGTGCACTAATCCCTTCAACAACATTCCTGTCAAGTGTTTATCCAGCTTCTATTTCAGTGCTCCCTAGGATTTGAACCTCACTGCCATTCCCAGAAGCAGCACAATCCTACCTGTATAGATAGCCCTGCCAGAAAACTCTTTTGCTGATGCTGAGCCAGAATCAACCTTCTTGTAACTTCCCTGTCCTGAGACCTTAGAAATCATGTGATACAGCCATTAACATGCCCTCCACCACACCAGCGCCAGTTAGCCTGCAGCCTCATACACCTCCAGTTCCAGGGAGCTCAACACTCAAGGAAGCCTTTTCCTTCATTGGGCATTTAAACACCAGCCTCCCTCCAGCAGTTCCTCCCTACTGGCTTTCCCTCTGGGGCCTCCACAGACTATACCTGCTCTCTCTACCCCAGGGCGAGCCTCAGGGACAATGACCCATCCTCTTTAGTGTGCTGTTGTCCTGGCTGCAGCCTCAACAGGTCATCAGAAACAGGACACTCTATCCTATTAGCAAATGACCTCCTGTGGCTTCCCTTTCGCATTAGCATATGAACCTCCTTATTCCATGGACTCCACAGGAGGCCAAGGTCATGTCAATAATAGTGACTACTGCCACCGATGATGTGTTCACCATATGCCAGGCATCTTGGTAAGTGCTCTGCTCACATGTTATCTTCGATACCCTGCACGGTGGTCATTAATATTATTCCCATTTCACAGATGAACAGACTGCTTATACACATGTCTGTCACCCAGGTGAGATGACAGTTGCAAGAATCAGGAGGATGGAGGTGACCAGGGACAATTCAGGTTTGGGTCTGGGTCAGTCCCAGGCCCCAGGGAGGGTGTAGGACTTCAGAGGAATATAGAATCTGGTTATGTGCATAGGCCTTAGGGGCAAAAGACTTGGGTTTAAACCACAGCCACTTACCAGCTGTGTGACCTTGAGCAAGTCACTTTATCTCTCTGAACTTCCATTTCTTCATGTATAAAATGGAGCTAGTAGTACAGGATACAGAGCCTAGGGGTTGCAATGAAGAAACAATGACTGCTTAGCACCATGCATTACCCTTCATGAGTTCTCAGCAATGGGAGCTAATACCAAGGTTATCCTCGATATTATTACGGAGAGACCATACCCAGTGCTGAAGCAGGTATAACTCATTGTCTTGTCTTCCCACGCTGAGCCTGGTCAAAGCCAGTAGCTCCCCGCACTGCAGCGTGGCTTCCAGCAAATATCTGACTTCCAAGATGAGGTCTTTATTTTTTTAATTAAGTAAGCTCTATGTCCAATGTGGGGCTTGAACTCATAACTCTAAGGTCAGGAGTTGCATGCTCTACCAACTGAGTCAGCCATGTACCCCAAGATGAGTTTAGATATGCTAATGAAGGTGGAGCACGAGGGGCTATGAGGGGCTCTGAGGGGCACGGGCTGCTTCTGTGGTGAGCCAGGCATTACTCACACCTCTCTCTAGAAAAGGGAGTGAGGAATGGGCAGGAATTAAAGGGTGGGGGGCAATGAGAGATGGCAAGGAAAGAGAAGAAACTAAAAATGAAGTCATGTCATTTCTAAAGCAAACATGGCTTTGGCAAGTCATTTTCCTCTCTAAGCCTCCACGGGCAACTCTGTCAAATGGGGTAACAACATCTTTGCCAAAATGGGGTACTCTACATGGGAGTCCCCAGGCAGGGTTAGCCCACAGGGGCACTTAGTGAGTATCTACTCCTAAAGAGTGGCTGACAGTTCTGCTGATGAGTTTTGGCCGTCAATATCATGGCACTTGATTGATCATGGCAGTCAATAAAAACAATAACGTAATAACATAATACCTACTGTTTCCTGAATGCCTGCTCTGGGCCAATCCTCACAGCAACCTTTGAGGGAGGTGTCATTATCCGCATTTGCAGAGGAAGAAACTGATAGTTAAGTAGTAAGCAAGGGTGACATTCCCAAGGTCACTCAGTAAGCCAAGATGCCAGGACTGGCACCCAGGTCTGGCTGAAACCAAGTTTTGTTCCCTGACACCAAGCTGTGGAGCCCCTCGGAACCAGGAGCAGGTGCAGGAGCCTTGGATGCATCTTCCATCCCAGCCCAGGGCCCACGGCCACAGACAAGGACCACGACGTTATGTGTGGTGGAGGAGCATGAGACGGAAGTTTGGGTCCCCTCCCTGCTGCAAAATGACCATGGTCCTAGACTATTTCTTCTCCTCCTGGGCCTCAGTGTCTCCACCTACACAGTAGGGTGCTGGAAGTCAGGACTCTCAACTAACTCCCTGAAATTGTGCAGAGAGTAGCAGGAACTCAGAGGAGCAAAAGTGTCCTAAATGGGAGCAGTGCACTGTGTTCCTCCATCCTTTAATAACCACTAATTAGTTAATCCCCATAGCAGCAGGGTGAGTTATTGGGTACTATTATTATCCCCAATTTACAAGCAGAAGGTTGAATGAGAGAGGGATTGGCCCCAGGCTCAGGGCAGGGATGGGATCAGCAAACGCCTAGGAGGTGCTACAAATTGCTTCAGGATTGGGGGAGGGGGCAGTAGAGGGACAAGGGAGGCCTCCAGGGGGAGAAACCACATAGGAATGCATTTCTGATCCTCATGGAGTTGAAGTCCCTTCAGGGCATCTGAGCCAGCTCTCTGCATGCAGAGGGGCAGACAAGGACCCAGAGAGGGGGAGAGACTGGCCTAAGGTCACACAGCCAGAATAGCAGACCACGAACAGACACTGCTATGGGTTCTCAGCTGAGGCAGCTCTGAAGGGGGGATGAGGAGGGAGGGGATGGCTCCTAAGAGCCGGGCTCCCTCTGGGGCCCTCCCTGAATTCCTCGAGAAAGCAGCCAGCAGTAAACCCCTGGGGATTATGTGTGTACTAATGGCCTGTGACAAAGGCAGCAGGATAAACTCCCTGCTCTGCAGACTAAACAAGGTGCAAGAAGCCAAGTCAAACAAAAGCCGAGGTTTTGTGTTGGCCTGGCTGGTGGGCTAGAAACAGCCCAGCCTCTTGGGAGGCCAGGCCCTGTGCCACCACCCAGAATCTCCTCTGGTGGCCTTTTTCCCTTTGCCATTGAGGACCGGACAGAAATATGTCCACAATACGTGACCATCCCTGTTTGTAGCACAGAATACACTTTCATCACATTACCCCCAGGATGAAGAAACTGTGGGTCAGAGAGGGAAAGGAAGATACACATCCCAAGTTACATAGCAAGTCAGGCAGGTGGCTGGGACCCAAGGCCTCCTGGCTCCTCCTGAGCCTTCCAGATTCTTCCATAAATTAGTGTTGAGTGACATATGAACACTGGGACAGAGGTAAATGCAGTACTCCAATTTCTATCCAAAACATGGTCCTACCTGACTTCTCACTGGAGTCCATGAGCACAGGCCCAGGTTCAAGTCCTGTTTCTGCCCTCTTCTAGCCCCACAGTTTTGGCAAATTACTTCACCACTCTGAGCCTCATTTTGCTTATCTCAAAAACAGGAGGAATAATGGTAGCCCCCTCACAGAGTTGTTGGGATGATTAAATGAGTGAGTAATAGATGCAGAGCATTTGCTCCATGCTTGGCATTCCGTGAGCACTCAACTACTGTTATTACTATTAGCAACTCTGGCACCCATCAGCTGGATGGCCAGGGGCAGGGCCCGCCACTTCCCAAGCCTCTCATTCTTCTCTCTCAAATAGCATGTCACAAAGATTTCTTCTAACTCCAAGGCTCTGTGGTCTCTACCACTAGCTTTTCCCAAGCCACATCAATCTATGGACTCCAGAGTCAGGGAAGTGGGCTGGGAGCCTCTGTCACTTCCCTGTCTCCCTTTTGAGGCCAGGCTGCTTGTTCCGCCCTAGGCTCCACACACCTGCTCTCAGGTGTTCTGGGTGTGAGTCCCCACAGCAGACAGTCTGTCCATTGTCAGAGCAGCTGCCCCCAAAGGTTTGTTATATAATTACAAATTATGAGATCTTGAGTCTTGAAGAGTTGGGAGATTAAGGCTGAAGAAGAGGGTTGGGAATATTTGGGGGCTGCAAGGGAGAACATCACATCCCTGGCAGAGCTGCCCTAAGATGTAAGGAGACAAATCTTCCCCGCCTTATTTCTGGTAAAAAAACAACCAGACACAGGCATCCTCCCACCTCTGAGGGACTTAGGAATCAGTCTCAATCAACTCCCTCAGCCTTGTGCCAAAAGGCGCCCTCTCCACAGTCCTAATTATGCAGGGATTGTTCTGGTTGTTTCTGAATGTAGCTTCCTTTCTACATTTTAGAGCTCACTTCTGCAAAATGAGAATGATTTGACTTCAGGCCTGGGGCCATTTCTCATCCTTCCCTTTTGGTTTCCAACAGGAGCGAGAAGAGATCTGCCTCACGGGGATTAAAGCAATACTGTTCTCTACCAGCTAGGGAGGTGGCAACAGGACATGTGAGGAGATTACATACCTGCCTCTGCTTACCTGTCTATGTGTCAAGTTTAAGCCCCTGGAGGGTTTGTGTAACACTGTTTAGGAATCTTGAAAAATAGAGACCCTATTTGTGGGATTATAGGGTGTGGAGACATTCTCGACTTTCACACTGAGGCTTCGGATGGCTGCCAACCCCACTCAGTCCTGCCAGTTGCTGAGCCTGATTTGCACAGAAATGATTTCTTCCAGTGTATTAAAAATGAGTCATATCCCATGCCCCTTATCTTTAGAGCACATTCTGCCTTTGGCCAGTCTGGACTCAAAATAATGTTTCCAGACACAAGTGTAGTTGGGGAAAATGATGGACTGCATTAAAGTCTCCGCTCTTCTGGGTGTTTGCTGCGTAGCCTTAAGCAGATCATTTCCCCTCTCTGGTAATCTGTTACCAAAACACAACAACCTACAGCCACAGCTGTTGTTCGGATTTAGGTAAAGGTGCTTTCTGAAATGTATACTGTGGTACAAATGTTTATTGTGGCACATACACACAATATACAATATACAAATGTATATTGTGGCTTATCACTATCAAATCTTGTGGAATTATTTGACTCTTTAAACTATATTTAATTATATATATATATATATACACATATATATAATATATAACTTTGATAAAAATAAAAACTTTTTAAAATGATGTGTTAAGTATTTTACAGTGTAGTTGAAACAACTGAGAATAATTAGAGAAAAGTACATAGAAAACTAATCAAAGCAATGGTTATTAATTCCAGGAAAAACAAAAAGTACAAGAAGAAAACCATAGTATTTTACTTGACTTAGCATTAAACAATATTTATGTAGTCATAGTAATGAAAACACTGAATACTGACTAAAGCAAACATTATGATAGTATAGTGAGAGGATGAAGGGAGGGAAAGTTGGAAGAGGTTAGGTGAGAGGGCTAAACCCTCTTGTACAAAAATAAGGAATCAATAGATAATGTCTAAGATTTATAAATTTAGAAATAACAGTATAAGCATACCAACTAGAAATGTATAAAAAGCAGAAGAAACAGCTAAAGGAATGGAAAGCAGTTGCTGGAAGAAGCAGCCCTGCAGAATGAGAAAGGATGAGGAAGAGAGTTATTTTTCATTATAAATAAGACTTTTAGTATTATTTGACTTCCCAAGTTATATGCATATATTCTTGGATTAAAATGAAAATCAACTTAAAAAAATAAGACTAGAAGCAAGTGACAGCTACAAGAAGGCTAATTTAGGTTCCAGATAAAAAAGAATTTTCTAATATCTAGATCTATCCAAAAGTGGAATTGGCTGCCCCTGTGGATAGTGAGTTCCCTGTCATCCAAAATATTGAGCAGAAAATAGATGTCCATCTATCAGAAATAAGGTAGAGGGTTCCAGCTTTGGTTGGGAAATTTTACTATATAAGCTTAGGGATCCCTTTCAACTCTAAGATCATTCCCAATTCTACGCATCTGTGGAAGCTGGGATGTTATTGTCATTTATGTCCTAAGTAATTCAGTTACCTGTGCATTTAATAAGCATTTACTTAGTGCTGTTTTGTTTCTGGTGCCGCACCAGGTCTTGGGTTGGGGATAGAAGTGCCAAGATAGGGGCGCCTGGGTGGCTCAGTTGGTTGAGCGGCTACCTTCAGCTCAGGTCATGATCCCAGGGTCCTGGGATCGAGCCCCGCATTGGGCTCCCTGCTTAGCGGAGAGCCTGCTTCTCCCTCTCCCTCTGCCTGCTGCTCTGCCTGCTTGTGCTCACTCTCTCTCTCTGTCAAATAAATAAAATCTTAAAAAAAAAAAAAAAAGGAAGTGCCAAGATAAATATGACATAGTATCTGCCTATAAGAATCACTGAAGGTCAGTGCTAGAAATCTCAGTGTTGTCTGATCGAACCCTTATTATACAGAGAAGGAAACCGAGGCCCAGAGAAAGGCAGACACTTGCACAGTGTCACACAGCATTAGTGGTAGAGTCAAGCTCACATCTAGACCTCTTGATTTCTGTGCTAGTCCTCTTTTCCTCACAATGCCTCCTCTGAAGAGCAATACCTCAAAAATGGTTCTGACAAAAATAAAGCTGATTCTTCATGGTATTTTATTGATCTCACATAGACATCATTGTGCAATGAATCTTACTTTAATTGTAACAAGGTTTGGTTTCCTGTGTATCTCCTTCAGAAGGGCATGTGGTAAGCTTTCTGGAGACACCCAAAGTTCACCGAACCCAGACCTCCAAGTCATTCACCAGAAAGATCTAAAATAACAGAAACAAAACTGGCATTGCTTTGTCTCACCATCTCGTGAGATGCCTGAGAATTCTTAAGTAAAGAGTTACCGCCTGTGTCATGGGTAAAATCCCAAATCATTTTGTGGGGTTTGTTATTATTCCAACAGCTCTGAGAGCCAACATCTGCATGTTCCAACATCTTTGTGGTATCACTTCCTGGATCCTTTCTGCTTGATTTGGTAGTCCTGTCTTTGCCACCTTGAAAAAAGTCCCACATCTCACTGAATTTCAGTTTTCCCTATCCAGTTTTTTGTTTGTTTGTTTGTTTAAATAAAATTAGACCAGTGGTTCTCAGCCAGGGGCAATTTTGCCCCATCCCCCAAGGGACATCTAGCAATGTCTGGAAACATTTTTTGGTTGTCACCATTGGGGTGGGGTGCTACTGGCATCTAGTGGGGTAAAGGCCAGGGCTGTAGCTAAACATCTTACAATGCACACAGCAGCCGCTCCCAACACAGAATGGTCTGTTCCAAAATGTCAATACCGCCACTGTGGAGAAATCCTGGGCTAGACTCTGGCTGCAAGGAACAGGAACTGAAGTCCAACTTGCTTAAGCAAAAGAAAAAAAAAATCGGGTGGTTATTGTTAAGATTTTATCATTGGTTTAAAAACAAAAAAGAGCTAAAAAAAACTTAGGGATGGATACACCTTGGTGACTAGAATAAGTAATTCAACTCCCATCTAGACTGCCTCTCCTTTCTCTCTGCCTTCCTTTTGTTCTCATTCTTTCCATGTGACCCAGGACTAGCCACCCAGCTCTGAGCTCTTATCTTCACAGCTTCACAATCAGAGAGGAAAAGGTCCTTTTCTTTCCACAAATTCCAGGGAAGGATTCTGATTGGCAAAATTTGGGTCACAGGTTCATCCTTTGAACCACTGACTAAGGCCAGAAAGAGTGAAGTATATAAAATGATTGACCTAGTACATGCCCACCCCTGGGGCCAGAGGGAAGTCACTTTCCCAAAGTGGAGGAAGGGGTTCTAGATAAACAAAAACAATAACCACTACAGCATGGAATAATAGAGAGGGTGATGGACTAAGAGTCAAACATCTTGACACTATTCTTGGCTCTGCCTCTAATTTGCTGTGTGATCTTGGACAAGTCCCTTTCCCTCTCTGGGCCCCAGTTTCCCACCTTTGCAATGAAAAGATGGACCAGAAGTCAAAGGGATCCCCCATCTCTAACATTTGGTAACTTTTTGTTGGTTGTTAAGTATTATTCATCACCCCAACAATGATGATATTTGAAAATACTTGCTAAACCCACCAAGCTTTTAGATTAGGATATAACAGTCTAGAAATATCTAAAAAATTTTCAAATTATTTTAGTTATCTGATCTTTCCCAACTTTTTAATGATAATGAAAATAGCATCAACTAAAATGCTTTAGCATCTATTTATACTTTCAAAATGGTCCATGCACTTCTCAATTCTTACATAATATGCAACCCTTATGGACCCACAAAAGCCACTTATACATTAGTTTTTATTTTAAAAAATAGCGGTTACTTTAAAAAAGGTTCAACGTATGAATAAAATCTGCTTTCAGTATATAAATTGTATGTTAAGCCTTATTATGAAACATATATCATCAAAAAAAAAATAGATGGTGTTGGGAAATCCCCCAACAATATGGAAAATAAGGCAAAGATTTCATTATCACCAATCACTCATTCATTCAAGAAATATTCCCTGAGTGCCTGCTATGTGTCAGACACTATTCACTGACTGCCCCTGGGTAACTTACATTCTAGTGGATGCAGATGCATTCCAGTGATTGAAGACAGAGTTCTTGAATCCTAGTCCATTATCAAGATGAAGTCCATACCTCTCAGCCCCATAACCTCTCCAGCTCCAAGAGAACTCCCACTTACACCCTGCACCTCAACAAACAGAACTCCCAGCTCCTTCACACCTCTGTTACTGGGACCCCTCTTGTGCTCTCCACATTTTTATCACCTCCTCTGAGAAATCTCCTCCACACTTCTCTTCCTACCTCACAGATTCCGTCCTGCCTTCCTCTGTGCCCTCAGAACCTCTTGCACATGTCTACCATATAGCACATCTCACTTTATGTCAGAATTATTTGTTTATGTCACATTGGACTATAGCTTTCTCTAGGGAAAAGAAAGGTTCTTATTTACCTGAGGATTGTCAGAGCTTGACAATCACCACACACCACACGCATGCACACACATGTGCACATGCCTCCAACTTGTTCTTCCTCCTCTATTCCTCTTCTCGGTAAGTGGTACCCCCATCCTCTCAGGTGCTCAGGCCAGAAACCTGGGCTTCATCCTCAATGAATCCCTCGCTGTCACTTCCTACATCCAACCAAGGCTTGTCATATTTACCTCTGTGCACACCTTCATCTCTGGATCAATCAATTACTTCCCTTGGACTAGATCAATCTTGCCCCAACCATCATAGCCTAGGTAACTCATTAATCTTGACTTCCTCTAAGAATCCTGCCTTAATTCCTGTCCCCCGACCCCAGGCTGGGCTGAGTGTTCTCTGGGTAGTTTAGGTCTCCTATGCTTCCTAATTTATATGGTGACTGCTCTTCTCTTCTAATGGAACTAGGAGGGCAGGTTCTTATTTATAAGTGCATCCCCATCTCCCAGCCTATTGCCTGAGATGTGATAAGTCCCCACTGATGACTTTTTAAATAAATACAGGAACAAACCTGTTTGAGGTCAGAAAGCCTGGATGCCACTCAGATCTGCCACAGTTAGCTAGTTGGGTCACTATGCACTTAACTTCTCTGAGCCTCAATGTTCTCATCTGTTAAATGGTCATAATAAGTCCTCCTAGTCTACCTCCAGGGATGAACATAAAACTCAAATGAGATAATAAATGTGAAAGCTATTTATAACCTCTAAGTTGTTTTACACATGTAAAATGTTATTTCTAAATGTTCTGGGTTTGGGTTTTTTTGTTTTTTTGCATTTTCTCTGGGTTATTTCAGATATACCTAGGTATTGCGCCTACTTGTAAATTTCCTGTAGGTGCAGAATCCAAGAAGAAAAATGTTACTGCTGCTTATCTCTGAGAAGATTTAGAACTGAAATGTTCTGAATTTTTTAAACAGTTAAAAGAACATCTTTAATACAAATTATACTGGAGGCACTGCTTTAAATAACTTAAGTTTCCCTTTAGCAACCAGTACCAAATCGATACAAATTAAACACACTAACCCTCTATAATATTGGTATAAGAGGAAAGAACTGACAACTTAGAACAGAGTAAAGGGAAAAAAAGAAATTCAAAGCAAACTTAAGTTTAGTTTTACACCTACTAAATTAGCAAAAACATTTTAAAATGATACCTCTCAAAGCTGATGAGGTTACAGAAAAGCCAATATGCACATACACTGTTGTTTGGATATAAATTGTTTGTTTCTTTGGAAAGCAAATTGATAAAATATATCAAGAGCAAAAAATAATTCTATTCTTGGAAATCTAGCTTAAGAATTTAACAGAATAGGGCGCCTGGGTGGCTCAGTTGGTTAAGCGACTGCCTTCGGCTCAGGTCATGATCCTGGAGTCCCGGGATCGAGTCTCGCATCAGGCTCCCTGCTCTGCAGGGAGTCTGCTTCTCCCTCTGACCCTCCCCCCTCTCATGTGCTCTCTCTCTCATTCTCTCTGTCTCAAATAAATAAATAAAATCTTTTAAAAAAAAAAGAATTTAACAGAATAAACAGGCTTTGTGTACAAAAACATATAGTATTACTCACAAATCATCAAAAAGTGCCAACATTTACAAGAGTGGAGAAGTGGTTGGGTAAAGCATGTTGCATCCACTGGATGAAACATTTTATAGCCATTAAAAGCAATCATTTCAGATGCATGGCCATGGCACCCTAGTCCTACCCAAGAAACCCCTGTGACCACGGTTGGATGGTTCTTCGTATCAGGAAAGGGCCAAGATTTTAGAACAGAACCTTGCTCAAGTCTTCAAGCAAGTCAAAGCCAAGTTCCCCAAGATGTTTCCAGTGAAGGTGTTCAGCTTAAGTCAGAGTCTACAAAATACCATGCGGCAGTGGGTTGGCAGGAGGTGGCAACGGGCACTCTAACATTATAGGAGTTTGATAACTCATCATAATTCTGCTCACGATGGGACTATCCACATTCCACTGGCCTTGAAGGAGACTGTGGACACAGGAGCAAGGCTGTGCTCCTGCAGCCAGCTCACAACCAAAATTAAAAGGATGGCCAGACCCCTTGGAAAGAAGGAGTCAAATGCATTCAAAGAGGCTAGGGGGAGCCTTTGACTTTGTACTCCTTGCAACTGTAGGAGGGTATTCATGTACTTGTATAGTACCTTCTCCTTGAATCTGGACTGGTCCTGGGACTCACTTGTAACTATAGAATATGGCAGAAGTGATGCTGCATGCCTTCTGAAGATAGGTCAGAAAAAGCTTTCCAGGGGCGCCTGGGTGGCTCAGTTGGTTAAGCGACTGCCTTCGGCTCAGGTCATGATCCTGGAGTCCCGGGATCGAGTCCCACATCGGGCTCGAGTCCCGCATCGGGCTCCCTGCTCAGCAGGGAGTCTGCTTCTCCCTCTGACCCTCCCCCCTCTCATGTGCTCTCTCTCTCTCTCATTCTCTCTCTCAAATAAATAAATGAAATCTTTAAAAAAAAAAGAAAGAAAGAAAGAAAAAGCTTTCCAGCTTCTACCTGGGTCTCTTGGAACACTCTCGGAGAGCCCTGGACCACCACGTAAGCCCTGTGACTGCTATCCTGGAGAAGCCAGATGTAGGCATTCTGGTTGACAGTCCCAGCAAAGCTCAACCTTCTAGCCTCTACAGCATCACACATATAAGCAAAGCTGTCTCATATCCCCCACCGACCAGCCCATCCACAAGCTGATTACCCCCAAGTGACCTCAGCTAATGCCATATGGAGCACAAAAATTGATCAGGAAAAAAAAAAAAAAAAAAAAAGAATTAATCAGTTAATCTTGGCCCAAATTCCAGACCCTCAAAATTATGGGACATAATGGTTGTTATTTTTAGCCACTAAGTTGGGGGGTAATTAATATGCAGCCATATATAACCAGCACATCACCTTTGGAGGATGCTTGAGAATAAACTCATAATTCCATAAACAAGTAAATGAAGGTAAACAATCAAGCATCTATCTTGCCTTTCTTTTATGAACCGTATTTTGGAGTAACCAAATAGTTGATGAAGTTGAGCTCTTTTTACAGAAGAATTATAGCTAATAAATGTGAGGGAATATCAAATTAGAATACTATTATTATAATAAATAGAATATTTGAAATTCCTGATGAAATAATAGCATGAGGCAATGATCATCAATGACTGCTAAAATCATTAGACAAAAGGCAAGTGAGGAACGTTATAATGAACAGATCAGGCTGAAAGAACTTCAATCCACTAATTGCTATCTTCTTAATAAGCCAAGACAAGAGAAAACCAGCCATTATGGGCCTCCTGGTGTGAGACAACAAGAAGTACACAGCACCAACTCTGAAATTTTCTTGCCCCCAAATCAAACCTGAACCTGGCAGAACTTCTGGATTTCATCCCAGAGTCCAGGGGAACATGTTAAATGATCTCTGGGGGATGTAATCAGCAAAATGCAAAACATGGAAAATTCTACAGGGCAAACAACCAAGTTTCTTCAAAATATAATTTTTTTTAATTGAGGAAGAAGGGGAATCTACTGATTAAACGAGACTTAGAAGATATACCAACCAAATTCAATGTGTAGACTATTTCTGGATACTGATATATATATTTGAAAATATATATATATATTTTTTAAAGATTTTATTTATTTATTTGAGAGAGAGAGAATGAGAGACAGAGAGCACGAGAGGGAAGAGGGCAGAGGGAGAAGCAGACCCCCTGCTGAGCAGGGAGTCCGATGCGGAACTCGATCCCAGGACTCCAGGATCATGACCTGAGCCGAAGGCAGTCGCTTAACCAACTGAGCCACCCAGGCGCCCTGAAAATATATATTTTGAACACTTGTATATTTGATGATACTAGGAAATCATTTTTATTTTTTAGGTGTGCTAGGATATTGTAGATAATTTTTAAAGCACCTTTATCCAGGGCGCCTGGGTGGCTCAGTCGGTTAGGCATCCAGCTTTGATTTCAGCTCAAGTCATAATCTCGGGGATTTTGGGATTGAGCCCTGCCTTGGGCTCCATGCTCAGCTCAGAGTCTACTTGAGATTCTTTCCCTCTTCCTCTCCCTCCCCCTCTGCACCTCCCTCTGCTCATGTGTGCAGGCACATGCTCTCTACCTCAAATAAATAAATAAATAAAATCTTTTTTAAAAAACAAAAAATAAAGCATCTTTATCTTTTTTAATTTAAATTCAAGTTAGCTAACATATAGTGTTATTATTAGTTTCAGGGGTAGAATTTAGTGATTTATCAGTTGCATATAACACCCAGTGCTCATTACATCAACTGCCCTCCTTCATGCCCATCACCCAGTTACCCTATCCACCCACCCACCTCCCCTCCAGCAACCCTCTGTGTGCTCCCTATCATCAAGAGTCTCCTACGGCTTGCCTCTCTGTTACTATCTTATTTTATTTTTCCTTCCCTTCTCCTATGTTCATCTGTTCTGTTTCTTAAATTCCATATATGAATGAAATCATATGGTATTTGTCTTTCTCTGACTGACTTATTTCACTTAGCATAATATACTCTAATTCCATCCATGTCATTGCAAATGGTAATATTTCATTCTTTTTGATGGCTGAATAATATTCCATTGTATGTATGTATGTGTATACACACACACACACACACACACATCTTCTTTATCCATTCATCATCAGTCAATGGACATCTGGTCTCTTTCCATATTTTGGCTATTGTGGACATTGCTGCTATAAACATTGGGGTGCAGGTGCTCCTTTGGATAAATACCTAGAAGTGTAATTGCTGGGTCATAGTGTAGTTCTATTTTTAACTTTTTGAGGAAACTCCATACTCTTTTCCAGAGTGGCTGCACCAGTTTGCATTCCCACCAACAGTGTAAGAGAGTTCCCCTTTCTCCACATCCTTGCCAACATCTGTTGTTTCCTGAGTTGTTAATTTTAGCCATTATGACCAGTGTGAGGTGGTATCTCATTGTGGTTTTGATTTGTTTTCCCTGATGATGAGTAATGTTGAGCATTTTTTCATGTGTCTGCCAGCCATTTGTATGTCTTCTTTGGAGAAATGTCTGCTCATGTCTTCTGCCCATTCCTTGACTGGATTTTTTGTTTTTTGGGTGTTGAGTTTGATGAGTTCTTTATAGATTTTGCATACTAGCCCTTTATCTGCTGTTATTTGCAAATATCTTCTCCCATTCTATAGGCTGCCTTTTAGTTTTGTTAACTATTTCCTTTGCTGTGCAAAAGCTTTTTATCTTGACGAAGTCCCAATAGTTCATTTTTGCTTTTGTTTCCCTTGCCTTTGGAGACATGCCTAGCAAGAATTTGCTGTGGCCAAGGACACAGAGGTTACTGCCTCTGTTCTCCTCTAGGATTTTGATGGACTCCCATCATTTAGGTCTTTCAACCATTTTTAATTCATTTTTGTGTATGGTATAAGTAAATGATCCAGTTTCATTCTCGTGCATGTGGCTGTCCAATTTTCCCAATACCACTTGTTGAAGAGACTGTCTTTTTTCCATTGGATATTTTTTCCTGCTTTGTCGAAGATTAGTTGACCATAGAATTGAGGGTCCATTTCTGGGTTCTCTATTCTGTTCCATTGATCAATGTGTCTGTTTTTGTGCCAGTACCATACTGTCTTGATGATTACAACTTTGTAATAGACCTTGAAGTCTGGCATTGTGATGCCACCAGCTTTGGTTTTCTTTTTCAACATTACTTTGGCTATTTGGGGTCTCTTCTGGTTCCATACAAATTTCATAATTGTTTGTCCCAGCTGTGTCAAAAATGCTGGTGTTATTTTTGTAGGGATTGCATTAAATGTGTAGATTGCTTTGGGTATTACAGACATTTTAACGGTATTTGTTCTTCCAATCCATGAACATGGAATGTTCTTCCATTTCTTTGTGTCTTCCTCAGTTTCTTTCATAAGTGTTCTATAGTTTTCAGAGTACAGATCTTTTACCTCTTTGGTTAGGTTTATTCCCAGGTATGTTATGGTTTTTGGTGCAATTGTAAATGGGATCAATTCCTTGATTTCTCTTTCTGCTGCTTTGTTCTTGGTGTATAGAAATGCAACAGACTCCTGTGCATTGATTTTGTATCCTGCAACTTTACTGAATTCCTTTATCAGATCTAGCAATTTTTTGGTAGAGTCTTTTGGATTTCCTACAGAGTATCATGTCATCTGCAAGGAGTGAAAGTTTGACTTCTTCTTTGCTGATTTGGATGTCTTTTTTTTTTTTTAATTTATTTGACAGAGAGAGCAAGAGAGCACAAACAGGGAACAGCAGAGGGAGAGGGAGAAGCAGGCTCCCTGCTGAGCAGGGAGCTAGATGCGGGGCTCGATCCCAGGACCCTGGGACCATGACCTGAGCTGAAGGCAGATGTTTAACCATCTGAGCCACCCAGGTGCCCCAGATTTGGATGTCTTTTATTTCTTTTTGTTGTCTGATTGCTGAGGCTTGGACTTCCAATACTATGTTGAACAACAATGGTGAGAGTGGACATCCCTGTCATGTTCCTGACCTTAGGGGAAAAAAGCATCTTTATCTTTGGAGATAAAAGATGCATGTATCCCAGATGCATCTGGGATTTCCTTTAAAACAATCCAGTGGTAAGGGGATAGGAGTGGATTTAGTTAAATGAAGCAAGACCAGCCATATATGTTGATATTATTAAACCTAGGTGGTGGAGATGTGGAGGTTTAACACACTAGTATCTCTACTTTTTGTACATAATTTAAATTTACATTAAAAAACTTTAAAACAAATAGCTCTAGACAAAACAATGGAGGGAGGTGTTTCTAGTGAAGCATCACTGAGTGATCTGAGTGCAAGAGAGACAGTCTTTACCTCTTCCCCTCTCACCAAATCCCCCTGCACTTATAGGACTAGAAACCTAAAGAGGCGTCTGAAGTCACATTTTAAGGATGCATAATGGAGGGGAGTTTGGAGAGGGAACAAAATTATTAAGGAGGATTATACTGTCACCACTTGACACAATGGGGATTGCTGCTTTTAACTGCTTTAAACAAGTCTTACTTCATACCAGAGCTTCTACTCAAGAAGGCGTCGCCATGGGAAATGGATCCTGCCCAGATCAAATCTTTCTTCCTGGCTGGGTCTTTGAGTACATGTTCCTTCCATACAGGGCAAGAGAATGAAGGTGGTTCTTACAATGCACTTGAAATTCTTTTTTTCTCTTCATGGTGCCCTTGTAGCCAGGTGTCTTGGAAGGCCCAGGAATGAAGGCGCCTCTGGATAAAGAGGCTGTCCTGCCTGAGAGGCTGGGGGACCAGGTCAAGTTTCTGCCTTTCCATGGGTCTCTATTTCCTTCAGATGCAATGACAAGCAGTATAGCATAGGGTGAGCCTCTGGACACAGCTGGTTCTGCAAGTCATCAGCTGGGCAATCTTTTATCTTGTTGCACCCCTGAAAGCAAGATGGGTCACCAGCAGCTCTATTGGAGTCATCCACAAAATTAGAGTCAGAGTTCTCACTCTTGCTGTGTCTGCTCAAACTGGTACCATCTGATCCAGAAATATGGCCTCAGTATGTGATGTCAGTTTCTGTCAGTACTTGAAGGATATAGGCTTCATGAGGTCAGGCTAAGTGATCATCCTTGAGTGGATTATCCAAGACAACTGCCTGATGAAGGAAACAATGCTAGCTCTTAGTACATATATTTTAATTAAAAAGAAGAAGAAGAAGTAGGGGGCGCGCCTGGGTGGCTCAGTCAGTCGAGCATCTAGCCCAGGTCATGATCTCCAGGTACTGGGATCGAGCCCCACATCCGTCTGTCCAGTTCCTTGCTCAGCGGGGAGTCTGCTTCTCTCTCTCTCCCCCTCTGCCCCTTCCCCAGCTCATGCGCACTCTCATAAATAAATAAATAAATAAATAAATAAATAAATAAAGAAAGAAAGAAAGAAAGAAAGAAAGAAAGAAAGAAAGTAGGGACAATAACTTCCAGCTCACATTCTTGCTGAAAGTAGAAAATTAGATAATGTATGTAAAGTGCTCAGCACAGGTTCTAGTATAGACATAGCTTTCGCTAAATGCTTATGACTATAATTTATTTCTCCATAAAATGTGGATTGGTCTAAAAATCATTAAGGGTCCTCCTTATTCTAATGTTGGAGGAGTCATTCATTTATACAACAGCATTTCTCACCAAGCCCTACCAGGTTCTGGTGCTAAGGTGGAGACAAACTTGGCAGGGGAGCTCGGGGCTAAAGCATATAAGGCAAAAACTCCACATACTCAAAATAACTCTTAAAACTCCTCCACCATCAGCTGACCTCCCAATCATTTGCTCAGAGGTGCTGAAAGAGGTGCTCCTAGGGGGAGCTACATGGTCTGGGCCATGGAGTGATGGTAGCTGTGGGATCTTTCAGGATGTGGCATCTTGTGTCCTTGTAGGACCTGGAAGGTAACAGCCTTAAACTCTCCTCCATTCAGACCTTTGCCTTTGAACCCTCAACCCCAGTGCTGAATGAGAAAATGGAGAGCAGCCTCAGTGGTGACCTTCCATTAAGTTCAGGGTCACCATGAGATGGTCATCTCCCAGTGATTGGGAGCATGCTGCTTTGGTAGGCTCCTCACATCTCCCTGTGGCACTCAGGCCCCCACAACCTGTTCTCAACATTCCACACAAATGCACTGAGCACCTTCCATGAGAAATGTGTTGTGCTGGGCACCTTGGTGGCTCAGTCGGTTAAGCAGCTGCCTTCAGCTCAGGTCATCATCCCAGGGTCCTGGGATCGAGTTCCACATCAGGCTCCCTGCTCAGCCAGGAGTCTGCTTCTCCCTCTGCCCCTCCCCCCCACTCACGCATTCTCTCGTTCTCTCTCTTTCACGAAAATAAATAAAATCTTCAAAAAAAGAAAAATGTGTTGTGCTGAGCTCTGGCAGGAATGAAGTAAGCCGAAGGTGGCTTCTCCCAGGACTGTATAGACATGGACCCCAGCCACAGTAAGGTACGGCCAACAAGGCCACAAGAAGGGCCAGAGATGGGCTGTGAGGAGCTAGGAGATAGGAACCTTCCTGGCAGGTGATCTTGGACCTGACCCTTGGAGGACAATGGAGATCTGAGGGGCAAAACATTGGAGAAAGGGTACCAAAGGATGAGAAGACAGCATGAGGCAACATCTGGAGGTGGAAAAGATGGGCTGTATCCAAGTAATATCAGGAGGATCATACGATTGGTTGAAAGGGGAGGTGAGACTGGAGATGTTGACAGGGCCAGGTGGCAAAAGGCCTTAAGGTCAGGCTGAGAAGACTGGACTTTATTGTGTAGGCAGCAGAGAGTCAATGGACTGGGGCTGGCCGTGGGAAGAGGACACCAGCTGGGTGTGAAGCTCTCCTCCCCAGACCTGCCCACATCCTCACGGGATGTTGCATAGCACGCTCCAAGATTTGGAAAGCCCCAACTATAAATCTTTCAGCCCCGAGGCAAGTCCTTTCCATAGTGGCTTCAGCAGAACTTTAAGGGCAAGAGAGACAACCTTTTAGGCTTCTCTATACAATTGCCCTTCATTTGTGAGAAGCACGTCAAGATGGAGTGGGAGTGGTGAAGGCAATGAAGTGAAGGGCTCCTGGCAAAGTAACAGACTAAATATCCTGGAAGCTCCCCACAACAAAACACCCAGATAAGCTGAGTAATATTTGTTTTAGTCATTTTAAAGATACAGGAAATGTCACAGGAAAGTAAGGGCATTTCCAAGATCAAAACAAAGGAAAAGCTGAAAACCAGGGCAGGTAGAGAGCAGCAGCCATGTCACAGAGGAGCTGTCAGGGTGACAGTGGAACTGGGAGCTTGCCTTCCAAGCAGGAGGTAAGCTTGGTAAGGATTGTGCTAGAAGGACCCTGGGAGTCTCACTCTGTGTGTGCTTCTGAGTCCCTGGCTGCCCTCTGCTTACAGTGCTTGGAAAAGCCAGGAATATTTTGTCTAGGGAGACACCTGGTATAGTGGAAAGAAACCCTAACCTGGTCTCTAACATCCCTTCTCCAAGCCTTGATTTTATTTTGTTACAACTGACCACCACAGGTGACCTCACACAGTGGCTGGGAAAATTTATTCACTCATGCAGCAAATCCATATTGAGCAGGGAGTGTGAAAAGTACTGGGATATGGAATTGAACAGGATAAAATCCCTGCTTTCAAGGAATTCATGTTCTAGTGAGTGAACAGAGAAAACAGAAAACAATATGTGAAAGAGGTAGTAAAGATATATACAAGGTAGAGAGGAGGGAGCTCTCACCAGCCTCAGCCAGCAGGCTTTGAGAGGGGGTGTTGAGCGGAGTCGCTCACCAGAAGGTGGGGAGGGCATTCCACGCAGGAGCAGAGCCCAGAGTCTGAGGCAGGGAATTACATATGGTGCAGTGTGGCTGGGCAATACAGTGCAGCTGGAGTGTGGTAGGAGAAAAAGGCCGATAGGGACACAGCTCGCAAGGCTGGAAGATGATGTTCCTGACCTTAGGGGACTAGAAGATGGGGCCGTGCGTAGGTGCCAATGAAACATATGTGAATTTCAGAGAAACTCCTTCCTCCTTGCAGTAATTCACAATCCTCTTCCCACAGCCATGACACCTATGGCTGTCATCAGAGTAAGTCAGGCTACTCCTTTCAGTTTGCCTGGGTTCCCCAGAAAGCAGAGCATGAGTCATGGTGCTTTTGAGCTACTCTTTTATTAGGGAGCAGCAGTGAGGGATAAGGGGAGTGAAGCAGAAAGGAGAGAAGGCCAATACAAGATGGTCACTGTTAAATGAGCCTCATTTTCAACCTCATGGAAATGCCCCCAGGCAATCTGCATGTCAGGTAGAGTGACCCATTGTCCTGGTTTTTGTAGGACTGAACTGCATAGGATTTCCCAGGACATGAGACTTTCAGTACTAAATCCAGGAAAGTCTCAGGCAAGCCAGGATGAATTTATCTACCCTAGTCTCAAGGCTGTCTTCAGGGGAGAAGGGGAAGAATTTATCCACCAGCTCCCTTTCCCAGGGAGGTTGAAGGTTCTCCCACGGAGTGCAAATTTCCCCCATATATCTGAGCTGCACGTATATGGGCATCACATGGGCTCTACAGGAGAGTCACCAGGGAAGTTTCAGGGTGGAGGAGAGAGTCATGCAACATGGGCCTGGGTAAGACACTATCAGAGTGAGCCCACAGGAAGTCGGCATCCACACAAAGGTGATTACCATAGCAGCAGCATGAATAAGAGGTGGTGAGGCTGAGAAGATCCAAAGTGGTGCATCCTTCACCCCTAATTTAAAAATATTAGTCCAAGCAATCTTCTACTTTCACTTTGTGAGCTCTCAGGAGAGTGCAACAGTCAGCTTGGTGTCTTGGTCCCCTCCCCATGTCCATCATGAATACAGCAGATAAGTACTCTTAAAATATAAAAACCCTAAATATCAACTAGGGAATAGAGAGAAAGGTATCCCAAGATTGTAAGGGATTACAGGTCATCAGTAGGTGGACATCTTTAATAGACATGCAAACACTAAATGACAGAAAGCTGCAATTGGATCTAATGCAGAAAGCAATGGGAATGGAATATCAACTAGAGTTGCTCTGACTTCCGATCCTTCAACTCTTAGTCATGGAGTTCAGTACTGCTCTTCTTTTTTTAAAGATTTTATTTATTTATTTATTTATTTATTTATTTATTTATTTATTTATTTGACAGAGAGAGAGCTCAAAGCAGGGGGAGCAGCAGGCAGAGGGAGAAGCAGGCTCCCTGCTGAGCAGGGAGCCTGATGCGGGACTCGATCCCAGGACCCTGAGATCATGACCTGAGCTGAAGGCAGACGCTTAACCGACTAAGCCACCCAGGTGCCCCCAGAATTGCTCTCCTAATTCAATTTGAAGCCACTGGATGTTCTTGCCATGGTACCCCATGTCTCCTCAGCATATAAGCAGCAGCTAAAACCACAGGAGTGGATGAGACTGCCCAAAGAAAGTCTATAGAATGACAAGGGCTGTGTGACAAGGATGGATCCTGAAGAACACTAATATTCTTTAAAAAGTCAGGTGAGAAGAAGCCCACAAAGGAGACAAGAGTAGAATCAGGAAAATTCAATGTTGTGTGTACCAAAGTAGTAGTACCAAAATGAAAGACTCCTCAGGTGTCAAATGCAGGAGGGCAAAGAAGTTAAATCAGATAAGAACTGAAAAGCTTCTAATGGGTTTGGCTATTAGGGGTTCCTGGTGTCCTTTGAGAAACCAAGGTGGGGGCAGGAGGCAGAGTGCAGTGAGCTCAGGAGTGAATAGGCAGTGAGGAAGTAGGAATAGTCAGTACTGACCACTCTTTAAAGAAATTTGGATAAGATTAGCAAACCAGCTGAAAGGCAAGAAGAAGATAATTGTTGGAATAAGGTCCTAGAGCAAGCTGGAGGGGATGAATGAGGTCCAGATTGGCCTTGAAAAGGATGAAGAACATACTGAGAATGAGATAAAGGGAATGATGTTGGATTTGAGGGTAGGAAAGTGGGGGGAAGACCGGGAAGGCCACACTTGATGTCTCAATTGTTCCATGAAGTAGAGCATATAGAGAGGAGTATGGGAAACTAAAAATGGGGTATGAATAGTTGTTCAGAGAAATGGAAGGATAAGTAAAAGGACTGACAAGTGGTCCTAAGAGCCTGGCTGAGATTGAAGACCTTGCACGTGTTGCTATACAGTAGTGATTTGTTCATTCATTCATTTGTTAATTCACCCATTTTGGGCCACATCAATGATTGTTGGTTCCCATTAGAAACATTAATCAGTGACTTAGTTTTGGTCATACAGATATATGTCACAGTTTCATGAAGATCAGCGTTCCAAGTTGCCATCAAGGATCATGACTCCATCATGGCCACACCCACCAATTGATCTCATCCTCCACCACAGCTTCCACTGCCAGGTAGATGCTGATGACCTCCAAATTTCTAACCCCAGTCCAAATCTTCCCCTGGGATTTAAGACTAGCCTATACCCAACAGACACCTCAATCTCAACATATCCAAATCCATACTCACCAACTTCATCCCTAAACCTGCTCCAGCAGGGGAGTGCATCTCTCCAGACTGTGTACACAAGGGTATCAGGTTTCCTTTTCAATATCTAATTCCTTCCTTGGTTCTAAAAATGCCATCTCCAAAGGCTCCCCCTTCAGGTCGGGAATCATGATATTCAGGGGCTATGCATGGCCCTACCCACTTGAAGCCCCAAAAGAAATGTTTAAATATTACTTCTAGGCTCCCCTAGAACAGACTGCACACTCACACTATGACTAACTACAGGCAACTCCAATTAACCAACACCACCCAGCATTGAAAGTTTCTTCATGACACAGCCCAAACACCAGCTCAGGGGTCCTGCCAAAGAATTGATGTCAGTATTTGAGATCAGGGAACAGAACGAATAGATCTAAATTCATACCATCACCTTATCTTGGCCAACTGTATCCAACCTCCCAAAGCAGTTTAGACCACAGCCCAGTTGGAATAACAAATGGATTTCATCCTCTCTGCCAGCTCTGATGGATTAATGATGGTGCCTGAAGTTGCAAAGTATTTTGGAACCTTGACCAGACTCATCAGGAAAAAGTGTGCTGATCAATTGGTCATGTCTGCCACAGGGACAGGCATGAAGGTGGGGAGATAACACCAGTATGGGAGAGCTTCACATGTGAAAAGGCCTCATTAGACTACAAGCCTCCCAGTAGACCTCAATTAAAGACTTGCAAGTCTTAATACTGGTTATGGAGCATGTGATTGTTTTATGGGAGCATGTTTATTCACTCATTCATTTGTTCATTTGTAATTATTCATTGAATGTCTACTAGGTACCAGATACTGGCCTGGGCACTAGGAGTACAGCTGTAAATAAGACAAACAAGATCCCTGCTCTCACAGGGCTTTCATTCTAGCAGGATGTGTAACAAATAAGAAAATATTAGTTAGAGATAAGTGCTACACAGATAATTAAAGCAAGATGATGTGATTCAGATTATCTGGGTGACTCCTTTTGATTGACTGTGTGTCAGGGAAAGCTGTGAAATGATCTGGAGAAAGAGAGTTCCAGGCAGAGGGAAGAGCTAGTATAAAAACCTTAAGGCAGGAAATAATTTGTGTTCAAGGGATGGAAAGAAGGCCAGAGTAACTGATGAGGAAGAGACTGGTTCAAAAAGATGATGGAGAGATAAACAGAAGCTGGATCATAAAGCTCTGTAGGCCAAGACAAGGAGGTTAGACCCTATTCTTGGTGTTTTGAAGAATTATTTAAGGGTCTTAAGCAGAAGAGTTGGCATGATCTGATTTATACTTTTAAATAATCACTCTGGCTGCTGAGTGGAAAATAGAGAGTAGAGGAACAGGACAGAGACAGGGAGACTAGTTAAGAGGCCACTGCAGTAATTCAGGAGAGTTGATGTTGGCTGGGACCAAATGTCAGAGTGCTCCAAGTCTTGACTGTAGACCCCCCTCTCTACATCTTCTGCCAGTGTTTTCCTCTGTTCCAAAACTTTGGATACACTCTATGCAGGTGTCTCCCAAAACTCTTATCTTCCGCTCTGCCTACCTCTTGGACCTTGACTCATAAATATCCAAGTTCATATTGAGTATCTCCACTTGGATGTCAAATGTGTCTCAGACTTAACTTGTACCAAATCAAACTTTTGATTCTTCCCACCTTTAAACCTCTTCTTCCCTCTGCCTTCCCTATTCCAGTAAATACCCATTCACACAGATTATCACAGCTAAAACCTTGGATATATCTTTGATTTCTTGATTTTTCTCACCCCTCATACCCACCTCCTGTTGAATTTCCCTAGAACTAATCAAGCATTTAAAACTTTCCATCATCACCAAAAAGGAGGAGATCACAGAGGAGAAGATGAAACAAAGACATGAGGCTGAGAGGCCAACATGTTGGATGGCTCATCCATGTGGATGTTGAAGTCACCAGGAATGACGTCAGGAAAAAGAACAGACAGGAAGACAGTATGTCAGTGCTAAAGATACTAATGAATGAGCGTATAGAGTGCATTAATGTGTACTACAGAGGAGTGGAGTTTTGAGGGAAGAGGGGGGAAGAAACAGATTTGGAATCGACAGTAGAAAGTAAGGAGGCCCCACCTAACCCAGCCCACTTGCCCTACCTACCCCACCTCCAGGCCCTCAGGTAGCCAATGTTTAAGAGGAGAGACTCCCTCCACTTGAAAGGGTTACAGAAGAAACAGTGTCACAAGCAGACATCCAGTTTTCACTTGGTACAAAAGGGGAAGTGAATTTAGAGAAGAGGTTGAGGATATTGGGGACAGTGTAATTGACAGCCATGAGTTCACAAACCCACAGGAAAAGAGTCTGGGAGTGCCAGGAGGGGTGGGAAATGGAGTCAGACTAGAGACTGTTTAGAGTAGCACAAGGATTAAGGTCCCACTGACCTGTGGAATTTGGGTTTCTGGAGATAACTGAGGCAAACAGAAGTGTGAGGAATCAGGATTTCCTAGAGAAAGACGGTCTTGAGACAGAAGGCTCGTGGCTGTGGGCAACAATCCTCCTCTGTGCTGGTGAGTGGTGCAGAAATCACAGAGTGAGTGCCTGCAGGGACTGTTCTCCTAGGTGGTCTTCACTGTGAAGGCTTCTGGGGAGGGGCTAACTACCCTGATACTGGATCCTCAGAGCCAACTTTTCTCTCAGGTGATGCAGTGCTATGGTAATCTGGAGTACAAGGTACACGAGCCTGCCACGTTACCCGTGGGTGGTGTAGTGGTGTGGGCACAGCCTCCCGAACCACTCTCCATGAGTGCCACTAATGTAAACACCACAGTGGTTTCTCAGAGTCTGTAGATCATCCTCAAGTTTTCAGGAAGAATTTTAATTCTTCTATCTTGATAATAATCTTAATAAAAAAATAAAATCATATTCTGCATCACCTAGAGGTAGGCTTACTAGAGAAAACCCAGGACTCACAGTTAAACTTGAATTTCAGATAAACAACAAATACTTTTTTAGTATAAATATATCCCAGATATTGCATAGGACATACTTAAATACTAAAAAATTATACTTTACCCCTAACTAGAGCCACATGATATTAGTGCCTGTATTAGTCAGCATTCTCCAGAGATCCACAGGATGAGTTAGCAAGCTGGTGATCCAGGAGAGCAAATGGTGTACTTCCAGTCCAAGTCCAAAGGCCTGAGAACAAAGAGATTTGATGATAGTTCTGGTCTGAAGGCCAACAGACTTGAGATCCACAAAAAAGCCAATGTCCCAGTTCAAAAGCAATCAGGCAGAAAGAACTCTCTCTTACTCAGGAAAGTGTTGGCTTTTTTATTCTATGCAAGCCCTCAACTGAGTGGATGAGGCCGGTCCACATTAGAGAGGGAAATCTGCTTTACTAAGTCTAAAGATTTAAATGTTAATCTTATCCAAAAAACACCTTCACAGAAACATCAGAGAAACATCTGACCAAATATCTGGCACCCTAGGCCTAACCAAGTTGACACATACAACTAACCATCACAGGGCCCTTGTTTGTACTTTTATGATGGAATTGGGACCAAGCAGTAGTTAATTATAACAGTTAACGAGAAAAGAGAGGCAGACCTAATATCAAGGTGTTAACTGAAGATGAAATGATAGCACAGGCCTGTAAGAAGCAAGCTCTCAGAAGTTCAAATGGAAAAAGACTGTGGAAGAACTGAATCACAAGTAGTAAAGACATGACAGATTCAAAAGAACTTCCCCTTAACAGGTCAGCCCCATAGTAATGTTGCAAAATAGCCCATGAGCCTCAGCAAGAAAAGAAATCCATCACACTGAATGCATTAGTTTGGATTTTGATGGGTTTTGTAGCATTGTATTTAATTTGTAAATTTGTTGTGATTTTACTATTTATAAGGAGGTTACACCTACTTTCGATATATGTATATATATTGAAATTACATTAAATTAAAATGCATTTAAGTCAATACTGGGGGCATCTATAAGATTTTTGTCCTTTTATTTTTTTTAAAGATTTATTTATTTGAGAGAGAGAGAGTGAGTGAGAAAGAGAGAGAGCACACAATAGGGCCAGAAGGAGAGGGAGAAGCAGACCCCCCTACTGAGCAGGGAGGCTGACACAGGCCTCAGTCCCAGCACTCGATCCCAGGACTCTGGGATCATGACCAGAGCCAAAGGCAGATGCTTAACTGACTGAGCCACCCAGGCACCCCGATTTTTGTCCTTTTAATGGGTCCATTAGATTATTATCCTTAGTTTGAGAAATACATTTATAATGTGAAAGAGTTTTGACCCTTTTTAGATTTGTACTTTGGAGCATTTCATTTGTAGAATTCATTGAACTAGATGCTATTAAAACTTTTTTTTTTTAAGATTTATTTATTTATTTATTTTAGAAAAAGAGTGTATGCGAGTGAGGGGGAAGGGCAGAGGAAAAGAATCTCAGGTAGACTCCCCCACTGAGCAGGGAGCCCCATGGGGGGCTTGATCCCATTACCCTGAGATCATGACCTGAGCCAAAATCAAGAGTCAGATGCTTAACCAACTGCGCCACCCAGATGCCCCTAAAATTTTTTTAATAACAAATTGAAAAAAGTGTATACTATGTGCTATACTGACTTGGGAAATGTTACCCATGCATATTTCCTCTCAGATATACACAAAGCATTTTAGTAAATAAAAGGCTCTGAGAAATCCAACAAAAAAAGATATCAGGGTGCCTGGGTGGCTCAGTTGGTTAAGCGACTGCCTTCAGCTCAGGTCATGATCCTGGAGTCCCGGGATCGAATCCCGCATCGGGCTCCCTGCTCGGCAGGGAGTCTGCTTCTCCCTCTGACCCTCCTCCCTTTCATGTGCTCTCTCTCTCTCTCTCTCTGTCTCATTCTCTCTCTCAAATAAATAAATAAAATCTTAAAAAAAAATAAGATATCAAATATTTCCTACAGTGTTTCCCAACCTTATGTGAGCAAAGAATATCTCCACTGCAGCAACTATTAATATCCTGAGGAATAGCTTTCTTTGAAAAATCAGTTTGAAAAACACTCATCCATAACACTATCCAAAATACGGATACTCTACTCAGCATGTTTGTGACAAGGATCCCCCTAGCAGTACAGTGAAGCCTATGGGTATCTTAGAATAATGTATTTAAATGCATAAAATAAAATATAAAGAATTATAAAGGAAACCAATCATACTGAAATACAGCTTTCAAAATAACTTTTTTAAAAAATGGGAGTACCTAAAGGAAAGAGGGAAGAGGGAACAGAAAAAAATATTAAAAGAATAATGGCCAAGGACCACATATTGTTTGATTCTATTCATATGAAAAATCTAAAATAGGCAAATCTATAGAGACCAAGAGTAGACAGAGGGGGCACATTGGAAAACAACAGCTAAAAAGAGGAGGGTTTCTCTTTGGGATAATGAAGTGCTCTAAAATTGGTTGTGATGATGGGTGTCCATCATCCATATATATAACAATATACATTTAATTGTACACTTTACATGGGTTAATTATATAGTATGTGAAGTATAACTCAATAAATCTGTTTTTAAAATTATGATAAAAAATTTTCCAATTATGTTGAAAACTATAAATGCACACAGATCCAAGAAGCCAAATAAATCCCAAACAGAAGAAATATAAAAACTACACCAAGACACATCATAAACAAATTGTTCAAAACAAATGATAAGGAGAAAATCTTGAAAGCAGTCTGAGACACATTATACACAGTGGGAAAAAGAGATGACAACAGATTTATTGTTGAATGCAATGAAAGGTAGAAGACAATAGAGTAAAATTTTTTTTTTTAAGATTTTATTTATTTACTTGACAGAGAGACAGAGAGAGAGTATAAGTAGGCAAAGAGGCAGGCAGAGGGAGAGGGAGAAGCAGGCTCTCTGCTGAGCAGGGAGCCTGATGCAGGGCTCGATCCCAGGACCCTGGGATCATGACCTCAGCAGAAGGCAGCCACTTAACCGACTGAGCCACCCAGGCACCCCTAGGGTAAAATCTTTTATACACAAAAGAAAAAACTGTCAAGCTAGAATTCTACCCACAGAGAAATTATCTTTCAAAAACAAAGGCAGCACAGTGAGATTCCACCTCACACCCATTAGGATGGCTACTATCCAAACAATGGGAAATAATAAGTGTTGACAAGGATCTGAAGAAATTGAAATCCTCCTGCCTTGCTAGTGGGAATGTAAAATGATGCAGCCACTGTGGAAAACAGTTTGATGGTCCCTCAAAAAAATTAAACATAAAGTTACCAATATGATCCAGTAATTCCACTCCTCGTTACATATCCAAAGTAACTGAAAACAGGTGTTCAAACAAAAACCCATACAAGATACCTACAGTCAAAAATGATGTACTGTATCAATGTGATACACTACATTAATAAAAGAAAGGACAAGAACCATATGATCCTCTCAACAGATGCAGAAAAAGCATTTGACAAAGTATAGCATCCTTTCTTGATTAAAATTCTGCACAGTGTAGGGATAGAGGGTACATACCTCAATATCATAAAAGCCATCTATGAAAAACCCACAGCGAATATCATTCTCAATGGGGAGAAACTGAGAGCTTTTCCCCTAAGGTTAGGAACACGGCAGGGATGTCCACTATCACCACTGCTATTCAACAAAGTACTAGAAGTCCTAGCCACAGCAATCAGACAACAAAAAGAAATAAAAGGCATCCAAATCGGCAAAGAAAAAGTCAAACTCTCACTTTGCAGATGATATGATACTTTGTGTGGAAAACCCAAAAGACTCCACCCCAAAACTGCGAGAACTCATATAGGAATTCAGTAAAGTGGCAGGATATAAAATCAATGCACAGAAATCAGTGGCATTCCTATATACCAACAACAAGACAGAAAAAAGAGAAATTAAGGAGTCGATCCCATTTACAACTGCACCCAAAACTGTAAGATACCTAGGAATAAATCTAATCAAAGAGGCAAAGGATCTGTACTTAGAAAGCTACAGAACACTCATGAAAGAAATTGAGGAAGACACAAAGAGATGGAAACACATTCCATATTCATGGATTTGGAGAACAAATATTGTTAAAATGTCTATACTACCTAGAGCAATCTACACATTCAATGCAATCCCTATAAAAATACCATCAACTTTTTTCACAGAACAGGAACAAATAATCCTAAGATTTGTATGGAACCAGAAAAGACCCTGAATAGCCAAAGGAATGTTGAAAAAGAAAAGGAAAGCCGGCGGCATCACAATTCCGGACTTCCAGCTCTATTACAAAGCTGTCATCATCAAGACAGTATGGTACTGGCACAAAAACAGACACATAGATCAATGGAACAGAATAGAGCCCAGAAATGGACCCTCAACTCTATGGTCAACTAACCTTCAACAAAGCAGGAAAGAATATCCAATGGAAAAAAGACCGTCTCTTCAACAAATGGTGTTGGGAAAATTGGACAGCCACATGCAGAAGAATGAAACTGGACCATTTCCTTAGATCATACACAAAAATAGACTCAAAATGGATGAAACACCTAAATGTGAGACAGGAATCCATCAAAATCCTTGAGGAGAACCCAGGCAGCAACCTCTTCGACCTCAGCCACAGCAACTTCTTCCTAGGAACATCACCAAAGGCAAGGGAAGCAAGGGCAAAAATGAACTATTGGGACTTCATCAGGATAAAAACTTCTGCACAGCAAAGGAAACAGTAAAAAAAAAAAAAAAAAAAACAAGAGACAACCGACAGAATGGGAGAAGATATTTGCAAATGACATATCAGATAAAGGGCTAGTATCCAAAATCTCTAAAGAACTCATCAAACTCAACACCCAAGGAACAAATAATCCAATCAAGAAATGGGCAGAAGACATAAACAGACATTCCTCCAAAGAAGACATCCAATGGCCAACAGACACATGAAAAAGTGCTCAACATCACTCAGCATCATGGAAATACAAATCACAACCACAATAAGATACCACCTCACACCAGTCAGAATAGCTAAAATTATTAAGTCAGGAAACGACAGATGTTGGCGAGGACATGGAGAAAGGGGAACCCTCCCACACTGTTGGTGGGAATGCAAGCTGGTGCAGCCACTCTGGAAAATGGTATGGAAGTTCCTCAAAAAGTTGAAAATAGAGTTAATCTACAACCCAGCAATTGCACTACTGGGTATTTACCCCAAAGATAAAAATGTAGTGATCTGAAGGGGCACCGGCACCCCAATGTTTATAGCAGCAATGTCCACAATAGCCAAACTATGAAAAGAGCCCAGATGTTCATCAACAGATGAATGGATAAAGAAGATGTGGTATACACACACACACACACACACACACACACACACACACAATGGAATATTATGCAGCCATCAAAAAAATGAAATCTTGCCATTTGCAACAATGTGGATGGAACTAGAGGGTATTATGCTAAGCGAAATAAGTCAGTCAGAGAAAGACAATTATCATATGATCTCACTGATATGTGGAACTTATGAAACAAGGCAGAGGATCATAAGGGAAGAGAGGAAAAAAATGCTACAAGATGAAACCAGAGAGGGAGACAAACCACAAGAGACTCTTAATCTCAGGAAACAAACTGAGGGTTGCTGGAGGGGAGAGGGGTGGGCGGATGAGGTGACTGGGTGATGGACACTGGGGAGGGTGTGTGTTGTGTAAGACTGATGAATCACAGACCTGTACCCCTGAAACAAATAATACTAATACTTTATATGTAAATAATAAAAAAATAATAATAATAATACAAATAAATAAATAAAATACCTCTGGAAAAAAATGATGTATTATACACTTAAAATTCGGTTAAGAGGATACATTTCGTGCAAAATGTTCTTACAATATTTTTTCAAAAAAAATATACACAAATGTTCATAGTAACACTATTCACAATACCCAAAAAGGCAGAAACAACCCAATGTCCATCACCTGATGAATGGATAAACAAAAGGGTATATCCATACAATGTAATATTATTTGGACACAAAAAGGAATGAAGTACTGATGCAACAACATGATGAACCTCAAAAACATTATGCTAAGTAAAAGAAGCAAGTCATAAAAACTACATGTTGTATGATTCCATTTATTCCATATTCCATTATGAAATATCCAGAATAGGCAAGTCCATAGAGACAGAATACAGATTAGTGACGGCCAGAGGCTGGGAAAGCGCAGAATGGCGAGTGACTTCGTAAAGAATACGGGCTTCCTTCCGGGGTGATGAAAATATTCTGCAACTATGGTGGTGATGGCTCACAATATTGTACTAAATGCCATTGAACTGCACACTTAAAAATAGTTAAAATGGCAAATTTTATGCTTGTGCATTTTATCACAATTTTTAAACCCACAATGACATACACTGCACACTTAATAAAATGATCAAAATTAAAAAGACTAAAGGACTAACAGTATCAATTATTGGCAAAGATGTGGAAGACCTAGAACTCTCCACCATAGTGGGAATGTATGTTACTATTACTTTGGAAAACAGTTTGGTGGTTTCTTCTTTTTTTCTTTTTCTTAAAGATTTATTTATTTATTTGAGAGAGAGAGAGAGTGCATGCATGCACAGTGTGGGGACGGGCAGAGGGAAAAAAAGAGAGAATCTTTTTTTTTTAAGATTTGATTTATTTATTTGACACAGAGAGAAAGAGTACAAGCAGGGCGAGCAGCGGGGAGAGGGAGAAGCAGGCTCCCGCTGAGTAGAGAGCCTGATGTGGGGCTTAATCCCAGGACCCTGGGAT
The DNA here is from genome assembly GCF_002201575.2 of Neomonachus schauinslandi. NCBI lineage: Eukaryota > Metazoa > Chordata > Mammalia > Carnivora > Phocidae > Neomonachus > Neomonachus schauinslandi. The sequence continues at coordinate 60,717,369 of NC_058415.1, forward strand.
CATGAACTGAGTGAAGGCAGGTGCCTAACCGAGTGAGCCATCCAGGTGCCCCAAGAAGAGAGAATCTTAAGCAGACTCCACGCTGAGTGCACAGCATGACACAGGGCTTGATCTCACAACCCTGAGATCACGACCTGAGCCAAAAACAACAGTTGGATGCTTAACCAACTGCACCATCCAGGTGCCACAGTTTGATGGTTTCTTAAAAAGTTCAACATACACCAACTACTACATGATTCAGCCATTCCTTTCCTAGGTTTCCCAACAGAATGAAAGCATATGTCCACACAAAGACTCATGCACAGATGTTTATAGTAATTTTATTGTAATAGTCAAAAACTGGAAACAACCAAAGTCCATCAAGAGAGGAATGGATAAATTGTGGTATGTCCATATAATGGAATACTAATCAGCAATACACATGCAACAATCTGGAAAATCTCAAAAGAATTATACTGAGTGATGAAAAGCCACATAGAAATGAGGATACACTGTATGATTCCATTTATATAAAATTTTAGGAAATGCAAATTAATCTACTGTGACAAAAGCAGGTCAGTGGTTGCCTGGTGACTAGGTGATAGGGTTGGGTTGCTGGGAAGGGACAGGGAAAGCAAACACAAGGAAAGTTTTGTAGGTAAGGGATATATTCACTACCATAATTGTAATAATTGTTTGACAGGTATATACATATGCCAAAACTTATCAAATTACACACTTTAAATATGTGGGATTTATTGCATTTCAATTATCTATATATATATAGATATATATATAGATATATATTTTTTTTTTAAGTAGGCTCCATGCCCAATATGGGGCTTGAACTCACAACCCTGAGATTAAGAGTTGTCGGTTCTACCCAGTGAGCCAGTCAGGAGCCCCTAAACTATATCTCAATGAAACTCTTAAAAAACATTTTTTAAAGTATATGTCATAAGAGATGTTTAGGGACAAAAATATAAATTAAGCTTATATTTCCTACTAGATTATGCAGTTTTAATATTTTTATCTTTAAATTATTTAAATCTTGTTCCAAAAGATGAAAGTTACGTTTAAAAAATTGACTAGGCACTCAATGTATTATATTGATTGCTCTATGGATGAATGTATGGGTCAGAATAGGCTAGATTAAGCCACAGTAACAAACAGCCTAAATCCGAGTGGCTTAATACCATTGGGGTTTATTTCTTACTCACTCTACATAACCATAACAGTTGATAGGAGATCACATTCATGGTAATCTCTCTGAGACCCAAGCCAAAAACTCCAACATTCTGAAGTGTGGTCTCAATGCAGCTGGAGAAGAGAGAACTAAAGAGTGGAGGACCAGCAACTGAATGCTCCAGCCCACAGAGTACTGCTTTACTTCAAGGGGCCAGGGGAGTGTGTGCCTCCATGTATCCAGACGTAGAGGAGAAATGGATACTGGTGAACATTAATAATCTACCACAATTTCCTATGACACTAAAAATTATTTCCACACCAACATATGACAAAGGAATTGAAACAACGTACTCCCATGAGCCAGAGATTCTACCCAGAAAAGGTAGAACTGCCAACTCCGTCCACACTTACAAGTTCTCTCAATATGTTGAATGGAAAGACAAAATTCCAGGTAACCCAGGGACAGCTAAGTAGCAACTCTTTTTTACTTTTAAAGTCTCCTAACTGCCTAGAAAATCGGCTCTTTTACACTTGCTTTGCATGCCATCAAATACCTCCACCACTCATTCAGTAGCTGCCCCCTATTATGCCCACGTGTTGAAAACCCATCAGGTGGGTTCTGCACTCAAAAGGTCTAAACAAGGTAGTATGGGAATACAGAAGAGAACAATGAGGTTTTTTTTAAGGTGTTTTAAACTCTAACGTAGCCACTTTTTTCTGCCTTTGTGATACAAATCTGGGTCCCCACCTTGCCAACTCTGCAGCTTACCAGCTCCATGGCCATAGGCAAATCCCTTCTGAGGCTCAGTTTCCTCACCTGTAAAACGGGAATAATAAGGCTTACCTCCCAAGATTGTTGTGAGAACAAGAATGAGATCATGTCTATGGAAATGCTTTGTAAACTGTAAAGTTTTGTGTCAGCCCAAGTTATCATTACCATCACCATCATCATGGCTGTCTTGCACTGTCTAGAAGGGGAGCCCCAGGGTTGGGGAAGGCCCAGAGGAGAGAGGGGTTCCCAGCCTGACCCTAGACTCTGCTGGAATCAGGGCCTCTCTCTAATTAACTCTTCCTGGCAAAAGTTCCTTGCTGGACATGTTTGCCTACCGGTGAAGAGCCAGGTGAGGTTTCCAGGGGCCGCCCACTGGCCCTGACACACGGGGGAGGAATGGTGACTCACCAGCCCTGTAACAGCCTCGCTGACAGGCCTCTTGGCCCAACCCCTGGCACGGACTGTAGAAGGCTGGCAAGGGTGCAGCAGGGCCATCAGGTTTTCAAGAAGAGAAAAAAAGAGAGGAAGATGGAAAGAGGAAGGGGAAGAAAAAGGAGAGATAAAGGAAAAGAAAGGCACAAAAAGGCAAAAGGAAGAAACGAAGAAAAAGAAAGCAGAATGTGGTTACTTGAGGGGGGTGAGGAAAGAAGTTATTTGATGGATACAGTTTCAATTTTGCGAGATGAAAAAGTTCTGGAGATGAGCTGCACAACGTGAATGGGCTTAACACCACTGTACACTTAGGATGGTAAATTTTGCCACAATTAAAAACAGACCTTAGAAAATTATTTTTTAAAGTGAAGAAATGATAAAGGGGAGGTAGGAGGGAGAGAGAGGAGGAAGGTGGGGAGGGAGGAAGCGATGGAGGGAGAGAAGGATGTAGGGAGGGAGGAAAAGGAAGGAAGGAGAGAGGAGGGGAGGAAGGAAGGGGGGAGGAAGGAAGGAAGGAGGAAGGGATGAAAGGGAAAGGAGATGAAGAAGGGAGGAAAGGGAGGAAACGGAGAAGAAAGAGGGACGAGGAAGGGGGAACAGAACGCCTCGCAGCCGACTACCTGGCAGCGCGCTGGTGGCACGCCAGCTCTCTCCAGTCAACCCGCAGCTCAGGGGCGGGGGACTCCGGCGCCGGGCTGCGCGTGACGTCATCGCGCCGCGCCGCCTCCCCGCCCGCTGCTTCCCGCGTCCCGGCGTTGTGTAACCGCGTGGCGCTGGTACTCGGCCCCACCGGCGGGTCCCGCTCTCCTTGGGTGGCTGCGAGTCCCTTGGTCTTTGGCTTTCTGCCCGGCCAGCCCCGGTGGCGGCAGGAAGACGATAATTGCTCAGAGACGCAGCACTTAATCTGGGCCGGTTGTGCAAGGCGCGCGGGAGGGAGGGCCCCGGGCAGCGGCTCTCACGCCTCAGCGGCCAGGCATGCGCGCGGGGGCGAGGGGCGAACAGGAGGTCCCGGGGGGCGCCTCCGGGTGTTCCCGCTGGAGCAGCCGCCTCCCTCCTCGGGATAGCGCAGCCGCGTGATCGCGTGATCATCGTTGGAGAAGGGGAGGACCTGGGTTCCCAACCTGGCCCTGCCACCTGCCAAGGGGTGTGATATCGGACAAGTCACTTCACTTCTGGGCCCCAGGTTCCTGTGTGCACTAGGAGTAAAATTACTACCTTTCTTGGTGGTTGTTAGGATTAGGAATAATGCAGGTGAGGCCTAGAGCAGTGCCGGCACACATTAGGTACACATTGAGTGGTGGCCATTAATTATTTCTCCTATCACCCACCAAAGGAGCTCACGCTAAAAGTCGATGTGCTGGGCTCTCCCGCCTGGCCCACACACTGTCAGTCAAGACCTGGGTTCAAGCTTTGACTGCCAGTGACTTGCTGGACCTTGGGAGATTTGCCTCCATTCTCTGATCTTCAGTTTCCTCCTTCAAAATTGTATGACGAAGGTCCCCACCCCAGTAATCTGTTGGGAGATTTAAATGAGGTAATCCTTGAGAAAATGTGAGGTACAGATCTGTATCGGATTCTGCCAACCACTGTCCTTGAAAAATTCCTTTCCCTTGGTTTCCATGACAACAGGCACTCAAAGTTTTCTTCCTACCCCTGGATGTTTCTTCCCAGTCTCTTTGCAGGCTCTCCCTCCCTTACACGTCCCTTAGAAGTTGGTTGTGCCTTGAGGTTCTCTCTTAGGCCATCTGTCTGTTCCTTGATGAGGGGTGAATTGACTGCATCTTCTCTAAGACTTAAGGTTCCAGCAGCCACTGCAGCCCAGATTTCTCTTCTAGAGATCCAAATGTTTACAGGATACCTCCACTCGAATGGATTCACAGGAGCCTCACATTTGGCATGTTCCATGCTGAACATACCATCTTCCTATCACAAAACCATAGGGCAATACCCAGGTTCTCCATCCTCCCCAGGTGGAAAAGAAACCTGAGAGTCATTTTTAAGGCTTCCCTTTTCCCATCCTCCTACTATCCAAACACTCACTAAGTCTGTCCTATCCTTTTACCTTTCTAATGACCCTTTAGTCTGTCTTTTTCCATTCCTGCTGTCATTATCCCAGTCTTGGCCATGGCCATATTGGTCACTTGGGGGATTGCAGCAGCCTCCTAACTTGTCACTCTGTCTTCAGTCTTGTCCCCTCCAATCCACTCTCTATACTGAAGCCAGAGCAACCGTCCTAAAATACAAATCTGTGTCACCCTACATTGAGTTTTTGCTTATCTCCAATTAAACTGTTAACTAAGTCCTGTTACTTGCCTGCCCTCCAAACTCTAGCCACAGGGAACTTATTTCTGTCCTGAGAGTGCAATGTCTCTGGGCCTTCTCACGTGCTATCTCTCTTCGTTTGGCTCACTCCTACTTATCCTGCCGATCTCTACCTAGGCATTTCCTCTGCATAGCCTTCCCTGACCTCCCCAACCCTTGATTAACAGAAGCACCCCTCCTATTTGCTCTTAACGTGGTAATACGTAAACTCATCTCAAGGTGAATTTGTTTTGATACAAACTTTTTAGAAAGCAAAAAGAAGTGTGTATCAAAATCTTTTAATATGTTCAAATCTGTCAACCCAGCAATTCCTCTTCTGAGAAATTTAAGAAAGCCTGAAAGATTGTACTTCAAATATTTAAGGACACTGACTTTCATCAGAGTGAAAAATGGAAACAACTGAAAGGTCCAGCAAGGGATTGGTTAAATATCACACCCATACAATGGAATAATTTGCAGCCATTACAAATGGAGAATATGTAATATATGGGAAAATCGTTCATGGTATAATGTTGGGGGGCGCACCTGGGTGGCTCAGTCGTTAAGCGTCTGCCTTCGGCTCAGGTCATGATCCCAGGGTCCTGGGATCAAGCCCCACATCGGGCTCCCTGCTCTGCGGGAAGCCTGCTTCTCCCTCTCCCACTCCCTGCTGCTTGTGTTCCCTCTCTTGCTATGTCTCTCTCTGTCAAATAAACAAATAAAATCTTTTAAAAAAAAATGTTAGGTGGGGAAAGCAGGTTGCAAGATGCTAGGTATGTATGTACTGCATGGAACTAATTTTTTCATTTAAATTCACATAGAAAAAAGCATCTGGAGAAATATATGCCAAAATGTTAATAATGATCATCTCTAGGTGATGGTATTATAAGAGATTTTAATTTTGTTCACTTTGCTTATCTATGTTTTCTCCCATAGTCCTTTATTTGTTAATTATGTGATTTTTGAAAAAATAAAATAAATGTTTATTGACTAATTGGGTATTCTTGTCCAGAGGCCTGAGCCAACCTGGATGGGATAGGTGGACCTCTTGAAGCTCCTTGCCAACTTGAGAGGGGAGGGGCCTGAACACCAGAATAAAAAGCTTCTCACCTGTGCCTGATTCAAATACATAGCAATTGCCAGCAGGAAGGAAAAAACAGTTGCTCTTTTGGTAGACAAGGATACTCGAGGAATTTTCATTCATTGAAGAATTTGGCTTGGAAGTTTCCAGGCTGGTAGTAGAGATTTTCAAATTCCACCCTCTCACCTTGGAATTGGGGAACTAAAAACCCAAAGACGTTGGTGACTTGCCAAACCTGCCAGATCACACAGGAAGGTAATGGCAGAGCTGGAATTCGAACATATTTCCTCACTCCCTGGTTCCTGTTCGTTCCACTCTATGTTTCCACCCCCACCCCCAGCAACTAACACCAAGACTACCCTACCACACACAAACACACACACACATACACACACACACAGAGGCAAGCTGCTACATTTTCATCCAAAGCCCATATATCCAGGAAGCAGACCACCCTTGGATTCACTTACTTTTTACCATGAAGGTCTCTCACATTAATCCTTGAGAAGTTGACCCACTTAAATGGCCCACCAAGTTCTGTTGTAAAGAATATCCAACTCAGTAACGATTACATCCCAAACTCCACAGTTTTCTGTAGATCTTCCTCTGCATGAAGCACTTTTCCATAAGGTATTCTCTTTTATTTTTATATTTTTATTTTACTCTCCTAGTAGCTCTACAATGCAGGTATAACTGTCCTTTTGCCCTGTGAGGAAACTGAGAATCAAGGAGGTTAAATACTTTGTCAAGGTCACATCCATAATTGCCACAGTCGGGATTCAAACTCCCACTTGCAGTAGACCCTGCGTGTACCAGTCTGGACCTGTTTCCCTGGTCCACACTGCCATGCCAGAGCAGATGTCCCTTTTTGTAGTCTGCTGAGACTATTACATTTTTGAAACTCACAGGAAATCAGAGCTAAAGAGACCTTGGAGATCCTCATTTCACATTTCCACATTTTATCCCATTCTTCAAGCAAACCATGTTGCACAGAGTACTTTACACCATGAACTATGGGCAGAGGACCTAAATTTAAACCCTGGTTCTGCCCACTTACTAGTTGTGTGACTTTGGGAAAGTTACTTAACCTCTCTGTGCCTCAGATTCCTCATCTGCAGAGTGCGGATAATAATACTATTTAGTTCATAGAACTGTTACAAGGATTAAATGAGTTGCAATGTGAAAGTACACGAAACAGTGCTTGGCACAAGGTAAGCTCTCCATAAATAGTTTTTGTCATCATCATTACTATACTATTATACTACTTCTAAGAGCTTATGATGTACCAGGTGTTAAGAGAGTGAGTGGGAAAACAAAGATGACATAGACACTGTCCTCTCCTCAGGGAACTCGTGGCATGGAAGGAGAATGCCAAAACCATGTATTATTACATTTTAATAATGTGGTAAATGCAATGACATAGATTTGTGTGGACACTCCAGGAATGTGTGTGACTTGCTCAAGGCAGCAGCAAAGTTAGGACTTAAGCCAGGGTATCCTGAGCCTCCTTCCATCCCACCTCATTGATAGGGGGAATTTGCGCATGGCACAGAACAGGTATGACCCAAAGCCTTTCCACAAGGCACCAAACAGAGACTCCTAAGGCCGTGTAACTTATGTGTAGATATAGGCAATAAACATTTGCTGAATGAGTCAGTGAGTCAAAGACATTGGTGAGAACACAGCCAACTTTCCCTAAGCTCTCACCTCCTCAATGTACAGACATGAGGCAGTGGCATAGGATGAAATAGCAGTGAGCCCTGCTCACTGAAATAGCAGGTTACCCCCTCTTCCTCCTCAAAAAGGTGGTATATTGGGACACCACCATTCACTGGCTCCTCTTTCACCATAGCTGTTTCTGATGCCCTCAAGGTAAATGTTTTGCTCATTCAATTCAATCACTTCCACAATTACATGTCATTTATATGTGCTGGAATCTGTAGAGAGAAAGGTGAATCAGCCCCAGTTCCTGCCCTCAGGGAGCTTGAATTCCAGAAGAGGAAATAAACCATGACAAATTGCTATCTTGCAAGGTAGAAAGTGCTTGGCGCCCCAAGAAAAGGACAGACCAAAGACAACCAGAATCCAAATAGTAAGAGCTTACATGGATAATGTGGCAGGCTGAATTATGGCCCCCAAAGAGGTCCACATGCTGATCCCTGGGACCTGTGAATATTATTTTATATGGCAAAGGGTCTTTGCAGGTGTGATGAAATTAATAATCTTGAAATGGGGAGATTATCCTGTATTATCTGGGTGGGCCCTAAATGTAATCACAAATACCGTTGCAAGAGGGAGGCAGTGGGAGACTTGACTGCAGAGAAGTGAGAATGAAAGCAAGAGATTAGAATGATTCCAGGAAGGGGCCATGAGCTAGGGAATGCAGGCTGCCTCCAGAAGCTAGAAGAGAAAAGGAGATGGATTCTCCCCTAGATCACCTTGAAGGAAACAGCCCTGCCAACACCTTGAAATTAGTCCAGTGAAACTATTTCTGACTTCTGGCCTCTGGAACTTAAGGCAATAAATTCCTGTTGTTTTAAGCCACCAAGTCAATGGTGATTCATTTTGGCAGCCATGGGAAACTAATACAGATAGTTTGCTGATGAGATGTCAGGCACTCTAACTGGGTTTGACACATGAATTCTACAGTCAGACTGCCTTGGTTCAAGTCCATTTACCATCCGTGCAGCTTTGGTCAACGTACCTCTCTGGGCTTCAGTTCCCTCATTTATAGAAGAGAAATAATATTTAGCACCCCTCCCATGGTGTGAGGAATAATGTGAAGGAGATATTACTAATGCTCACTATTATTTGGTTCTTCTTTCCTTCCATAGGAGTCTGCACTTTCTGCTCCCTTGCAGAAAGGTGGCACCATGTGACCACATGTAGTGAGAGAGAGACTGAGAGACAGAGAGAGAGAGAGCATGAGTGGGGTGAGGGGCAGAGGGAGAAGCAGACTCCCTGCTGAGCAGGGACCCCAATGCAGGGCTTGTCATGACCTGAGCCGAAGGTAGATGCTTAACCGACTGAGCCACCCAGGCACCCCTAAATAAATAAATCTTTTAAAAAAATAAGTTAAAAAATAATAAAAAGGGTCATAGGAAAAAAATAATAAAAGTGGTCATAGGAATAGTGTGAAACACATGGGTATGTGTGACATGGATTCCCCAGAGCATATGTGCAGACCACCCAAAAAGGCACTAGAATGACCCATCTATATGCTGCCTACAGGAGACTCACTTTAGACATTAAGACACCTGCAGATTGAAAGTGAGGGGATGAAAATCTTTACCATGCAGATGCAACAAAAAGAAAGCTGGGGTAACAAGAGACAAAGAAGGATAATACATGATGATTAAGGGAACAATCCAACAAGAGGATATAATAATTGTAAATACCTATGCACCAACATGGGAGCACCTAAATACATAAGGCAACTACTAGCAGACATAAAGGAAGAAATTGACAGTAATACAATAATAGTAGGGGACTTTAAGACCCCACTTACATCAATGGACAGATCAACCAGACAGAAAACCAACAAGGAAACACTGGACCAGATGGACCTAACAGATATATTCAGGACATACCATCCAAAAACAGCAGTATACACATTTCTTTTCAAGTGCACATGGAACACTCTCCAGAACAGATCACATATTAGGCCACAAAACAAGCCTCAACAAATATAAAAAGATCAAAGTCATACCATGCATCTTTTCTGACCACAATGGTATGAAACTAGAAATCAACCACAAGAAAAAATCTGGAAAGGACATAAATACATGGAGGCTAAATAACATGCTACTAAACAATGAATGGGTCAATCAAGAAATCAAAGAGAACATTTTTTTAAAGGCACTGGGATGAACTTAGTTATTATAATGACTAATTAATTAATTTGGCAAATGATACTGGGTTTCCATCTGAAGTTTCTTTTTCTTTTTATTTTATTTATTTATTTATTTTTTAAAGATTTTATTTATTTATCTGAGAGAGAATGGGAGACAGAAAGCATGAGAGGGGGAGGGTCAGAGGGAGAAGCAGACTCCCCGCCGAGCAGGGAGCCCCATGCGGGACTCGATCCCGGGACTCCAGGATCATGACCTGAGCCGAAGGCAGTCGCTCAACCAACTGAGCCACCCAGGCGCCCCTGAAGTTTCTTTTTAGAATAAATTTATGTTTAAAAAAAGTAAGTTGAGGGCGCCTGGGTGGCTCAGTCGTTAAGCGTCTGCCTTCGGCTCAGGTCATGATCCCAGGGTCCTGGGATCGAGCCCCGCATCGGGCTCCCTGCTCAGCGGGAAGCCTGCTTCTCCCTCTCCCACGCCCCCTGCTTGTGTTCCTGCTCTCGCTATCTCTCTCTCTGTCAAATAAATAAATAAAATCTAAAAAAATAAAAAATAAAAATAAATAAAAAAATTTAAAAAGTAAGTTGAGGGGCACCTGGGTGGCCGAGTTAGTTAAGCATCCGACTCTTGATCTCAGTTCAGGTCTCCATCTCAGGGTTGTGAGTTCAAGCCCTGCATTGAGCTCCACCCTGGTGGTGGAGCCAACTTAAAAAAAAAAAAAAAAGTAAGTTGATTTAAAGACAAAATATTGATTAAATAATTTCATGGTAGCTTGTGAATATGGCAAAAATTGTAAGGGAGGAATCAAAGACTAAAATCTAGGCAACTTTCCTGGAACAGTGAAAAGAACATGGGCTTTGAGTCATACAGGCCAGGGCTTGAATCCAGTTCCTCCACATGCTGGCAGTGTGAACTCAATCAAATTGCTCAAGCTTCAGAGATGGTTTCCTTATTGTTTTTTAATGGGGATCATTATCCCTTCTTCATAAGGATCAGGTTGGTGCGAGGATTATGACTAACTTTCACCATTATTGACCTTGTATTTTTCCTTCTTATTGTTACCTGTGGGTCTTGATCCAATTTGTAAATTGGTTGCCAATCTGAACCACATTCCCAGAAGGCCTGGCCAGGCTCTGGAGAGATAGAGCCTATCAGGGCCCACTTCCTGCCCTCCAGGAGCTCCTAGCCTCGTGGGACAACTGACCTAGACTCAAAGATCCACAGTCCACAACCAAAGTCCTGTAGGGAGACAGACAGATACAGTGGCAGGAGACATTGAGATGATTGAGGCTCACCAAGGAGAGCCATGGTGCCAGAGGTGAGTCTCAAGCCCTGTGTTAATGTTCAACAGGCAGATGTGGGTAGGGAATGTATACTAGCTGACCTCGCCTCTCTAAGCCTCAGTTTCCTCTTTTGTAAAATACAAATAATACCACCTACCTTTTGCCATTTTACTGTGAGGATTAAGTAGGATAAAACATGGGAAGCACCTACCACAGTGCTAGGTTCATATGAGGCACTGGGTAATGGAGGCAATTACTTTACTATTATGCTGGATAATAAGGCCCCAGTGGGTGGCCCCCTTCCATAATGGAATTATCTTCTCCTTCCCTGTGACTCACCTCCAGGAGCTGGCCCAGGGGAGGGGATGTCCCAGGCTCCTGGGCAGGTTGGAACTATCAAGCTCCTTAGAGTAAGGCCTTTATTCACAAGAGATCAGTGCTCATGGCACCTCATCCCATGGCCCCCATTCTGCAAACATAAATGCTAGGTCCCCAAGAGAGGGAACACTTTTTTCCCCAGTGTCACAGCTGGTCCTTAAGTCCAGATTTCTACCATCTAAGAAGAAAAAGACTATGCCTCTGAGTCAACCCCAGGTCCTCAAGAGCCTGCTATACAGGAGCCCAGAGAGAACTGCTGAGAAGAGGCAGGAGTGTGGGGTGATGGAGACATGGGTTCAAATCCACCCAATTGCTGTCTGAACCAGGATCACAGCCCTTTTCCCCTCTGGGCCTCAGTGTTCTAAGACTGGGCGGGGTGGGCTTAGACTCCCATCCATGGCTGACTTTCAGAAAAGCACCAGGAAAGCATAAACCAATCAGAGCAGACATTGACAGTGTCCTGTGGTCCCTTCCTGGGCTAGGCATGAACACTGCTTGTGGGGGACATATACAACATGCAGAGTGTACAGTACGTGTTCTTGAAGAGAAAATGGGTCAACTGCACATCTCTCTCCCCTTCTATCCACCTCCCCTCAAGTGCCTAGCCCTCTGCCTGATACATGCTGGCTCCACCTCAAGGTCAAATGTGTGTCCTGCAAGTCCCTCTTCCTGAAGAAGGTCCGTCTTCCCAAAAAAGAGGCAAGGACCTCATGATTTTTTTCTTAAGCCTATTGAAGTATAATTTATATACTATAAAATTCATTTAAAGTGTACAATTCAATGATTTATAACATAAATTTACAGAGTTGTGCAACCATCACCATAGTCCAGTTTTGGAACATTTCCAGCATCCCACTAAGATCCCTCATGCCCATCACTTCTCATTTCTATCCAGTCCGAGGCAAACACTAATCTGCCTTCCATTTCTACAAATGTGCCTTTTCTGGTTATTTCATATAAATGGAACCATATAATATGTGGTGTTTTGTGTCTGGCTTCTTTCATGTAGCATCATGTTTTTGGAGGTTCATCCATGTTGTAGCAGGTGTCAGGACTTCCTTCCTTGTCTTATTCATTTCAGTGCCTGGCACAGTAAGTGCTCAGTAAGAGGCTGAAGGATCTCACATGAAGACCAGAGGCCATTCCAAAAGGAGGGCAGCTACCAGCCAAAGAAATTCCAGTCAGCCTCCAAGGTGCTGTGGATGACGTGCCAATGCCCATGCCCACTGCCAATGATGCGAATATAGCAATTTGTTTTTAAACCTGTAATTGTACACCAGTTGAATTGTCATGCCCTCAGCTTCAGGGGTGTGCTGCAGCATCCCATCCATTTATTTTGAATTTGCCCTTATTCCCCCCTCACCTTGGCTCTGGAAGCCATGGTGACTCATTGCTCTGCAACTAACTCTTCTTCTTCAAGCCGGAATTGCCTGAACTAGTTGAAGAAGAACAACACTCCAAATCCAACCTTGTCTCCAACTGTTACTGTAGAAATGACTATCTCTCCTTTCAAGTCTGTAAATTTTTGCTTCATATATTTTGGGACTCTTTTTTCAGGTGTGTATATGTTTATAATTGCTACATAATTTAATACTTTCTGATGGATTGAATTTTTTATCAAGATATATTGTCCTTCTCTGTCTCTCGAAATCTTTTTGACTTAAAATCTATTTGTTTCCAAAAGCACAGGCAACAAAAACAAAAAATAAACAAGTGGAACTATATCAAACTACTAAGTTTCTGCACAGCAAAGGAAACAGTTAACAAAATGAAAAGGCAACCTATGGAATGGAAGAAAATATTTGCAAACCATAGGTCTGATAAGGACTTAATATCTAAAATATATAAAAAACTCATACAACTCAACAGCAAAAAACAAGATTTTTTAAGGGGCAAATGACCTGAATAGACATTTTTCCAAAGAAGACATACAAACGGCCAACAGAGACATGAAAAATGCCCAACATCACTAATCATCAGGGAAATGCAAATCAAAACCACAATGACATACTACCTCACATCTCTTAGGATGGCTCTTTTCAAAAAGTCAAAAGATAACAAGAGTTGGTGAGGATGGAACCCTTGTGCACTGTTGGTGGGAATGTAAATTGGTACAGCCATTATGGAAAACAGTATGGTGTTCCCTCAAAAAATTAAAGACAGAACTACCATATGATCCAGCGATTCCACTTCTGGGTATTTAGCCAAGGGAAATAAAATCACTGTCTTGAAGAGATAGCTGCACTCCCATGTTAATTGCAGCACTATTTACAATAGCCAGGATATGGAAACAACCTAAATATCCACTGACAGATGAATGGATAAAGAAAATGTGGCATGTAAACACAATGGAATAAGATTCAGCCTTTAAAAAAAAAAAAAAGGAAATCCTGCCATTTGCAACAACAAAGATAAACCTGAAGGATATTATGCTAAGTGAAATAATCCAGACACAGAAAGACAAATATCACATGATTTCACTTATATGTAGGATCAAAAAAACAAAAACAAAAACAAAAAAGTGGAACTCATGGTAATGAAGAACAGGATTACCTGGGGCTGGGGGGTGGGGGGAAAAGAGAGATCTTGATCAAAGGGTACACCAGTTATAAGATAAATAAGTTCTGTAGACCTAATGTACAGTATGGTGACTGTAGTTAATAATAACATATTATATACCATACTTGAAATTTGTAAGAGAGTAGATCCCAAGTATTTTCACACACACACAATGGGTAACTATGACAGGTGATGAATATATTAATTAATTTGATTATGGTAAAAAAAATCACATTGTATAACTTAAAAATATACAATTTTGTCAAAAATTTAAACTTTCTTTTTTTTTTTTTTAAGATTTTATTTATTCATTTGAGAGGGAGAGAGACAGAGAAAGCACAAGCGGGGGAGAGGCAGAAGGAGAGGGAGAAGCAGACTCCTGGCTGAGCTGGGAGTCTGACGTGGGGCTCGATCCCAGGACCTGGAGATCATGACCTGAGCAGAAGGCAGATGCTTAACCATCTGAGCCACCCAGGTGCCCCCCAAATTTAAACTTTCTTAAAAATGTATTTTGTCCGATAATAATACAGCCACCCCCGCTCTCTTTTGCTCACTATTTGTATACAGTATCTTGCTTAATAGCATCAGGTGCCTGCTTCCGCAGGACAACCCCTAAACCTGGTGTACCCAAAATGCTGCTCCAGGTCTCCCTGAGTCTTGGTTCTGTGACTATTCAGAAATTTTCTGTTTCTCTTTCCTATGAATCCTTACAATAATCCATTAGCAAAGCAATCCCTTAAACTCATTTCTTGCCACCTGAAATTACCGGAGCTTAGTAATGAGGATAAGAACAACAAGAAATCTGTAAGATAGGAGTGAGTCCACTCATAGAGACATATGTGGTACATCTAAGATGCTGTGAAGGACCTTCAAGTCAATTATTCATTCATTCCTTCATTTTACAGCCCCTGAGTACTCATTCCATGCCAAGTCCTAAGCTGGACATAGCATTGAGTCATTAGTAGCCCCTGCTATCTAAGATTTAGAGGATGATGCAGACAAGCAGGGCCATTTTAAGACATTCATAGGCTATACCTCAGTCTCCTCATCTCTGAAATGGGGATAATAGCACAACACCACAGGGCTACCATACAGATTAAATTAATTAAAAATGTGTAAAATGCTTAGAATAGTGAATAGTACATGTAAGCACTTAATAAATATTACCTATCATCAATCATCAACATCATCATCACCAGCCTTAATTACTCTGTCTTTGGAACTGGATCTCATCAGTTAAAATTAAAAATTTTTACTCTAAAAACAGATTTTAGTATAAACATTTTTACTATAAAGTAGGACATTTTAGTAATTTTTCTTTAGAACTTATGATTCATTTCAGATATGCTCATTCTTTTTACATTTGGGAGCCCATATATCTTTGGAAAGCCCTTGGAAAGGTCTTAAGTCCCATACCTCAGGACTCCAGGGGATAAAGTGGCCCCACCCAGAGTGACCACGTAGGGCTGCACAGGTTGTTTTAACTGCACAACTCTAAGGGAAACCAATCTCATTGACTATGAAGTGACTGTCCCCCACCCCAATGCCCAGAGATGTGTACTGCAGCAGCCCTGGTCCCGCAGGTGAGGAAACCAAGGACTGCCACACAATGCAATAAAGACCACTTCCAATCGGGAGAAAAGAGAAGGCTTTATGGAGGGTTGACATCTGAGCCAAGCCTCGAAGAGTAGAAAGATTTCAGTCCATGAGATGCTGTGAGAAGGGCATTCCAAGCAGAAGAAGTAATAAGAGCAAAGGCAAGGGGATAGATACATTTGGGGAAGAGTGAGTCATTCTTTTTGGTCAGAGTAAAGGATGGGGGTGGAGTGGAGAATGAAATGAGTTTGGAGAGAGATAAAGGATCCAGATCAAGGAGGGCTTTGAATACAGGCTTACAGTTGAAACTGCTAGGTAGGCAATGAGAAGTCACTGCAGGTTTCTGGGGAAGGAAGTATCATAATCAGGGCTGTACCTTAGCAAAGGCCCTCTGACAGCTGGTGTGGGAGGTGCGCTGGAGGGGGCAGAGGATGGAAGCAGGAGACCAGTAAGAAGATGGTTACAACGGTCCAGTGGCTGATAGGAAGGATAGAGAAGAGGGCCAGGATTAGAGTGATGTTGGGGAGGTAGAGTGGACACTGCCCAGTTCAGATGGCCACCAGGGCAGGTATAGTGGACCTAACTCAAACCCCCAGCCCCGCGTGGCTCCTCACCCTAAGGCAGGGTCAGGTCCACAGGCTGCAGCCCCCCTCTCACCAGAGCTTCTGATGGCCAGGATTGATTGGTTGATTTGCAGAAGTGTTTCAGGACAACAGCTAGAGATCTTGGCTTCGTTGGATCAAACCCACGATGTCAGCTTACTGGCTGGAGACTTGGAGCCAAGACCCAGAATTAACAGCACCACAGGGGTGGAGGCAAAAGTTGGGAAGAAAATATGAGACAAAGATTCTGGGACCACGGGCACTGAGGACACATATACGACAGCATTTTGTATCCCACATCTATTAGGCCACTTCTGGAGCCCTGTGTCTGTCTAGCCCCATGCTCTGCGAGGGCTGCAGGTTGGAGTGTGCCACTTCACCCCTGTGAGAATGGCTACAGTATGGCTGTACTCAGACAGCTAATAACAGCATCAACTTCCCGTGGCTGCCATAACAAAGGACCACAAAGCAAATGGCTTAAAACAACAGAATTTTATTATCTCATGGTTCAAGTAGCTAGAGGTCCAAAACCAAGGTTTGGTAGCGTCACCCTCCCTCCAGAGGATTTAGAAGAGTTTGAATCCATTCCTTATCGCTTCTGGTGGCTGTCAGCATTCCTTGGCTTGTGGCTGCTCACTCCAGTCTTTGCCCAATCTTCACATGGCCTTCTCTTCTTCTCTTTGTGTCTCTCCTCTGTGTGTTTTTTAAAAGGATGTTTATCATCGCATTAGGGTTCTCCTGGGTAATCCAGGATGATGTCATCTTGAGATGCTTAAATTAATTACATCTGCAAAGACCATTTTTCCAAATAAAGTCACATTCACAGATTCTAAGGATTAAGAGATTAAGACACGGACATATCTTTGGGGTAGGGAGCCCCTTTCAACCCACTACACACATTACACAGTTCGCAAGAATGTGGAAAACCTGGAACTCTTATACACTGCTATGGGAATGTAAAATGGGGAAGCCACCTTGGCAGTCTGGCATTTTCTCAAATGGTAATATGGTTACCACATGATCCAGCAATTCCACTCCTAGGTATATAACCAAGAGAAGTAAAAACATATGCACACACAAAAACCTGAACATGGATGCTCATGGAAGCATTATTCGTATTAGCCAAAAAGTGAAAATAACCCAAATGTCCATCACCTAATGAATGGGTCAATAAAATGTGGTATTTTACACATACAATAGGATATTATTCATCAATAAAAGGAGTTAAATACCAATTCATGCTACAACATGGGTAAACCTTGGAAACATTACATTATGCTAAGTGAAAGTAGCCATTCACAAAAGGTTGCTTATTGTATGATTCCATTTATAATTCCATTTATAATGAAATATCCAGAATAGGCAAATCTATGAGACAGAAGTAGACAAATGGTTGTCTAAGGAGGAGGCAGGGGGGATTCTGACACATGTTACAACAAGGATGAAACTGACGGTATTATGTTAAGTGAAATAAGCCAGTCACAAAAAGACAAATACTGTTTGATTCCACTTCAGAATACCTTGAGAGAAGTCAAATTCGCAGAAATAAAAAGTATAATGGTCTTTGCCAGGGGCTGGGAGGAGGGAGAAATGATGAGTTATTGTTCAATGGATATGGAGTTTCAGTGTTACAAGAGAAAAGAGCCCTGGAGATTGGTTGCACAACAATGTGAATATACCTAACACTACTGAACTGTACACTTAATAATGGTTAAGGTGAGAGGCACCTGGCTGGCTCACTCGATAGATCGTGAGACTCTTTTTTTCTTTTTGAGATTTTATTTATTTATTTGAGAGAGAGAGTGAGCACGAGCAGGAGGGAGAGGCAGAAGCAGACTCCCTGCTGAGCGGGGAGCCCCATGCGGGGCTCGATCTCAGGACCCCGGGATCATGACCTGAGTCAAAGGCAGACTCTTATCAACTGAGCCACCCAGGTGCCCCAGATCGTGAGACTCTTGATCTTAGGTTATGAGTATGACTCCCACATTGGGTGTAGAAATTACTTTTAAAAAATGGTAAAGGTGATAAATTTTATGTAATGTGGGTTGTTGTTTCTTTACCAAAATAAATTAATTTTTTAAAAATGTTTTCCTGGCACCCAGGGAGTGCTGCCAACATTTACTGTCCAGTTTTGTCATAATTTGGTGAGTGAAAGTGACATGGAAATCAGCAGACATTCGTGCTTGGTCGATGTCTTAGGTACCCTGAAAGAAAAATGTTTATATAGAAATTCCTCTACCAGGACTTGAACTCCTCACAATTACAAAGCAGCAGTGAAACAACTTGTCCTCACTCCTTGCACGCTCCATCTCCATCCCAGAGGGCCCCCGGATGAGGCCTCTATCTATAAATTCCCCCAAGACTCCATCTCCCTCATCCTTCCAAGTCCAAAGCCCTGCCTCAGCACCCTTCTCCAGCTCGCAGCAGGCTGCTGACTTAAGTTCTCACAAGCTCCCGTGCTGCTGAGAAAAGCTGTCAATCTCCCTGTGGCCTCTCCACTAGGATTAGAGCCCTGCTCTCACACCCCCGACAGGGCGGGAGCTCCCGAGGGCAGGACGCAGTCCTACAGCAGGAGTGCTTAGCATGTTGGATGCATGTCTAAGGGGATGAGCTGAACGTTCACGGAGCTTCCAGGTCCACAAATACTTACTCCACACTAACCTCTCCCCTTCACTTCAGGCATTTGCAGCCAATTCCTCTCTGAAAGCTTTGGGGATTTCCTGCCTTATCTAGTGGGCAGGTATGTCCAAGGCTTCTCTCTACTAAAGACCATGAGATCCCTGAAGGAGGGAGCCAGTGTGAGCCATCTTTGCATCCAGAGTATTGATTTTAGAGCAATGCAAAGGGCCTACAGCCAACACTGAGCTGAATGCAAACAGGCAAGGCATAGAGGCTCATTAAGCGACCCACCTTGAAATACCCATAGGCCCTACCTGACCAGCTGCAACCAGGCACAGTTCCTAAGAGTACCAAAAAAGGGAAAATTCCATGCATCCCCATACTCCTTCACTCTGCCCTATAACTGTGGCCCCACAACCACCTCCTCACAGTCTTTCCTTTGCTGTCCCACCTGCTGCTCCCTTGCGGTGTATTCAGTAAACTTCCATCTCCTTTGTTCTGCCTTGGTGAATTCTTTCAACACCCTCACCACCGGCCCCCACCCAATTGGGACACCCCACATTTGGTGGCCCCCCATCTGATCAGAGTGCCCCACATTTATCGCAAGATTTTACAGAGTTGAGATAAAAATACGTTAGACTCAATTTGTTTTGCTATTAAAAAAATACTTTATGTTCCCAAATATTAATCAGAGCATTATTTATACTAGAGAAAACCCAGAAATAACCTAAATATCTAGCAATAAGGAAGTGACTAAGTTAATTTTAATGAAGGTTGATGAAACATTCTGTAGCCATTCAAAATAATAAATATGAACAATGAGTAACAAGATGGAAAATTTACAGATATAATTATCAGCATGCATTGAATGCTAAGCACATTATAAGCATTATCCCATCTAATTCTTATAACTCTCTGAGTTGAGTATTATAATCCCACTTTTACAGATAAGACAATGGAGGCTTGTAGAGGGTAAGTACCACCCTCAAGGTCTCACAGTTGTTAAGAAATACAAGCACGACTCAAACCCAGGTGGTCTATACCAACCCCAAAGTCCAAGCTCTTAACCACTTTGTTATATTACATTCCAGTAAAATCAACTATGTACGCATAGTAGTATTCATGCAGATATGAAAGCTGAAAGTTCAGGCAATAGGTGGTGCATATAATATAATAATATTATTAATATTCAACATTATTTGAATAGGAATTTTAAAGTATTTTTAAGGATAAGTAATGGGATGCCAATAAAGAATTTCCTAAGGGCAGTAAAGGGAAGGGAAAATTCTTCTATACCCTTAAATTCTTCCAGCTGGACTAAGAAATAAATTTACACGAACAGAGTAACAAAAGAAAAGAACCAAAGTTTTATTATGTGTGCATGGAAGCTCAATAATGAAACTGAAACCTAAGGAAATGTCCAAGACAGGTGGTTTTTATACTTTTTAGACAAAGAGAAAATAAATCTGTGAGGAATTGACAGGACAAAGAAAACTTAACTTTGGGAGCTTCAATTAGTAAGGAATTCTAAACAGAATTTGGGCTGGGGTAGTAAATTAGTTGAAATTATATAGCCTTTGGGTTCTAAATTTCCCATCTCTGGTGACAAGGATGTCTCTTTACCTCCTGGTACAGCAAGGGTACCTTTCACAGGGGAGATTTATTTCCTCTTTTCACGGGCAAAGAGAAAGATCTGAATGTCCTTCTTGCATAGATAGTCTCTTAAGTAACTTTTATTTAAAATAACCAATGTGCCAAAGTGGCCCATCTTGGGGTAGCCTGTGCTTGGCCCCTACAGCAGCAAGGTGCGAGAATATCTGGAGACAGGGTATGCATCTGGAAAAGCATCACTGAGATTGACAGGAAAGCTCCGTTTACTGGGCAGGCATGATTTATCCCATCCAGCGAGGCCAATGCAGGACACCCAAAGCTTGGGAAATATGCTTGGTGAGTGAATGAATGAATGAATGAATGACCTTGAGAGCTGCTCAGGAGGCTGATACTAACTGTTGGGAGAAGTGATGGACTGGTTCTTGGGACAGAGTGTATGAGTCCCAGGAGTATGTATATGTGTTTCTGTGTGTGTGTGTGTGTGTGCTCATGTACATGTGTGTAGGTGGGGCTGGGAAGGCAGGAGGAAGAGACAGCAGCCTTTGATAGGCTGGTAAGGGAAAGATCTAAAGAAAGGTTAGAGAAGAAGGGGCTGGCCAAGGACTTCTCCCTCACTGGACTCATCCAAGCAGCGTGGACTTGGTCATTCCCTCAGCTCCGACCTCCCTCAGCTAACTCGGTGTAGGTACGAGCTGGTAGTCACCAGTAAGTCTGTGGAGAGTCCAGCCATCCACCCCGGCTCCTGCCTTCCAGCCCCTCCCAGGCTGTACTGTACCTTATGCCTACCCACTCCGTCTTCAGTGTTCTATCTTCTCTCCCTTTGCCTGAAGTTTGGGCTTCCTGTAGACAAATCATGTTTACTAGCTGCTTTGCCTCCATTGTTTCATTTCATGCCCCCAGCATGACCTTTACCATGATTATCCCCTGAGGCAATAATAATAATTATATATATATATATCTATATATATATATATATATAGATATATATATATGTATGTATGTATTTGGTCTTTACCTCAGGTTCCTGGCACAGAGCTCCTAAAACCTTTGAAATTTCCTGAGTGATTGGGGGTGATAGGAGTATCTTTTGTTATTCATAATAAGCTCCTTTTAACCTTACCTGAGTGTATGCTAATGAGGTCACTCTTGGGGGTGGGGGTGCAAATAGCTTGAGGACAGGGTTGGTCACCAGAAAGACCTAGGCATTGATTAGAAGGGTGAAACTTCAGCCCTACCTTTCCACCTCTGACCCTCTGGTGGCTGGGAGTCAGGCTGGGGATTGAGTTCAATCACCAATAGCCAACGATTTAATCAATTATATGTAATGAAACCCCCATTTAAAAAAAATAAAAGGCAGTCGGTTGAGCGTCTGCCTTCAGCTCGGGTCATGATCCCGGGGTCCTGGAATTGAGCCCTGCATCGGGCTCCCTGCTCGGTGGGGAGTCTGCTTCTCCCTCTCCCTCTGCTACTCCCTGTCTCTTTCTCTCTGTCAAATAAATAAATAAATCTTAAAAAAAAAAAAAACTAAACTAAAAAATGGGTTCAGAGAGCTCCTGACTTGGTGAATATATCAAGGTGCTGGGATGGTGCACTCCACAATCCATGGGGACAGAAGTCTCTACTCAGGACTCTTGGATCTCACCCTATGTACCTCCTCATCTGGCTGCTCATTTACATCCTTTACAGTAAGCTGTAGTAGTACGTACAGTATTCTCTGGAATGAGAGAGTTGTTCTAGCTCATTATTGCCATCTGGGAATCCCTGACTTTGTAGCCAAGTCTGGCAGAAGTGCCGATAAGCGGAGGGCCCACTACTTGGAATGGCCTCTGAAGACAGGGCAGTACTGTGGGGCTGAGCCCTCAACAGGTGGAGTCTGACGCTAGCTCTGGGTGGTCAGGGTTAGAACTGAAGGAATCACAGGACACCTAGTTGGTGTCAGTGACTTGGAGCAGCGATGTTGGAGACACAATGCATCTGGTGTCAGTGGAGGACAAAAAGCCCTCATTCCCATTCTGCAGATGAGGATTCTGAGACTTGGAGAGGAAATGTGTATCATCCAGAGTCATATCCCTGGTAAGGGCTAAGTGAGGGGTCTGCTGGACTGAGTTGAAGTCCTAAATTTGCCGTTAACGCCCTCAATTTCCACACAGGTAAGGTGGGGTTAGGGATCCCTGCCCTCTTCCCTCATTGAGTAGCTTCAAGGAGCCATTGAGATAACTGATGTGGAACCACTCTATAAATTGGGGAGACAAGAATTGTAGGACAAGGGGCACCTCGGTGGCTCAGTCAGTTAAGCGTCACCTTTGGCTCAGGTCATAATCTCAGGGTCCTGCAATCGAGCCCCTTTGGGCTCCCTGCTCTGTGGGCAGTCTCCTTCTCGCTCTCCCTCTACCCCTGCCTCACCTCTCCCCCCACTCAAATAAATAAATAAAATCTTAAAAAAGAATTGCAGCATGAAAGGATCCCGATGTAGGTTCAAATCCCAGCTTCTCTGTTCATTTCCTGGGTGACCATGTAGAAGTTAACTTCTCTGGACTTGTTTCCTTACCTACAAAATGAGGGAGATACTACTGACCAGGGAGGATTTTATTAGATATCAGATGTCAGGCTCTCGGTACACTCCCTGATACAGGAAGCTCTAGTACCTCTGGTAATAGCTGAATGTTAAGTCCAGGAACTTACTAACCATAGCAATTTTTTTAAAAAGTTTTAACCAAAAGACAGAAAGACATAGAGTCAAAACCAGATTGATATCAGGAAATGTCATTTATATGGAAATAAGAGAATTCTGAATAAACAAAACTGGCCAAGCCAGGTGTGAAAAATAAGACCCTGAGGCTCTGGTATTTTTAGAAGCCATTTTGCCTCTAACTCTTGCCAGTTATTGCCTGTAATTTCCCTAGCTCTGCGAGGATGGGTTTGTTTTTTTTTTTAAAGATTTTTTTAAATTTATTTATTTGACAGAGAGAGAGATAGCGAGGGCAGGAACACAAGCAGGGGGAGTGGGAGAGGGAGAAGCAAGCCTCCTGCCGGGTAGGGAGCCCAATGCAGGGCTTGATCCCAGGACCCTGGGATCATGACCTGAGCCGAAGGCAGACGCTTAACGACTGAGCCACCCAGGTGCCCGCGAGGATGGGTTTTAAAATAATTTGACTGCTGATGTTCAAACAAATCCCCATTCAGGATGATCAGCAAATGCCTTCCATTCGTTTTCATTCATTCAATCATCTGTTCATTTTGCAGACATTTACTCAGCACCAGCTTTGGGCCAGGCACTGCAGTGAGTGCTGGGATATACTGGCCATCCAGACCCATTCCTGGCATCAAGAAGCTTCTAGTGTAGTCCAGAGAACAGAGGAATCAATCACCAGTTAAGAGAAGGGGACAGCTTTCCTAAGGAGGTGCTTCATGAGGAGCCACCCAGTGAAAGGTGGGTGGAGAGAGGTGAGGATAGGTCAGGACCAGGTAAGACACAAGCCAGAGAGATGTATGAGGAAAAGAGCAAGGAAGGAGACAGGGTGGAGGAGGAGCCCAGAGTGATGGGAAGAGCCCTGATCTTGAAGGAAGGTGCTGGAACTTTGTAGCAGATTAAACATCTTGAGCTAGAAAACATGGGCAAGGACAGGGCCAAGTGGGGAAGATTCATCATGGCCACCCAGAGGGGTTTTATTTTAAGTCCCACCATCTCAAAGGGACCAACTTCTGAACCCAGCTCCACATTAACCTCTTGTTTGATCTTGGCAAGTCACTGCCTCACTCTAAGCCTCATTTTCCTCAACTCTGAGGCTAAGAGAGGAAAGGAGATGAATCCAAAATTACAAACCCTGAACCCTGGGTCTGGGCTCAACATGCTTTCCAGTTCACCAAACAGGTCTGTTCATATCTGATTCTGGGGGAAACAGTGCTTATCAAATTGAGGATCATTAGAAGGACCTCAGATAAACTGCATGAATAAAATAGAGTTAGCATGAGGAGGGCTGTGGCTAAGGCTAGTGTCTGTGACAGGATGGCATGGAGTGAGACTAATGGTTTAAAAAGGCAAAATAAGGGTGGATACCTTTGAATAAGATTAGTATGTGAGGCTGACCTAACAAAAATCAAACACAGCCAGCATTTACTCCTCTCACTCCAAAAAGGCTACATTGCTCATATTTTTTAAGATTATAAGGATATGGGCAAGCAGAAAAAAATGCAACAGTCAACACCCTGGTCTCAGAGAGTTCAGCTATGAACTGGATGCTATCCAATTTCTGCCTAACACTTACCTGAGACTTGGCAATATCTATTTTACCGATTTAAAATATTTATGACCTAAAAAATAAAATAAAACAGGGCGCCTGGGTGGCTCAGTTGGTTAAGCGACTGCCTTCGGCTCAGGTCATGATCCTGGAGTCCCTGGATCGAGTCCCGCATCGGGCTCCCTGCTCAGCGGGGAATCTGCTTCTCCCTCTGACCCTCCCCACTCTCATGTGCTCTCTCTCATTCTCTCTCTCTCAAATAAATAAATAAAATCTTTAAAAAAAATAAAATAAAATAAAATAAAACAAAACAAAATATTTATGCCCTGTGACCTAGTAATTCCACTTTGGGGAGTCTATTCTAGAAAAAATAGTGAAAGATGCAAACAAAGACCCATGTACAAATATACTCATCAACATATTGTTTATAATAACAAAAACTGGAAATACTTTAAATGTCTGTTTTAGGGTGTGTTTCCCCAGAAGTAGATGCTGAGGCAAGGCTGTGAATGCAAGTAGTTTATATCAGAAGTGATCACAGGAAGCACCAATATGGGAGTAAGAAAGTGGATCAGGGAAAGAAAGCAAGCCTATAAAGTATAAGTTATTGAGCAGGTTTCCACCACGGGGAACTGGAGAATTCTGCTCAACAGTGTAGACCATACCTCAGAGTTTTCCCACCTGGCAAGTAAGGAACCTTGGGCATTTACCTACCAACTCCCCAACTGTCATTGTTTGATGTGGCTTCTGAGAATGTTAACTTCCTGGAACTTCCATTTTGCTGCACATGCAGACCAAGAGTGAAGTCACAGGTATTCATAGTAAGCAGCCTCCAATGTGCAGAGGTGAGTGCCAAGGTAAATGTCAGGCAGGGCACTGATAATGTCCAATAATAGGAGAATGATGAATTATCATAGGCAAATGAAAATTGCTTTTTAATATCGTAGAAAATTGAAACCACTTTCTCAGATTGCAATAGAAAAAAGAAAAGACTAAATTAGTAAAAGGCAAAATGACAGAGGAAAACAAGCATAAACCAATATGTACTTAACTGTTGTTTCTTAAAAAATTAGAATAAATGAAACAAGCTATAATAAAAGCTATAAAAGAGAACTTTCCAGAGATTAAATATGACCTATTTGGAAAATGAAAGGCTTTATCATTTCCTATGAAAAGTCAATGGGGCACCTGGGTGGCTCAGACGGTTAGTCTGCCTTGGGCTCAGGTCATGATCCCAGGGTCCTGGGATTGAGTCCTGCATTGGGCTCCCTGCTCCTTGGGAGCCTGCTTCTCCCTCTGCCTCTCTCTCTGTTTCTCATGAATACATAAATAAAATCTTTAATAAATAAATAATAAAATTTAAAAAAAGAAAAGCCAATGAATATATTTAGAGGTCATTTAAATGCATTCAGGAAAACAGAACCATAAGAAATAAAAAAGAGAAAATCTCCACAGACAGAAAAAAATTAAGACAAAAGAACAAAATCAACTCAATCAGCTTCAAACTTCTATCTGCAAAAGTCGTGTGAAAGACAATAAAGTAACATATACAGAGTTTTGAAAGTAAAAAATGTCCATCAATAACTTTATGTAAGATCCAGTTGACTTTAACATAGGAAAGGAACAGAGAAACTTAGGAGAGTATTTCTACTTGTTAAAAGAAAGAGGGAGAGGATATAAAGCCCATGGAATTTCCAAAGATTAAGTTCAAAGATTAAGTTCATAAAAATTAATGTCTCATAGTCAGAAATGTAACACATACAGAAAGGAGATGGTAGATCAGAACTGTAAAAATTACAAGCTTAAGCTATTAGAATTATCAGAATAATTATATATCAAGAAATGAAAGAGTCAGGGGCGCCTGGGTGGCTCAGTCGTTAAGCGTCTGCCTTCGGCTCAGGTCATGATCCCAGGGTCCTGGGATCAAGCCCTGCATTGGGCTCCCTGCCCGGAAGGAGGCTTGCTTTTCCCTCTCCCACTCCCCCTGCTTGTGTTCCCTCTCTCGCTGTGTCTCTCTCTGTCAAATAAATAAATAAAATCTTAAAAAAAAAAAAAAAGAAATGAAAGAGTCTAGAAAATATGAACATAAGGTTATAAAGATAACTAAGTATTTACAGTATACTTCACCCAACAAGAGCACAATACATATTCTTCTCAGGCTCATATGGAACAATTACCAAGATAGATCACATTCTGAGCCATGAAACATCTTAACAAATTGAAAAGAATAGAAATGATACAATGTATGCTCTTAGACCACAATAGAATTAAACTAAAAATCAGTAACAAGAAGTCCCAGCTAGTGCAATAAGAAAAAGAATATATAGATAGAAAGAATGAAAGGAAGGAAGGAAGGAAGGGAGAAAAGAGTGAGAGAGAGAAGGAGGGAGGGAGGGAGGAAAGAGAGAGAAAAAGAAAGAAAGAGAGAGAAAGAAAGAAAGAAAGGAAACTATTTTAATTCACAGATGACACAAATGCCTATGTAGAAAATCCCAAAGAACTGACCAAAAAAATCCTGGAAATAATAAGCAATTATAGCAAGCTTGCAGAATACAAGGTTAATATACAAAAGTCAATTGCTTTCCTGCATAGCAACAATGGACAACTGGAATTTGAAATTAAAGTACAATATCATTTACATTAGCACCAAAAAAAAAAAAAAGAGAAAGAAATACTTACATATAGTGCTCGCTTTGGCAGCACACATACTAAAATTGGAAAGAAATACTAACATATAAATCTAAAGAAATATGTACAGGCCTATATAAGGAAAATCATAAAACTCTAATAAAATAAATCAAAGAAAAACTAAATAAACAGAGATAGTCTATGTTCACAGTTAGGAAGACTCAGCATTTTTTTTCTTTTTTTTTTTTTTTAAAGATTTTATTTATTTATTTGAGACAGAGAGAATGAGAGACAGAGAGCATGAGAGGGAGGAGAGTCAGAGGGAGAAGCAGACTCCCTGCTGAGCAGGGAGCCCGATGCGGGACTCGATCCCGGGACTCCAGGATCATGACCTGAGCCGAAGGCAGTCGCTTAACCAACTGAGCCACCCAGGCGCCGCTCAGCATTTTTTTTTTTTTTAAGATTTTATTTATTTGACAGAGAGAGACACAGCGAAAGAGGGGACACAAGCCGGGGGAGTGGGAGAGGGAGAAGCAGACTTCCCGCTGAGCAAGGAGCCCGATGTGGGACTCGATCCCAGGATTCTGGGATCATGACCTGAGCCAAAGGCAGATGCTTAACGACTGAGCCACCCAGGCGCCCGGAAGACTCAGCATTTTTAAGATATCTATTTTTCCTAACTTTTTTTTTTTAAAGATTGTTATTTATTTATTTGACAGAGAGGGAAAGCCAGAGAGCACAAGTGGGGGGTGGGTAGCAGAGCAGTAGAGGGAGAAGGAGAAGCCGGCTCCCCACGGAGCAGGGAGCCTGATGCGGGGCTCAATCCCAGGACCCTGAGATCATGACCTGAGCTGAAGGCAGACGCTTAGCCAACTGAGCCACCCAGGGGCCCCTATTTCTCCTAACTTGATCTATAGATTCAACACAATCACAATCAAAATCCCAGAAGTGTATTTTGTGGGTATCAACCAACTGATTCTAAAGTTTATGTGGAGAGGCAAAGGCCCAGAATTGCCAGCATAATACTAATGGATAACAAAATCAGAGGACTGACACTATTCAACTTTAAAACTCACTATAAAACTACAATAATCAAGGGGCACCTGGGTAGCTCAGTCAGTTGAGCATCTGCCTTCAGCTCAGGTCATGATCCCAGGGTCCTGGAATCGAGCCCCACATGAGGTTCCCTCCTCAGAGGGAAGTCTGCTTCTCCCTCCCCCTCTGCCCCTACCTCCTACCCCACTCGTGCACTCTCTCTCTCAAATGAATAAATAAAATCTTTAAAAAAAGAAACTACGGTAATCAAGACAATGGCATTGGCAAAAACAAAACAAAACAAAAACCAAATACATCAATGGAGTAGAATAAACAGGCCGGAAATAGATCGACACAAATAGTCAAACGTTATCTTTGACAAAGGAGCAAAGGCAATTCAATGGAGAAGGAATAGTCTTTTCAACAAATGATGCTGGGACAACTGGACATCCACATGTTAAAAAAAAAAAAAAAGAATCTAGACACAGACCTTATATCCCTCACAAAAGGTAACTGAAAATGGATCATAGGCCAAAGTGTAAAATGCAAAATAATAAAATTCCTAGAGGATAACACAGGAGAAAATCTAGATGCCCTTGAGTTTAGCAATGACTTTTTATATACAACATCGAAGTCATGATCCATGAAAGAAAAAATTGATAAATTAGACAGATGTCATTAAAATTAGAAACTTCTATTCTGTGAAAGACACTGATAAGAGAATGAGAAGACAAGCTACAAATTAGGAGAAAATATCTGCATATATTTTATATATATGCAATATATAGAGACTGTTTTATATATATATATATATATATATATATATATATATATATATATATATA